>NC_041731.1:44871029-45171445 GCF_004115215.2 Ornithorhynchus anatinus
GCTACTCTCCATGTTTCAACAGCCTCTAGACTATAAGCTCGTTGTGGACAGGGAATGTGTCAGTTTATTGTTATTCTGTACTTTACCAAGCGCTTTAGTTCAGTTCTCTGCACACAGTAAGTGCTCAATAAATGACTGACTGACATCAATGCTGGACCATAGGTGAGATAAAAAGGACAGTATGACCTTTCTGAATGGTAACATCTATCCACTAAAACCAAACGTTCTCTCTTTCCTGAACACTCCTTATCAACCTACATGACTCTTGAGAAACAGGTGTGATCTTCCAATATGAAAGTTCTTGGGATAATTTTTTCATCAATGAAGCTAAGACAGAAATCAATTAATGGCATTTACTGAGTGCTTACTGTGTACAGAGTACTGTACTAATGCTTGGGAAAGGTTAACACAACAGAGTTGGTAAACATAATCCCTGCCCACAAGGAACTTAAAGTTTACAGGGGAGGCAGACATTAAAATAGAGTATCAATAAGGGAAATAAAGTCTAAGTAGAATATAAGATATTTCCATAATAAATCAATCCTATTTACTGACTATCTACGTGTGCAGAGCACTGTACTAGGCACTTGGGAGAGTACAATGTAAGCAGAATGACTTGGATGATCCAACCTAGTCAAACAAAATACTAGATGTGCACAGTACCAATAAAAAGGAATGACACAGACCACTGATCAAAATGTTTTCCCTACGAGGTGCTTTTCCCATGATATAAAATCCGAAGGAGCACCCACACTATTTTCTTCCGCCACAATTTCTTCTTCGGCTCCTTTGACTCCTCGGATCCCTAAACTTTACTGAGCCTGAAACAATGAAGTGAAAGAACAGAAGTTTTCTAAAAGCTAAGGCCCCAAGTTAGACCCTAAACATTGTTTTCATTTGTTCCCTTTACCTTTAACGCTGGCGAAAGCATTTCTTTTGATGAAATACCCTTAATAAACCAGGAATTTTGCTGAGCTTAAATCCAACGACTCTCGCTGGAACTCAGATCCAGTCCTCCTTACTGGGGGCTAGGGAGAGAAGCTGAAAACTATTCCCGCAGCTTTGGTTGAATAAACTGAGAAGAAGCCAGAGGCTGACCTAGTCAAGTCTTGGAGCTGAGCAGACTGTACCCCCTGTAAGAAACCCTTCCATTTGCTATGCTGGTCACTTGGGCCAAGGCAAATTCAGGGACCAATTTGCTCTTAGGTAACTGGTGACTCAGTAGCAACTCGATATCGGTTGCACCCTACGGAAGCATGTTTTACAGTTCCAATCTATCACATGCAAGTAACTAACCACGCAGAGTGTCTCTCTGAATACATGCAGTAGGTTCAGTCAAAGGCATTATAAAGCTGTCACCTGATACTTGTCGGATCCCTTGCCCCATAATGTACTGACAGTCTACAGAGTTCTGTGACAGTGAAGCTGTACAGGAAAGACATTATTTAAAAGCCCAAAAAAATTTTAAAACCCTGTGCCTCTCCCCATTACTTCACACTAGGGTTTGCTGCAAAAAGACACTGCATCCATGCACATCCTGCAGAGACAAACTGGAGGAGCAGAGTAAAAATCCAGAAGCAATGGGTCCGATTCTGCTGGGGTCCAAGACAACCACCTTCTCAGGACTGTAAGCTCACTGTGGGTAGGGAATGTGTCTGTTAATTGTTGTATTGTACTCTCCCCAGCACTTAGTACAGTGCTCTGCACACAGAAAGTGCTTATTGAATATTATTGAATAAACATCTCTCTCCAGTGTAATAGGATGCAGCAAGACCTGAGGTTTGGTGCCCCAGTTTTGATCGATCAATCACATTTATTGAGGGCTTACTGAATGTAGAGCACTGTATTAAGCACCTTTACAATATAACAGAGTTGATAGATACATTCCCTGACCACAATGAATTCCCAGTCTTATAGGAATACTCTGTCAGCCAATTCACCAACCCTATCCACTTAGCTAGAAGAGATAACTCCTTGCTGTCCCAAATTTCCAAGATTATTCTACCTTTGCATTTTTGTTTTCCAATCTATTTCAAATTCTGGAAAATGTTAAAAAGTTCCTTTTTCCTATCCTCTTCGGTGTTTGCTTGGGTTAAAAAGTTTGCTTTTTTTTTGCTGGCAGCGAGCAGAGGATTTCCTAATGAACAACAGACTGTGACATACCTAAAAGTAACAAGTTAAATTTGCCATTGAATTTTCTTCCCAGCTTTTGGTGTTTGTCTACCAACTACCTCCTTAAAACACCAAAATCTATGACTGGGATTTCTAATCCTGCTCCAAACATGTTTTACTTTTTATCTTTGGTTTCTAATTATTTCTTCTCTTCATCCCTAAAAATGCATTCAGCTCTTTCAGTAAAAAGAACAGCAATAATATGTTGAACAACCCTGAAATAAATTTTGTCATGTAAAAAATTAATTACGCATTCCAAACCTGGTCACTGTAGTCCTCAGGGAATTGCCTCAGCACCTCAGGATCTGTAAATAATTGACAGATAATATTAATTGGCTTTGGATTAGTGAGCAAGCAGAGAATCACACATTAATATTTGATCAGAAGATGATAGCAACCCTGGCAGGGGATCCAAGGAGGGCAGCTGAGGCTGTTATGTTGATAAGCACAAGGAAGGACTCTTCAAGGCACTCCCTTTACCCTGCACCACGAAGACAAAAAAGAAATAAAAAAGACCTGATGTGACCGTTAACTTTCGGCTGTTACCTAATGCAAAAATCTTGCCAGCTGCAAATTGCTCTCTATGTGGGTTTCCAGAGAAGATGGTTACCAAACCTGATTTGACTTTTCATTTTTAATCAGAAGCCTCATTTAGCCAACTACAGGCATAGGTTTCATCAGTCTCTTATAGGAACCACTTTTCAGAGGGATTTGGGCACAATTCTTTCCAAGCTAAATCATATAGAGGGTGAAAACACAAAACTGCTTAAAAATAAACTCGCTAGTGTGCCACACTTCTCTCCCTCATCATCTAATGCTTTAAAAACAGAACATTCTGGACAATCAGGGAAAGGCTCTGGTATGGGGGGGAGGGATCTCAAAATATGAAATTTGGTTGTGGAATATAACAAGGAATTATGTTCTGTCAATCTCAATTAGACTTGCTCAGAAACCACCAAAAACCTAAATGAAAATGCTTTCTATGATGATCTATTTAAATAGAAGGACAAAAGACCACCTGTTTTTCAGTGGGTATTTTTAAGATCCCTCAATTTTCCCCTAACGGGAGTAGTACTATTTATTGAGCACTCTGTACACTGCACTAGACTAAGCACTTGTGAAGTACAAAACAAAGGAAGACACTTGCACAAAAAGCAACATGTTGAGGGCTATAAATTACCTTTTTACTCCAAAAAAAAATTAAAATTTCTGAACACAAAATTGTAGTTTGCAGGCAGTATCAGTATATTGTATGTTTACAATACATCCAAAGGTAATTTTAGTAAATTTCAATTGTTTACTCTTTCAATTAATTGCCCTTGGTATTCTGAATATATTGTTACCAGATGCTGACTTTTATAATATGTTTCCACAAATTCTAATCCTTATATATGGGTGAGGTTTGTAAACAATCTTTACTACTCAATTACTCTTAGTCTGCACTGGAGCTAAGGCTTGAGGGGAAAAGAACAGTTTGTGTTTCATTAAAACATGGTAAGAGGCTCCGCCACTCTTCAGAACTGGTCACACCTCACCACTGAAGCTTATTTTACAAATTTGTGCACCAATTTCTGTTTCTGAAGAAACACTTTGAAAATAAAATCCTAATATTTAGTCTTTAGCACTGAACTACCATACAAATGGGTTTATCACGGAACAAGTGCGTTTATCAGTTTAAAAAAAAGTGATCTACTCGTGAAAACATTTTATAATCCTTAAGGCTGCTAATGGGAAATAGCCTCAGTTGTCTTTGTCTTTTAAAGACAATGAATGTTACTTGTTGTCTAAAAACAGAGGCCTCTCCCATTGAAAATGTATAAACTTTAATGCACACATCTGATTTAGCTAATAGAATCACCCAATCAACAGTACAATAGGAAAATACTAAGTAGGAACCTTTTCAACTCTAGATGTGTTTTCTATTGGCTTAAAGAACAGGTTGGGCCCCCTAGTTCACTCCCAACATTTCTTATCCACTCAATGGAGACTACAGTTAAATTCCAATGACTAATAAGCCAACAGCACCCTTATGCAGCATCGACGGGAAGTATTCCTTGTGGCAGGCCTGTAGGGTTTAAACTGCCTTCAAGATAGCAGGTTAACAGGAATGACAGACAAATAAAGGAAACTATAATCAGCAAGCAAGTTTTAAGAGATCTCCCTGTTGTCCAGAAAAGTTTTTTTAAAGGTTGGGTTATGTTGTACAGCTCTTTAAATTAATTGTAAATTACTTATTCATATTAATGCCTGTTCTAGCCCCCTAGACTGTAAGCTTATTATGGGCAGGGATTGTATTTGCTAATTCTCTTGTATTGTACACTCCCAAGTGTTTAGAACAGTGCTCTCCACATAGTAAATGCTCAATAAATACCACTGATTGATTTTGAGTCCAACATAAATGCTAACTTGTCTATTTTATAAAATGTCAATGAACAGCTTAAGATCCATCATAGAGGGAAGGTAGGTGGATGGCGCAGAAGATACAGCATAGGCCTGGGAGTCAGAAGGTCATGGGTTTGAATCCCATTTCCACCAGTGGTCTATGTGACCTTGGGCAAGTCACTTTACTTCTCTGTGACCTTCATGGGCCTCACTTACCTCAACTGTAAAATAGGGATTGAAATTGTGAGTCCCACGTGGGACAGTGACTTTGTCCTACCTGATTTGCTTGTATCCACCCCAGTGCTTAGTACAGTGCCTGGCACATAGTATGCACTTAAATACCACAATTTTTTTAATTATTATTAATAACAATGATAATGATTGCAGTAGAATGATGCTAGAAGACTAGGTGACAGAGAATAATTGTGGCATTTGTTACATACTATGTGCCAAGCACTGTACTAATACATTGGGGAACATTCCATATAAGCATATTAGGCACAGTCCCCAACCTACATAGAGTTCACAATCTACGAACAGGAAGAATGAGTATCTTATCCTCATTTTTACTGAAGAGGCAACTGAGGCCTAGAGAAGTTAAGTGACTTGCCCAAGGTTACAGAGCAGAAAAGTGGGGCAACCAGAATTAGAACCCAGGTCATCTGATCCCCAGGCCCCTGTTCTTTCCACTTGGCCATGCTATTTTTCTGGAATTACTATGGAACAAAAACTTCTAAAATAATTTGCTTTGTCCCTTCCACTCCTTTGAAACTCACTCAACCTGTGAAACATTGCAGAAAGGGTATACTGAATAAATCGTTTAAAATCTTGTCTTAGAAATGTCATGTAAACCAAAAGCCAACGATAGATATTACTATAAATTCAAAGCTCTATTTTTTCGGTCACCATTTCAGATGAAGATTTTCCTGAAGAAATTTTCATTCACAATGTTATAATTCACAATTAGACTTCTAATTCACAATTAGGTTTAAAAAGGACCATGTTAGAATCCTTCATTTTTGTAAAATGTAAACGTTGAAACCATATGTTTTGTAACGTTTTGAAATTTTAAACAGATTTTTAATTCACATACAAAATAAAACCCAACCAGGAAAAGAGTAAAACCACACTGTTGGGAAGACTAATGCACAGATCCTGAGAAGTGACTATCCAATCTCATGATGTCATCTTTCTGAGCTGCTTGCAGAAGCCGAATTTCCTAATAGGCCTCCCAGGAGAGCAAAGCAGTATTGCCTACTCTATCCACTAGCTAAATTCTATCATTTCCAGTCCCCTGGCCTGAGGTTTGAGTAAATCGTGTTTCAAAACAATATGTAAATTTGCAGTCTCTTTGATCCATTTATAAACCTTTCATTTCGGAGACCCTCCAACCTTTAAGTTTATGACATCTTAACCGAGCTCAAAACAAAGAAATATTCGTGGTATTCAACTTCAAAAACCATACAGCCAACAAAGAGCTTCAAAAAGCCAACCTGACAGCTGATCTATAGTTTTTGGATTTACACTGCAATCTAAGTGTAATGGTTGGATTTTATTTTGCATGTGAATTTAAAATCTGTTCAAAATTTCAAAATGTTACAAAATATATGGTTTAAAACCAAATACATGGCAAGTATTTCTTCGGTAAAATTATTCTCTTCTGACATTTTCAAATAATCAAAGAGCTAAAGAAACACTTACCACACATAGCACTGACGAGTGATGATCAGGAGACTCTAATGCTAATATAACATTATCCAAAATATGCCAAAATTCACCCGCTGGTTTTGAGGTGAAAACTCTCTGTATGAAACTGTGGAATGGTGACACTCATATAAGAGTTAGTCCATAGTGGGGAGATGGGAAATCCCTCAAAAATAGCTATTTAAGACTCGTTTTTAAATGATCACTTTTCAAATATTCTATTCTCAAAATACTGGTTTACTCTATTAGCAATAAAAAGTAATCTTGAAAATACATCTCCCAATTTATTTAAGTTGACTCTGGTATAATTAGGACAAATAAACACAAGCTTTTCCTGATACTTCACTTCCAAAACTGACTTGACAAAATTTCATTAGGGGAGAGGTTTGGGGAGTTTTTTTTGTTTTGTTCCTTTTCAGGGGGTGGGTTAGCTCAGGTTAAATGCCTTTAGCAATTCCATTCCAGGATAGATACTGAGTTAAGGTGATCTACATCCTAAATATACACTGCCTGTTGATGAGATTATACAATACACTGTGTTTATAAATTTGACCATCTGGAAAGTGGGGCTAAAATTCACAGAGGCTGGGGTAGAAAAATACTATTTACACTTTCATTTATACTTTCTATTTTGTATCATATCTATTGCATCTCCCAAGTACTTTAGGCAATCACTAAAAATCATTTCTATGACTGCTGCGACAGTAATCTCCACTTCTACCCCTCATGTTGGGCTGATGGTAATATCACCCAGATAACTACCTCCATGAAGCTAGAGTTAAAAAGGTCCATATACAGTCTGCTTTACTCAAGCATCAGGGCACTTTCCTTCCTAACAGCACCAGTGTGGCACCCGGAAGGAACCCGGCACCCTGCAGTCAAGCAAACCGCCTTTAAATTTTCTGTCTGGCAACAATCCACTTGCGTGTCTGTAGGTTTTTACAAGTGCTTTATGTATTACATTGCGTCAGCTGCATTTCTTTGCGTTTTAAATGGTCTGGGAACATTTTATTGAATGCTCTATATCTTTATGTGGAAAAAAACAAACACTGGGAAACTGTGCATCAGGTTAATATTTATATCTATATTTCATTATATTCTATATACTAATACTAAAATTGCTAATGTTTCTTAAACACCTCCCATTCATGCATCTTTTCTCAACTGTCACAGGTTACAACAGCAGTGTCAGCAGTAGCTCACTTTCAAAATTACCACCTAAAATGGTCTCTTAATGTACAACTATTCTCTTATAAGAAATGAAATTAACATATTGTTGGCATATTCAAAGTCAACCTTTCAATGGACAGGACTCAGAATTCAGAAGAGACTGTCTATAAGACACCAAAGATGATATGGGAATATTTATTCATTCAATCATATTTATTGAGCGCTTACTGTGTGCAGAGCACTGTACTAAGCGCTTGGAAAGTACAATTCAGCAACAAAGTAGGCAATCCCAAATAGTAATATGGTCTTCGATTTTTCCCCACCACTTTCGTTCCTTATCATTTACCTCCCTTACTACAGAACATCTATGGAACACATTATTACCAAGTAACAAAGCAATGATTATTTGATTTGCAACATTCTGCCAGGAATCCCACAATGTCTATAAATGGCTTGACCTCTGATGGGCCTCTCTATGGAGTTGACTATTGCACTCCATTTTAACTGACCACTATATTAGCTCACTCAAGGACAATACAAGCATCCACTTAAAAGAAACACCCAAAACATACATGCTATTTAAGTGGGAGAAACGGTGGAATTGCTCCAATTTATCATAAGCATTTTCACCAGGCAGAAACCCCAACAGCATTATATCACTTTGGCAAATTATTTAAGAAAGTTATTACATCATCCCGGCTCCACTACTTGTGTGCTGTCTGACCTCGGGCAAGTAATTTCACTTCTCTGTGTCTCAGTTACCTCATCTGTAAAATGGGGATTAAGACTTTGAGCCCCACGTGGGAAAGGGACTGTGTCCAGCCTGATTCGCTTCTTAGCACTTAATACAGTCTTTGGCAAAGAGTAAGTGCTTAACAAATACCATTTAAAAAAAAGAGCCCCCTAGTTCTAACGTTCAGGTGGAATCCATCAGGTCTTGTATTACTGTCGTTTACACCACATTTCCATTCTCCATGTTTCAGAGGAATTGCTCTTAAGGTTCGAAAAGCTTTTTGCAGCTTACTAGAAAATACTAGATTTTGCCAGATGAAATTTAAATTAATAGAATGAGAATATGCCCAAATTTACTGGAGAGGTGCTATAAATTACTTTACACAGGCTCCAAAAACCTTGAGTTCTGCCTTAGGCTTAAAGTTCCTTGGATTCGTCTTGAAAACAAACTATGGTGGTCAGAGATTCTTAAAACAGAAATGCAAAACAACCCTCAAGTAACATGGGGATGTTCAATGGATTAACTCGCATATGAGTAAGTAGGTGGTCTTTATACTGCATTAGCCTCCTTTCTACTTTTTCCATTGAGGCATGTCTCAGGTACTTAAAAGAGGGAGGGAGGGAAGGTGGGGGTGGGAGGATTGTGGGGGCAGGAGAGTAAGGGGAGGGGGAAGAGACGATAAAACTCCAATGAAACACACACTGTTTCAATGAACGACATTCAGTTCTTGCTCTATGAGGCATCCCAACACCTATGTCAATGATTTCTCGACAAGTTTAGCATCTACCGAACTAACCATATGCACACCAAATTATAATTCTTAAATAACATTTAGGCTATCTCAAGAAGCTGGTTTTAAAATCCCAACACTGCAAATGAGGCTGTTAATAGTCTTTCTGTGCTCTCTCTCTCTCTGGCATGTTAGGTTACCAAATATTGTATATTTAACACCTCAATTTATCTGCCAGTTGTCCCTCGGCTATCTAGTCAATAGAATACTCTTTCAAACAATAATGAACACAGCTAACACTAAGCAACAGAGAAACCTGCCCTTGTAAAAAAAAAAAAAAAACAAGGCTTTGAAATTAGCTGTAAACTCTATAATCTCATTGTTCCATTTCATGGCCTTTAAGGCCCTACCTTCCTGCTCCACAAGATGAAATGTTAATCCACGTTGTAACCTGATTTAATTTTCCAGATGACAGGATGGGAATAACGCTACAAATGGCCTATAAGTCTGTTTGCTGCTCTTTTTCTAAATGGAAGACATTCAAAATTACACACCAAAAATGGGTGCCTTTAAAAACACAATTTGAGGGGGTTATGCATTTTGAAGACAAGCTAAAATCCATTGTCCAAACACAACGCTCTTTAAACCCATATTTACATGGATTGAGCAAATGATTAAAGACAAAGCAATAACTTTTTCACATATTACAGAAAAGTTGCTTAATATTACAACAGCAAACTGCACCAAAGTGTAATTGCACTAATAAAAAGCTTCAAAGAATCTGCCTATTTAATCTGTTTCAGCTACAAAAAGTCAGCTCAATTTACTCTGTTGTAAAATACCTAGATAATTAGTTCAGTGTTTATTTTTTGTAACTGAACACAATCATTTTGGTCAATGATTCCCTTTGTGTCTAACACACCCTAGACAATTCTGGTTTGTTTGAGAATAACATGTTTCCTGAAAATTCACATTTCTGTTATAAATACAAAACAAATAGCAGCATTTTCCCAGTTTTAGACAACTCCAATGTGGTTCACTCAAGTTTGCATATTCTACCTTTCTTGTTATTTTAAATTACTACATTTCAAAATGCCAACCATCTCCCAGAATAACTCAAATAGTGTCCTGAACTGATAATGAATTAGGGATACCTAATCACAAAATATAATTTTATATTTTAGTTTCCATTCAACATCTTCACCCAAACTACTAAAATTTCTTTTTCACCCCCACACAGAAAACATTAGTACTATTTTAAGTAAAAATGTAAAAGTTAGTCACATCCTTTGAGGAGGCCCCAATCATAAAGTTAACTTTTCCTGGAGACCTTTTTTCTCCGTGTCTCAGTCTACACATTTTCTTCAACGCAAACATTTAAAATCCATGCCTGCATACTGGCTCAATATTCCACAGCACTTAGCCCATTAACCTAGAAAAGGTTTACAAACTACACTTAGAGTAAAAGCACAAACAAAATGATTTAATATTGGAAAGCACAACTCACCTTAGTGTGGAGGCAATGGAGTCATTCATGGAACAGATTACTCTTCAAACTAACATATTCTGCTTTTTAGACATATTCTACACCTATGTGACTATTTATGCGTAAATAGCAGACACTGACCTATTGTTTTTAGTTGTTCTGAATGTAGTACAGTTACCAATTAAGTGAATCAACAAGTACTTAATACATCAGCTGTTGAATAAATAATGAGTGCATTCACATTATGCAATAAAATCTTGGGGGTTTTACATCTTTTTTTTTTCCTAGATGGATTTGATGGATGTTGACCTGTGGATGCCAAAAAGCTTATTGATAATTTACAATGTTTTTTTTCATAACCAGTTTAATTAATCCATTAAAAGAATACAAATTTAACAAATCTTTTTCCCAGCTTGGGTGACAAGGATGGAACTAAAATGATCCAAAAACCAGAGGAAGAACAGAAGCTGATTCTAAGAGAAGCTGGCAAAAAGGGAAAAATAGCCTCATCAGGAAAATATGTTTCATCGTGTTCGGCTTTGGTGAAGTATCATTACTAAAACTTCACTTCACCTATTTTTTTTTAATTCAGGTACTCACTTTCGACACGTTATCAGAAATTAATACTTATATACTAGGAGTATCTGACCAATCACATCCAGGAGTAAAAAAAAAAAAAATCCCAGGAGAGATTCCTAACTATGAATGAGAAAGGGAGTGAAGTAGAGGCTGCTAGGCTCCGTAAAACTGGTTTCTCACCATTCCTCTTGTTTCGTCCTAAAAGCTCCCCAAGGCTGGCTCTCCCCTTCTTCCCTCTGTTCCCGTTTTTTGACAGGGCCCTTTTGCTAGTAGATATTTAAATGGGACAGCAACGTTCCTCCAACTTAAGTATGGCACTTTCCAATTACTAAATTCTGTCAAATTTCCAGAAAAGAAATGTAGAGGATCCAGTTACATAAGCAGTTTTACCCTAAAAAATTGTCATACTTTGCTCTTGACCCTTAAGTGTCATTTCACTTGCTATGTGGGCTCTGTCCCATTTTTTAAAGTCATCTTGTATAAAGTAACAAACCAGTCGCATTTCGACTCCACCACGTATAATCATTTGTTTAGATAAGACTCAACCCAATTCACAGCTGTGCCCCTTATGTATTATAAACATGAAATCATTGCATATGGTCTATATAAATAGATATATCACATCTGTCAAATCCACTCAAGAAGGATAACTTAATTTGCTATTCACAAAGACAGTGAATACTCTATGTACATATTATGTTCTATATTTTAGAACCCTGTTAATTCCTGATGGGCAAAAACAAATTCCCAAATATCCTAGTGCCACATAGTCCCAAGTGAGGATAGAGACTACCAAGCAGCTATGCTTTCCTGTCTCCTCCCACTCCCAAAAAGCATCAAAGTTTTTTGTGATTCCAGCCCACATGTTCAGAACCAGTTCCACTGTGTAACCTCCATTTACGAAAACTGGTGTAAGGTGTCCCATGGGCATTCAAAACTTCAAAGTCTAACACAGCTGTAAAGAAAGGCTAATAATTGTATTTGTTAAGGGCTTACTCTGTGCCAGCATTGTACTAAGCACTGGGGTGGATAGCAGCAAATCGGGTTGGACACATTCCCTGTCCCACGCAGGGCTCACAGTCTCAATCCCCATTTTACAGTTGAAGGAAATGAGGCCCAGAGAAGTGAAGTGACTTGCCCAAGGTCACACAGCAGATAAGTAGAACCAGAATTAGAACCCATGACCTCTGACTTCCTAGCGTATGTTCTATCCACTATGCCATGCTGCTTCTCTATGCGTCTTTGCCTCAAAGCACCCACAGAAATTTCAGTTTAACTGGGCTTTTAATGCACAATAGTGAAATTTTAATACTAAGAAGCATATTTTGGACCAAGCCATATCCACATTTCTAAACCCCTTCCTACTTTATGGCTTGTGATTCTCATTGATTAAGGGAAAATAGGGATACAAGGGAGGGGAAGAGAAATGAGGAATTTAAGGAATTATTTTCACTCACAAGGAAATCCAAAATAAAAACAGATCATGACTCTGCTACATACTGGCTTAATATGGAACTGTTTGTACCTCTTGGATATCAACTGATATATCCTTCATTACTTACTTCATAATCAATCTACATAAAATTATATATATGTGTGTGCATATACCTATGTGTGTGTATATATGCACACACATACACACACACTCACACACACATACTTAGCTATTTGGGGATTGTGTATGTATATATATGGCGGTGGGGATGGATGTATTTAGATATCAAACTATTTATTCAAACCATTAACCTCAACAGTGACTCCCAAACAGCACAATTTCAACAAGGGAGCATTCACACCAAATTAACAATATTATTGCCATGTGCAAGGCTGAGGGAAGGGGTGCAGAGTCGCCAGGCAATTGCCCTGGGCCCTATGCCAAGCAGAACCTCCCACTTAGTGGACAACCTATATCCTACTGGAGACAGAATGGGTAGCAGCAGTTCTGAGAACTCGGGCCCCACCAGCTTCAGCGCCCTGGAGTGAGAGACAGCCATATCAGGCCAGGGCAAAGTGGTAGGAAGGCTCCCGAAAAAGGAAGCCATGGCAGCCGCTGCTGTTTCCAAGTCAGTTGTTGCCATGGCTCCCACTTCTGGGAGCCCTTCCCTCCACGGGGCCTGAGACAACTGTGTGCCTCCAGGGGACTGGCAAAGCAGAGCCCAAGTAGCCATCTCTGCTCTTCCTCTGCCAACACGGGAAGATAAGTGCTACATCCAGGGGAGGAGAGGGTCTCTCTGGGGAAGGAGGAAGGAATGGTTCATGATGACAGCCAGTCAAGGCGCTGCACTACCCTTAATCGACACAAAGCACCAAAATAGATAACTTTAAACAAACCATTAAAAAACGATTACACACTGATGAGAAACGCCTTATTATCATTATACAAGAAACGATCTGTATTTGCTCAACTTGGGTTTTGAAAAAAACCCAAAACCAAATTTCAGACATCAACCTAATGGCTTAGCCTGCAAAAGGCAAACCCAACACTTCTTTTTAAATGGTATTTGTTAAGTGCTATGTGCCAGGTACTGTACTACACACTGGGATAGATACAAGCTAAGCAGGTTGGGGCTCATGGTTTTAATCCCCATTTTACAGATGAGGTAACTGAGGCTAAGAGAAGTTTAGTGACTTTCCCAAGGTCTCACAGATAAGTGGCAGAGCCAGAATTAGAATCCAAGACCTTCTGACTTCCAGACCCATTTTTATCCATTAAGCTACGCTGTTTCTCCAACATCACTCTGAAAAAGTGTTTTGCAGAATTCCTTATGCTGCATTTTCCCAAGCACTTAGTACAGTGCATTACACCCAGAGGGCACTCATAAATACCATTACTATGACTATATCTGCCTTGTTAGACAGCTATAGATAAAGGTACAGGCATGGTAGGTAATCAAACAAGGAACGCTGCTACATCCTGTGGAAGACTGCCAAATAGAATGTGGCCACAGCACGATATCGGTCTCCAGATCGACCTAAAGATCTACACGGCTCAAGAGCGTCACTTATGGGCTGGACTCAACGTTCGATAGTAAGGCAGGATTACCAACAACAAAGTCAGTCTTCTAGCCGTAAAGCTGTGCTCACAGTAACACAGCTGCACTGGGTGGGTCATGTGCAGACAAAGGATGACGGCAGGATAACCAAACAACTGCAGTACGCAGAGCTGAAACTGGGATATACTCTAAGGACAAAGTAAAACAAAGCCCCGGACAATGCTATATCCAGCTGAAATCTGGGAATCAATTGCCCCAGATCACCTTGTTGATCGCCAGATGAGACTAGGGGGCAGATAAATCATATTTACTGAGTGCTTACTCTGTGCAGAGCACTGCACTAACCGCTTGGAAGAATACAATGTAACAGAGTTGGTAGGCACATTCCCTGTCCACTGTGAGCTTACCGTCTAGAGGAGAGACAGACATTAATATACATAAATAAATTCTGGATGTAAACTTAAGTGCTGTGAACGTAAGTGCTGCGGGGCAAATACAGGGAGCAAATCCAAGAAGCTGAAAGAACTCTGAGGGCTGCAAAGACCAAACATGTCAGGACAAGTACGTGCCCAGTGCAGTCGGGGCTGTGGTTCTTATACTGGCCTTTCCAGTTACACTGGCATCCGTAGATGAAATTCATAATTAGTGATGCGCTCTTCAAATCTGAAGGCTACCGATAGAGAGATAGGGAATTGGTACGTGTACTTGATGTAGCAATTCAATAGTGAAAGCTGGGAAACCTTCAGACTGAGGTGCAAGCAGGGATTTGAGTCCTGGGAGTCCCGTGAACTGCCCAGAGGAGCTGCAGCCTCTGTGCTATTCCCTTGAGCAGCAATAGGAGCAATGGGAAAGATGACACTTGAAGCTGTGAAAGTCCAAAATGCTGCCTGACAATCAGGAGGGCAAGTTTCAGTCAGAGAAGCAGCACGGCCTAGTGGATACAGAACAGCCCTGTTGAGTCGGAAGGACCTGGGTCCTAACCCACCTTTGCCACTTGTCTGCTGTGTGACCTTGGTAAAGTCAGTCACTTGACTCTTCTGTGCCTCAGTTACCTCATCGATAAAACGGGGATGAAGACTGTGAGCTCCATGAAGGACATGGATTGTGTCCAACCTGATTATCTTGGTTTCAACCCAGTGCTTCGTACAGTGCCTGGCACATAATAAGGACTTTAATGCCATTTTTTAAAAAAAGAAAAAAATTACTAGGTCAGGATCTGAAATGGGCAGATGGCTCCAAAAGGGCTTATTTTGGGTGCGTAAGGCAATACCTGTTAATCCAGGTCAGCATTTAAATTTGGTATGTCCCATGCAGATTCTGATACTCCCCTTCTATTCTCCATCTACACCTACTCCCTTGGAGAACTCATGTGCTCATATGGCTTCAACTACCACCTCTATGAGGATGAATCCCAAATCCACATCTCCAGCCTTGATCTCTTCCTTCTCTGCAGTCTCCCATTTCTTTCTACCTTCAAGTCATCTCTACTTGAATGTTCTGCCAACACCTCAAACTTAAAGTTAATAATAATAAGCGCTCAATAAATACTATTGAATGAATGAATGCGAGGCCTTCCCCAACTAAGCACCCTTTGCTTCTTCTTCCGCTCCTTTCTGTGTCACCCAGACTTGCTCCCCTTACTCAACCTCCCTCCCAGTCCCACAGCACTTATGTAAATATTTATAATTTTACTTACTTATATTAATGTCTGTCTACCCTTCTAGACTGTAAGCTTGTTGTGGGCAGGGAATGTATCTGCTATATTGTTAAACAGTACTTTCCCAAGCAGATAGTACAGTGCTTTGCACACAGTAAATGCTCAATAAATACAATTGACTGACTCACAATAAAAGAATTTTCCACTAGGAAATTCCTTTCAGGAAATACTTGTGGCCATCGACACAAAACTAATCAGCAGCCGGTTCTGTTAGTAAGTATAACATCTGCAAACTGCTTATCCTACTTCCCAAGCTCATTCATTCTCTTACAGCTAATTGGGAAGCCCAAAGCTATGCCAAGAAGAGAGAGAGAGAGAGAGATAAAGTATGTTCACTTCGGGGCAAGACTTTTCTCTGGACCAGAAAATTCTTCCATTTCCTCTCAGTGAAAAATGTATCTCAAAATAAGAACAAAAGACTTAATGACCAAGATAGGAGAATTTAGTAAATCCCGCACCCAATATATATACCATACCATATATACATATGTACACACACACACACAATCTATATATATATATATATATTTATGGTATATGTTAAGTGCTTATTATGTACCAAGCACTGTACTAGGTGCTGGGGTAGGTAAAAGCTAAGTAAATTGCTGCACATACCATGTCCCACATGAGGCTCACAGTCTTAATCCCCATTTTAGAGATGTGGTAACTGAGGCAGAGAAGGAAACTGACTTGTCCAAGGTCACACATGTTCCTCAACAAGCTGAAACCAAAGATCTCAAAGCTAACAATGCCAACAGGGGGAGATCTTAACTTCCCATTCCCATAGTGAGGAATTTTCTGGGAATATTGGAATTCATAGTAATAATAATAATAAAATTTGTTAAGCATTTACTATGTACTAAGCACTGTACTAAGCTCTGGGATAAATACAAGGTAATAAAGTCCCACATGGGGCTCACAGTCTAGGTAGGAGGGAGAACAGGGACTGAATCACCATTTGCAGATGAGGAAACAGACCCAGAGAAGTTAAGTGACTCGCTCAGTGTCACACAGCAGACAAGTGACAGAGCCAAGACAACAAGGTCTTCTGATTCTCAGGATCTTTCCACTAGCCAATGCTGCTTCTCACAAAGTAAAACAATCCCCCGATTCCCCTGGAACTCTTGTTTCTCGACTGCAGCTTTTCTACAAGAAAGGGTTATGCCTGAAGCAAGAGGAACTGATGCAGTGGGGTTTCCTTATAGGCTTCACACATCAGCAACTTGACAGAGATGGAAAAAGGAATGAGGAAAAGGTCACACAGTCGAACTTTAGAGTCAAATCCGGATTTCAAAACGCAGGGTAATGTAGGTCCAGGACACAGATCCAACCAAAATTGGGCCTGTAAATTACAATTCCTTCTCCTCCTCCTCCCTGTTCCCCAGGAAAGCTCCTGTTCTGGGGGCAAAGTCTTTGGCCCACACAACAGTATAGGAAAAATGACTTGGTAAGACTTTAATTCTCCCATTATCAGCCTCACCCACCTCACCTTACTATTATTATTATTATCACTAAACATAGCCATATTATCATGGTATTTGTTAAACACTTGTGCATCAACACTCTTCTAAGCGCTGGGGTAGATACAAGTTAATAGATTGGATACCCATCCCTGTCCAACTTGGGGCTCACAGTCTAAGAAGGAAGGAGAACAGATACTGAATCCCCTTTAATCCAGCAGAGGAAACTGAGACACAGAGAAATGAAGTGACTTGTCCAAGGTCAGAGAGCAAGCAATTGACAGAGCTGGGATATGAACACAGGTCCTCTGACTTTCACGTCCTTGCTTTTTCCACTAAACCATGCAGCTTCTTGACACCTATATTCTAAATTATGAAAAGCAAATTCCAATCACTACCAATGAACTTTTTAATAACCAAGCTGGAATTAAATCAGATGGAATTCACAGGGCTCATTGACTCATGCTGGGACAGGTGTACGTAACTGGTATTCTTGCTGAATTCAGTGAAGAGCAACCCTCATTCCCGTGCCACTTACTAGTAAAAAGAAGCAGAGTACGAGAAGCAGCATGGCCTAGTGGAAAGAGCACGGACTTAGGAGTCAGAGGACATGGATTCTAATCCTGGTGCAGCCACTTGTCAGCTGTGTGACTTTGGGCAAGAAACTTCACTTCTCTGTGCCTCAGTTACCTCATCTGTAAAATAGGAATAAAGACTGAGCCCCACGTGGGACAACCTGATTACCCTGTATCTACCCAGGGCTTAGAACAGTAATTGGCACATAGTAAGCACTTAAATACCATTATCATCATCAAATAGGAATATGTGGGGGAGATAGTCAATATTTAAATCACTCATTATTGAAAAAGAAAGGGGAGATTGGGAATTTAATTTTTGTCTCAGTACCTATTCCAGAGAAATCATCACTGCCGAAACTCAAACCAGCCTTTCACCTTGGCAAGGATGTAGGTGACCTCAGAAACATCAATAGCCTTACAAAATCCCCAGAAAATTTCAATTTCACAGGCATCAATACAACTGTCAATAAATACTACTGATTGATTGATTGAACTGTGAACTAAATTATCAATTCACCATGCCAAATTGTCCTAAGAGCCTCAAAGTGTGCCTTTGCCAGCATTTTAAATGGTACTCTACCATTAGGAAACCAAGATGAGATTTATCCCCTATTAAATGTCACCTGAAAATTTTGACCTAGATACAGTGCCCTTCCAAACACCTACATTAATGTAGAAAGTGCCACTTTGTAGATAAATGAAAATCCAGAAGGTTTTTCACCCTTTTCAATGGAAAAAAAAAGAAACTTTAAAAAATTCAAGACTGTGCCCAGGGATAATTTCGAAATCATTCAGGTACTGGCAAAGAGTGGCAGGGATTGCTCTGCGCAATGCAACACACTGAATATAGCTGCTGAGAAAACCTCAGCTGCTATTTCCACAGACTAGGAGAAAACTTCAGAATCCTTTTACTTCAAAATGAATCACTGGCAAATTTTCAGTCCATAGACCTCTCTGGAAAGGCAAAAGACTCCAAAGACCATCTTGCCAAAAGGTTCTAGCTTGCTATTCAAAAACATTTCTTCAAGTCCCTCAGCCTCAATCCTACTCATTTAAACTCCTGCTTCTCAAAGTGACTTCCTCCTCCCCTGAATGCCTCTCATTGCTTAAGAAAAACCCAACAGCTGCCTCTCCGCTTGGGTATTCATACCCATTTTCAACACTTGTGTATATTCAATTAATCCATCAACAGAGTTTAGAGACCCTACCTCTACTAATAATAATGTGGTATTAAGTTCTTACCATGTGCTAAGCACTATACTAACCACTGGGATAGATACAATACAATCAGATCAGGCAGTCTGGGGCTCACCATTTAAGGCAGAGGGTGAACAGGTATTTCATTACTAGTTATTATCATCATGGTACTTGTCAAGAGTTTACTATGAGTCAAGCACTGATCTAAGCAATGAGGTAAGATGCACGAAAGACACGGTCCCTATCCCACAGAGGGCTCCCAGTGCAAGTGGCAGGGAGAACAGATATTGAGTGTCCATTTCACAGATGAGGAAACTGAAGCATGGAGAAGCAAAGTGACTTGCCCAAGGTCACCCAGCAGATAGGAGGCAGAGCTGGAATTAGAATCCAGAGAGTCTGGCTCCTATGCCTGTACTCCTACCACTAGACCATGCTGTTTGTGTGCACAACATGGTTCTAAGCACTACAAAAAGTTCAACAGAATCAGTAGACATGATCCAGCTGCTTGATCTAGCAGGAGAGGCAGGCACTAAAATAACAGGCAGGAGGACGTAACATAGTTTAAAGATAAGGGCAACAGAGAGTGTGATCACCTTAAGGGCTCCCAGGTGATGTTGAAGGGGCAGTTGGGGATGTATAAAGGTAAGGAGATGAGTGATTAAGCAGAGAAGGCCTCCTGGAGGAGCTGTGATTTTGGAATGCCCAACTGAACATTCAAGTTATTTATGCTGATTTCACTAGTTTATATTATTATGCCCTTCTCTCCCATTAGAGTACAAGCTCCTTGTGGGCAGGTTACAGTGTCTGTTCCTTCTGTTGCACTTTCCCGAGCACTTAGTACAGTGCACTGCACACAGTGGGTTCTCAATAAATACCAATACTGCTACTATTACCTGTTTTTCCTCCCACAAACCACATGCTGGGTTGCTTTTTACTCTGTGCAGAAACCTCAAGATAGTTGAGGCTCTCACCACCTCCACAAAGAGGCTGTTTAGCATGTCGATGACTATTAGCTGTAAACAAACCAGCCTCCTCACTTCACACAACATGGTGGAGACCAACGAAGCAGGACTGCATTAGGGAAACACTGTTCTGGCCCACAGACCATCTGGAGGCTCTCTTATATCACATTTTGAGAACCACTGCTCTAAGAAATGCGAGTTTTGAGTAGATGTGTGGATGTCTACGTTGATCAGTGTGGATGACTTCCTCATCACTGTAGACAGCACCACCATCCTCCAAGTCTCACAAATCTGCAACCTGGCACTGTCCTAGACATCTCTCTCACAACCCATAGAGAAAAAGAGACTTCTTACTATTGGCTTTAAAGCACTCAATCACCTTGCCCTCTCATACCTTACCTCACTGATTTTCTACTATAACCCTGCACACTCATTTCACTCTAACACCAATCTACTCACTGTACCTCAATCTCATCTATCTCGCCACCGTACCATCACCCATATCCTGCCTCTGGCCTGGAACTCCCTCCGCCTTCACATCCAACAGACCAAAGCAAAGGCCTTCGCAGACTAAGCTCTCATTTCAGGTACTTCCTCTCCCTCCTGCATCATCCTTGCAGTGGATTTATACCCTTTAAATATTTGATATTTACCTCACCCTCAGTCCCACAGAATTTACATACCTATCCATAATTTATTTAAATGCCTGTGTCCCCCACTGCTCTGTGAGCTCCTGGTGGACAGGGAACATGTCTACCAACTCTGTCGTATTGTACTCTCCCGAGAATTCAGTACAGTGCTCTATACCCAATATGCGTTCAATACATATCACTCACTGATTACATAAGCAAACCACCATGTATGTATGATTCTAAGCACATATGAATGTGTCTATGGGATCTGTGGGTGTCTGACTATGAGAGTGTAGAAGGACATTGGACATAATGGAGAAGATGAAAGTTGTTATACCATAGACTTCATTGGAAGTGATGATGATGTTTGTACAAGTTACTGACCAGGTACAATTTAAGAATTCTCACTGTGTGAATAATCACATTATTCATGACAATTCATTAAATTGCTAGCCATATCAAGTTTGAACACACATAAAATAATTCCCAAATCATTTGTATGTTTGTTACACCCTATTATTTTTCCAGTCTGAAGTCTTTGTTTTGGGTAGCTCATTTTAAATTTAGGATCATTCTGGTTTCTGAACAATACAACACTTTCTTATCAAGGTTTTCTTAACCGGAATCCCACTTTCCTACCCCTGTCAGCCAAGCATGGTTTTCCATCCAAAGAAATCTGCCAAGCAATCTGGTATGAGTTTCATCAACCTCTTCTTTCCATTAATTAGCATTATTACTGGGCCGTTTGGCAAAAATAATTCTATTCCGAAATGCTCCTAAACTCAGTCAGTGAAAACCCATCTCTGATGACTTATGTTCAGCTCCCCCACCTCAAAAAAAAAAAAATCTTCAAAGGCTCTAAACGTTTACAAAGAGAGTCTGGCACCTTTAAGAGAACTCTTAAAATGGAAAGGATGGGTGAAACTTTTTCCATTTTTAATTGTGTGAGAACACTATTAACAATTCTATGGCTCTAAAGCAATAACCTCTGATTCTTGAAGACTATATAAATTTACTCTGAAGCTCTAACCTGACCATGGAAATTGCAAATACCCTAACAAGGCCAGCCCTCTAGCTGTTTGCAGGGAAGAGGGGGAAGGAGGAAAGAGTGGTAAGCTACTGGTCTTCAAAAGATGAAATTCATAATGAATTGATGGAGACTTAAACAGTGACAGCTATAATGAATTGAAGATTTCTTACAGCCAAAAGATCAAAGTTCTGGCTATGTATGTCAATTGCATGGAGCCAGGCCCTGAGTATCTTCTGCACTGCTCTCCGTTCTTTTTAGTTAGGAGTCTTATAGGACCCACACTCTGAGAATTGAGACTACATCTGCAGTTCTATTTGCTTTTATTATTATTTAATCTTCATGAACTTCAATAAACTCTAACATGCTAGGTACTATACAAAACCCAGAAAAAGCATATGGGTGAAAAAAACAAATGGGGAACAATAGTTTGTTGAAATCCTATGAGTGGGAGCTGGAATGTGAGGTGAACAAAAGAAATTTAATTGCTTCTTAGATTAGACGGGTTTGAAGGAAGCTGGGTGACCTAGTGAAAGAGCACAGGCCTGGGAGTCAGAGGACATGGATTTAATCCCAGGTCTACCACATCATTGTTGTGTGACCTTGGGCAAGTCATTTAACACCTTTTTTTCCTAATGGTATTTGTTAAATGCTTACTATATGACAGGCACTAGAGTAGGTACAAGCTAGTCAGGCTGGACACCTGTCCTTTCTTGGTTCTCCTCCTTTCTCTCTGACTGCTCATTCTCAGTCTCTTTTGTGGGCTTCTCCTCTGTCCACCACCCCTTAACTGTGCGTTCACTCAAGGTTCAGTTCTGGGTCCCCTTCTATTCTCCATCTATGCCCACTCCCTTGGAGAATTCCTTTGCTTGCATGGCTTCAACTTCCACCTCTAGGCAGATGATTCCCAAATCTACCTCTCTAGCCCTGATTTCTCTCCTTCTCTGCAGTCTCGTATTTCCTCCTGCCTTGAAGACGTCTCTACCTGAATGTCTGCCGTCACCGCAAACTTAACTTGTCCAAAACAGAACTCCCTTCTTCCCACCCAAACCCTATCCTTCCCCTGACTGCAGACAGAATCACCAACCTTCCTGACTCACAAACCCATAAACCTGGCATTACTCTTGACTGTTCTCTCTCATTCAACCCACATAATCTATCACCAAATCCTGCCAGCAGAACCTTCACAACATTGCTAAATCTGCCCTTTCCTCTCCACCCAAACTGCTGCCACACTAATCCAAGCACTTTCCGTATTCTGCCTTAATTACTGTAACAGCCTCCTTGCTGAACTTCCTGCCTCCTGTCTCTCCCCACTGTAGTCCATATTTCACTTTGCTGCTCAGATCATTTTTCACCAAATCCTGTCAGTCTACCTTCACAACATCTTTAGAATCCACCACCCCTTTATCGTCATCCAAAGGGCTACCATGCTTGTCCAAATACTTGTCCTACCCCACCTCGATTATTATATCAGCCTCCTCCCTGATCTCCCTGCTCCACCCCACTTCCGCCCCTCTCCAGTACATACTTCACACTGCTGCCCATATCATTTTTCTAAAATATAATTCTATGCAACTCTACCCAACCTTCAAAACCCTCCATTTCCACATCAAACAGAAACTCCTCACCATCAGTTTTAAGGCCTGCAATTAGCTTTCTCCCTCTTTCCTATCCTCACTTCTTTCCCACTACAACCCAGCCATTGTCATTATCATCAAGGTAATTATTGTGAGCTTATTATGTGCAGAGCACTGTCCTAAGCCCTTGGGAGATTACAGTATAGTAGAGTTGGTAGGCACAGTCTCTGCCCACAACAAGCTTGCAGGCTTATACTTTACTCACCTTCCCCCAGGTCAAAGTCTTATTGAAGGCATATCTCCTCCAAGAGCCTTCCCTGACTAAGCCTTCTTTTCCTTTTCTTCCACTCCCTTCTGCACTGCCCTGACTTACTTCCTTTATTCACCCCACCTTCCATCCCCACAGTACTTATGTATACATTTCTAATTTATTTATGTCTATTTCCCCCTCTAGACTGTAAGCTCATTATGGTCAGGGAATGTGTCTGTTACATTTTTATACTGTACTCTCCCAAGTGCTTAGTGCTCTGAACACACGAAATGCTCGATAAATACGACTGCTGAACACCAACGTACTGTGTCTTGATCTCATCTCTCTCAATCCACCCCTTGCTCATGCCCTCCTTCCTACCTGGAAAGCCATTCCCCTTCATATCTGGCAAATGATTAATTTCCCCATCTTCAGAGCCCCACTAAAGTCATATGTCCTCCCAAAAACATTCCCTAACTAACCTCTCATCTCCTCCCACCTTATTCGCCCTCGCTCCTGCATTGCTTATGCCCTTAAATCCATCCTTCCTTAAGCACTTTCATACTCTTTCCACACCACCACATTTCTGTAAATATCTTTATATTCTGTCGCTTCCCTTACCCATAATTTATTTTAATGCCTGACTCCCTGACTCAATGGCTCCTTGACTCATACTCTCCCAAGTGCTTAGTACAGTCTTTGCACATGGTAAGCTCTCAGTAAATACCAGAATAGTATTGATTGATTACTGGGTGCAGAATGCTGGACTAAGCACTTGGAAGAGTATGATACAAATTACTAAACACAACTGCTGACCTCAAGACAGGGAGGCTATAATCTAAGTGCAGGGAGGCAGACATTAAAATAAATTACAGATACAGAAAGAAAGGGAACTATGTCCTCTAGAACGTAAAATCCTCGTGGTCAGGGAACGTCTGCCAACTCTGCTATACTGTACTTTCCCAATCACCTAGTACAGAGCTCTGCACCCAGGAAGTTCTGAATAAATATGATTGATTGATATGTACATGAGTTAGTAATTAGATTTCCAACAGAAGGTGGCCCATTCAGGCAGATCTTCCACACATACATAGCTGTCTCCATGGTCTTCTGGGACATGTCTTAAATTTCAGCAGCACATGGAAGCAACACTTAAGTGTGAACACACTAAACATGGCCAGCAGTGCCATAACCAGTATGAAGCAGCTCAACTCTTGTCCTATTTGCTCTAAACTGAGAGGATTTGGAGTCACTGAAACCTTGGTTCCAGTCACAGCTCAACCTGTAAGTAAGAAACAGGTACTCTCTCCTCATGTCAGACAGATCATTACTCTCCCCCACTTCAAAACCTTATTGAAGGCACATCTCTTCCAAGAAGCTTTCCCTGACAAAGCCCTCCTCTTCTCCCACTCCCTTCTGCACTGCTCTTACTTGCTCCCTTATTCATCCTCCCTACCATCCCAACACCACATATGTATATATCTGTAATTTATTTATATATTTATCTATATTTATTTACATTAATATCTGTCTCCTTCTCTAGGTTGTGCACTTTTTGTGGGCAGGGATATGTCTGTTTGTTGTTATACTGTACTCTCCCAAGCATTCAGTACAGTGTTTTGCACACAGTAAGCACTCAATGAATATGATTGAATAATAACAATAATAGCAATAGTAATAATTGTGGTATTTGTTAAGCCCTTAGTATGTGCCAGGCACTGTACTAAGCGCTGGGGGTGGATACAAGCAAATGGGGTTGGACACAGTCCCTGTCACAGATGGGGCTCATGGTCTCAATCCCCATTTTACAGATGAGGGAACTGAGGCACAGAGAAGTGAAGTGACTTGCCCAAGGTCACACAGCAGCTGTGTGACAGCACCAGGACTAGAACCCATGACCTTCCTACTCTCAGGCCCGTGCTCTATCCACTATGTCAGAATTCTTGCAGGACTTTAAGGGGCACCTGCTAAAGTTTCTGCTTTGGGACCTGAGGTGGTTTGGGGCGAGGAGAACTATGGACCTGAGAAAACATGGGATCATCCACTACAGTAAAATTCAGAATGGTATAGGCTGTGGATATTGAGAGTAGGATGCCCTTTCCCCATGTTCAAATCCCTTCTAAAAATCCACCTCCTCCAAGAAGCATCACCCAACTAATTTCCACCCCTCCACCTGATCATGTCACACCAACAGCTAACCTAAGAAGTTGTATAGATAACTGATGTACATGTTTCACTTAATTATGAATTTTTTCCATACTTTTGCTGTTACCTGCTCTAGCTATATTCTTCTTCCTGTATGTGTATAATTTGTCTATCTCCCCCATTAGATTGTAAACTCCCCAAAGATGTATCTTTTTCTTCTGATGCACTCTCTCCCATGAATAGAGTACCACAGTCTGCACTCAGTAGGAATCAGTAAATATGACTGCTTTTCAATCAATCTTGAGCTGAAATGTCCCCAATTCTTCAAGTTTTTTGTCCTTCACTCTTCTAACCTCCCAATTCTGTGTCTTCTTCCCAGTGTGATTTTAACTATAGAATTGCTTCATTTGGGGTAGAAGGCAGCAGGAAACAATTCAGATGAGATCTGAAGGTAAATAAAAGAACTAGAACCTAGGTTCTAAAATAAATGGGTGCAAATTGGATGGGGGTAGGTTAAGAAGATAAGAGCTGTCTACTGTAACATTTTTTTACTTCCAAGTGCTTATCTATCTCACACCACTGGCCTTTCTCAAACACAGTTATCAAGAAAACAACCCCCAAGTTACACTAGATTAAGCTAATTCATCTTAAAGCAAGTCAAAGACACAAAATCATTCAGATCCTAAGAGAATGTTGGAGAAGCACAAAGCCACATGACTGGGAACCCCATGACATCATGGTCCTAAGCAACTATGGGGGAGGATGGCCTCCCCACCTGACATTACAGAAGCCAAGCCTGCCTTCCCGATGTTCAGGATGTTGAGATGATTGCAGTATTTTCCCTGGAGAAGTGAAGGAGCCCAAAAGGCTGCCCCCTCCATACTATTGAATGTAATTTTTTGTCATTCATATTATATGGTATTTACGGAGTGCTAAACTGTGTTCAGAGCACTACAATAAGCTCAGGAGAAAGTAGAGTGGAGCAAGTAGAAGAAATCCTGTGCCTTCAAGGTGCTTATAACCCAGTGGCACAGGGAAAGCAACAGAGTATAAAGATATGTACAAAAGTGCAATGGGAATGGGGTGTGCACCTAATCACTTGGGAGGTTGGGACTCAAAAGAAGGGTGACGTGGTGGGGAGGAAAAATACCAGGGCCTAAGTGGAAGCTTCCAAGTGTGCAGTGATATGCTGTGGCACGTCTGTTAACAAGCCCTGCTTAGAGAATGGAGCTTAATTAGGAAATGGAATGCATCATTTCTTGATAAATTCACAGATTTTAAGTCTGTACTGTGATACCAGAGGGAGACATTCGGGATGTTAGAGAGGAAAGGCAGAGACATTGGAAAGTGCATCCCAAAACGCAACGGTAACCACCACAGTGGTCCTCTCAGCATCCTTTAGTAATAATACTGACAGCATTTGTGAAGCGCTTACTATGTGCAAAGCACTGTTCTAAGCGCTGGGGAGGATACAAGGTGATGAGGTTGTGCCACGTGGAGCCCATAGTCTTCATCCCCATTTTACAGATAGGGTAACAGAGAAGTGAAGTGACTTGCCCAAAGTTACACAGTTGACAAGTGGCAGAGCCTGGATTTGAACCCATGACCTCTGACTCCCAAGCCCGGGCTCTTTCCACTGAGCCACACTGCTTCTCTACTACTTTCAGGGACAGAAGACTGGCCTGAATGGAGCATGATTCTGACCCAGGAACACACTGCTTATATGTACGGCCTAGCTGGTCCTCTTTAACTTACTAGAATAAGGAATATTAGACTAAAAATACAGTTCACAATAAGGTTGCAAAACTACCTAGAAACATTAGGAGCCACTTAAGCTACATCTAGCATGACATATTACAAAAGTTGAACCTCATCCATAGAGCAGACTGGGCAGTTTTCAAAATATCACAGTTTAGAATTCACTTAAAAATGTATTAATAAGCACATGCCAAGCACCAGGCTAAACAGTGGGATAGACAGTTGTAAAGTCCCTGTCCCAGTCGCTCACATTTTAAATAAGCCAGGAAGCCAGAAATTAATGGGGTGGTTGATCAGGCATATTCAATAATAATAAGTGCTTACTATGTGTCAAGCACTGTTCTAAACAATGGAGTAGATACAATCTAATCAGGATGGACACAGTCCCTGTCCCACAGGGGCTCAGTCTTAATCCCCATTTTACAGACAAGGTACAAAGAAGTGAAGTTACTTGCCCAAATTCACCACAGCAGACAAGTAGTGGAACCAGAACTAGAACTCAGGTCCTTCTGACTCCCAGGCTCATGGTCTATTTCTCAAGAGGGAGCAAAGCCTAGCAATCAACCAGTCAACTGTATTTACTGAGTATGTATGGTGTGCAGAGCACTGTACTAAGCACTTGGGAGAGTACTATAACAATAAAACAGACATATTCCCTGCCCACAGTGAGCTTACAGTCTAGAGGGGGAGACAGACATTACTATAAATAACTGAATTATGGATATATGCATAAGTGCTGTGGGGCTGAAAGGGGGGGGTGAATACAGGGAGCAGGGTAAGGGTGACAAGGAGAGGAGGAAGAGGACAAGAGGGCTCAGTCAGGGAAGGCCTCTTGGAGGAGATGTGCCTTCAATAAGACTTTGAAGCAGGAGAAAATAATTATCAGATATGAAATGGGGGGCGGTTCACGGCCAGAGGTCAGTGGCAAGATAGATGAGATTGAGGTACAGTGAGAAGGTTAGCATTAGTGGAGCAAAGTGTGCAGGCTGAGTTGTAGTAGAAAAGTAGAGAGATGAGATAGGAGGGGGCAAGGTGACTGAGTGCTTTAAAGCCAATGGTAAGAAGTTTCTGTTTGATGTGGAAGTGGATGGACAACCCCTGGAGGTTCTTGAGGAAAAGGGAAATGTGGACTGAATGTTTCTACAGAAAAATGATCCAGCAGCAGAGTGAAGTATGGACTGGAGTGGGGAGAAACAGGAGGCAGGGGTGCTAACAAGAAGGCTGATACAGTAATTTTTTAAGATATTTATTATGTCTTCACTATGTGCCAGGCACTGTTCTAAGTGCTGAGTATATATAAGGTAATCAGTTTGGACACAGTCCATGTCCCTCAATGGGCTCACAGTCTTAATCTCCATTCTGCAAATAAAGTAACTGAGGCACAAAGAAGTTAAGTGACTTGCTCATTGTCAGTCAGTGAGTCAATCATTTACTGAACACATACTCTGTGCAGAAAACTGTACTAAGCTTTAGAGAGAGTACAATATAACAATATAACGGACACATTCCCTCCCCATAACGAGCTTACAGTCTAAAGATCACAGAGCAGATGAACAGAGCCAGAACTAGAACCCAGGATCTTCTGACTTCCATGCCCGTGCTCTATCCACTAAACTTGACCGGATAGGATAAGTGTTTGGATAAATGTGGCAGCAGTTTGGATGGAATGGAAAGGGCAGATTTTAGCAATGTTGTGAAGGTTGAACCAACAGGATTAGTGCTGGATTGCATTTGTGGGTTGAATGAGAGAGAGGAGTCACGGAAAATGCCAACGTTATGGGCTTGTGAGGCAGGGAGGATGGTGGTGTTGTCTATTGTGATGGTAAAGTCAGGGGGAGGACAGAGTTTGGGTGGGAAGATGAGGAGTTCTGTTTTGAACATGTTAAGCTTGAGGTGATGGTGGGACAACCAGGTAGAGATGTCTTAAAGGCAGAAGGACATGTGAGACTGCACAGAGGGAGAAGGATCAGGGTTGAAGACATAGATTTGGGAATCAACTGCATAGAGGTGGTAGTTGAAGTCATGGCAGTGAATGAGTTCTCCAAGGGAGTGGGTGTAGATGGAGAACACACAGGGACCCAGAATTGAACCTAAAAGATCACTCACAGTTAGGGGGTGGGAGGCAGAGGAGGAGCCTGTGAAAGAGACTGAGAATGAGTGGCCAGGGAGATAGAAGGTGAACCAGGAGAGGATAGTGTCAATGAAGCCAAGGTTAGGCAATGTTTCCAGGAGAAGGGGGTGGTTAACAGTGTCAAAGGCAGCTCAGAGGTTGAGGACGGTTAGAATGGAGCAAAGGCCAGTGGATTTGGCAAGAAGAAGATCGTTGGTGACCTCTGAGAGGGAGGTTTCTATGGACTGAAGGGAACAGAAGCCAGATTGGAGGGGGTCAAGGAGAGAATTGAAGGAGAAGAACTTGAGAGAGCAAGTGTCAACTACTCACTCAAAGAGTTTGGAGAGGAAGGGTAGGAGAGAGATAGGGTGATAAGTGGAGGGAGCCGTGGGGTCAAGGAAGGGTCTTTTTAGGATGGAAAGATATGGGCATGTGCAAAAAAAGTGGGAAAGAAGCCACTGGAGAGTGAACAGTTGAAGATGGCTGTTTGTCAGGGAAGAAGGCCGGGGGCAAGTGTTTTGATAAGGTGTGAGGGAATGGGGTCGGATATGCAGGTGAAAGGAGTGAAAAGATGGGAGAGTTGAAGAGGAGGCAGGAGGGGGGGGAGAGACTGAGGAGGGGCAGGGGAGCCTTTGGGGAGATCACCCCTAAGGGTGTCAATTTTCTTAATAAAGTCAATTTTCTTAATGGCTAGGTCACTGGGGGAAAAGGATGGGGAAAGAGGGGGACAGGAGGCCTGAGGGAGAAGTTAAATGTCTGGAACAACTGGCGAGGGTGATGGGCATGGATGTCAATAATGGTGGGGAAATAACTTTGCCAGGCAGAGTTAAAGATAAACTTGAAGTAGACAAAGTTAGCCTGATATTTAGATTTCTGCCAGTAGCGCTCTGCGGCTCATGCACAAGAGTGAAGGCGGAGGACTGTGTAGATGATCTAGGGCTGTAGATTAGTGGCAACAGATCGAGAAAGGGATAGGGCAGTGAGTGAGTGAATGGAGTAGCGTACAGACGATGGTGTTGGGTTCGTCAATTTGGTCATCGAGGGAAGGTAGTTTGGATAAGGAGGCTAAATTGGGATATGATGAATTGAGAAAATTAGATGGGATCAAAAGATCAGAGGCTTCTGTTGGAGAATAGCACAGATCTGTGGGTAGAGGTGTGTGGAAGATAAGGCAGGTGAGCAGGTTGTGGTCAGATATGTAGCATGGCTTAGTGGATAGAGCCTGGGAGTCAGAAGGCCATTGGTTCTAATCTCAGTTCCACCACATGTCTGTTGTGTGACCTTGGGTGAGTCACTTCCCTTCTCTGGGCCTCAGTTACCTCATCTGTAAAATGGGGATTAAGAGTGTGAGCCCTATGTGGGACAGGGACTGTGTTCAACCTGATTACCTTGTATCTACTCCAGCACTTAGAACAGTGCTTAGCACATAGTAAGTACTTAACAAGTACCATCAATATTATTATTATTATTATATAGAGAGTGATTTCAGAGTTGGTGAGGGAAGAGATGGTGCAGTGGCTAGAGATGATGAGATTGAGTGCGTGTCCAAGTTGGAGCGTGGGTGAGGTAGGCTGGAGGAGGAGGTCAATGGAGTTGAAGAGTGATAGAAAGCAGGCAGCAGAAGGATAATCAGGAACATTTATGTGGATATCAAAATCCCCAAAGATCAACACAGGGATGGAGAATAATAATAATAATTATGGTATTTGTTAAGCGCTTACTATGTGCCAAGCACTGTTCTAAGCACTGGGGTAGATACAGGGTAATCAGGTTGTCCCAAGTGAGGCTCACAAACTTAATCCCCATTTTACAGATGAGATAACTGAGGCACAGAGAAGTGAAATGACTTGCCCAAAATCACACAGCAGTCAAGTGGCAGAGTCGGCATTAGAACCCAGGTCCTCTGACTCCCAAGCCCGTGCTCTTGTCACTAAGCCACAAAATGGTTCTAAAAGCTGGAGATGGGACCTGGGGGGGCCATAGATGACTGTTACTAGAATCTGGAATGGGTGACAGAGGTGGAGTGGGTGATATGGGCTTCAAAGGAAGGGAAAGAAAGGGATGGGGGATGTGAAATGATCCAAAAGTGGCACGGGGCGCAAGAAGGAAGCCAACACCTCCTCCTGTTTCAGTGAGTCTGGGGGAGTAGGTGAAGATGAGGCCCCCTTTAGAGAAAGCAGCAGGGGAGACCATGTCATCTAGGGAGAGCCTGGGCAAATCATTTAACTTCTTTGTCTCTGGAAACTAAAGATAAAATACCTGTTCTCCCTCTCCCGCTAAGACTGTGAGCCCTGTGCCAGACATGGACTGTGTCCAATCGGATTTGATTATCTTATATCAACCCTGCTACTTAGCAAAGTGCTCGGCACATAGTAAACACTTAAAAATACCACTATTATAAAATTTAAACCTATTTTAGAGAAATGTGTTCCCAAGAGAAAACATTTCCTGGGTTTGGCAGGGGCTTTTTGTTGAACAGCTCTAAAATTCCTTAGCTCTGCATGTAATGCTTAAGAGTGATCCTGAAATTACTCGGAACCTATAACATCTCCAATTTGGATACGGATTCTTTGAATTTGGATAGTTAACCTCAACATTTTTACTTAATCAATCAATGGTATGGACTGAGCAAAAATGCTTGGTGTACCTATTAGAACAATTGAGCAATCCTTTGACTATTTCATTGCCTGAATCTTGTAACCTGAAACAAACCAAAGTTCTGGGCCTTTGCATTATTCAGGAGCAGAGTCAACAATACAGATAGCAAGATGTCCACATGTCAGCACCATTACAAGGCTCTCCTTTACCTCTTCACCTAAGTAATTAAACGCTGCCAGTCAAAAATGCAGGTAAATGTGATTATATCTGAAAAAGTTCAATCATTTTAAATAAAACATGGGGTAGTTTTTATGTCATAATCTTGGCAACTCTGTCATTAAAAAAAAGACAAGTTACTAAATAACCAGGGTTTTCAACCAAAGTACAACAAAAAAATCAAGGATTGTTATTTTCCTAGAAAGGGGACTCATGAATTAAATGACAATGCTTTGCACACAGTAAGCGCTCAGTAAATACAATTGAATGAATGAACAACCATAAAGAAGAGGCCAACCTAAACTCTTAAAGGTCTTTAATATGTAATCTTCTTTGGAATGAAAGCAAAATCTAGAATTTAACTGGCCCCCTTATTAAAAAATAAATAGGGCCAGACTATTAATGGTAAAATCAGCCTTGCAATTAATGACACTTTGGCATCTCCAGTATTCCTATTTTCTGGAAAAAACTGGTTGGAATAAAATATTTTATTCATTTATTTTTCCTCAAAGAATAAAACCTATTTTCCAAGAAAAAGCTTGTTAAGTCACAGTTGCTAGAGGAACATGTGCACATAATGCTTCGTCGCGCTAGCTACACCTACGGCACGTCTAGGAATAGTAGCAACTCATAAAATAGACTGTCACGTGCTACATCAAAATGTACAGCAGCAAAGGCCCCAAAAGTGAACTTTTGAATGATTTGTTTTCGTTATTAGGTATAAAATTACAGTTGAAAACAGCCTATATGCAAATGAAGTGCCAAATTATCTTGTCAGGGAGGAAGAAAAGTACCAAATGCTTTGTCACCAACAACATCGTATATCCATCATATTCAAAAATGATGTAACTGTTAGTGAGGGGTGCATATGTGTTTTTGTGTGTCTGAAGCCAAAACAGAAAACCCAATCCTACCACATCAAGCACGCATAAAGAATGCCTTTGGTGTACAGCTGTGATTGTTATTTGCCGGTGTAATGGGCACTCCAATTATCCCATATGCTTAGGAGTAAGGAGCAGGAAACCCAGAGGTTTCACTTCTATATACCCCTCCCTTAGGGAAGTTTAAATAAGCAGTTTTCACAGCACTTAGTACACTGCCTGGCATGGAGTAAGGTAACCCAACCTGCACACTTCGCTCCTCTAATAGCACCTTCTCTTCTCATTGTACCACAATCTCATCTATCTTGCCGCCGACCGCTTGCCCATGTACTGGCTCTGGCCTGGAATGCCCTACCCTTCATATTCCACAGACAATTATCCTCCCCACTTTCAAATCCTTACTGAAGGCACATCTCCTCCAAGAGGACTTTCCTGCCTAAGCCCTCATTTCCATTTCTTCCACTCCCTGCTGTTTCGCTCTGATTTGTTCCTTTGATTCATGTCTGCCATGTCTTCATTCCCATGGTACTTATTTACATATCCATAACTTCTCTAGACTGTAAGCTCACTTTGAGCAGGGAATTTGACTGTTATATTGTACTCTCCCAAGTGCTTAGTACAGTGCTCTGCATACAGTAAGTGCTCAATAAATACAATGGATTGACTGATTGATAACCCTTTCTCCATTGCAGAGCACTATTCCAAAGCACCATTCCAGAGCACCAAGCTGGGCACCTCACAGTTGTCTCCCGGTTTTCAGCTGAGATGCAGTGCTATTTAAGTCTTTTTTTTTATTGTACCCCCCACACACAGAAGCTGCATTCAAGTGAGCATACTTTCTATTCTAGGACTGATGATAATACTACTAATAATGGTACTTGTTAAGCACTTACTAGGTGGCAAACACTGTTCTATAGCGCAGAGGTAGATACAAGTTAATCAGGTTGGACACAGTCCCTGTCCCAGATTGGGCTCACACTCCTAATCCCCATTTTTTCCCGATAAGGTAACTGAGGCATAGAGAAGTGAAGTGGCTTGCCTAAGGTCACACAGTAGACAAGTTGTGGAGCCAGGATTAGAACCCCTGACCTTCTGACTCCCAGGCCTGTGCTTTATCCACGATACTATGCTGCTTCTCTCAGCTTGTCTTGTCTTACGCCGTTAAGTCGTCTCCAATCCATAGCAACACCATCAACACACGTCTCCCAGAACGCCCCACCTCCACCTGCTATCGTTCTGGTAGTGGATCCATACAATTTTCTTGGTAAAAATACAGAAATGGTTTAACATTGCCTCCTTCCACGCAGTCAACTCGAGTCTCCACCCTCGACTCTCTCTCATGCTGCTGCTGCCCTGCACAGGTGAGTTTTGACTTGCAGCAGACTGCCTTCCACTCGCTAAGCACTGCCCAAGCTAGGAATGGAATGGATATGTCTCTGCTTGATTCTCCTTCCCGTAGTGGAGACTCGTAAAGTCCGGAAATTCTTCAGATGCAGCCCTGAGAAGGGCGCTTCTCTAATCTAGAACTTCCTTATTAAGGATCCTGTTTTGCCATTTGAACTTAAGTGTGGCTATAAATAACACTGAAGGAACTCTTATTCAATCCATCAATGTATTTTTACATGGGCACTTAATGTGTGCTCAGCTCTATACTAGGTGCTAGACAGAGTTGGTAGACATGATCTCTGACTACAAGATGCTTATAGTCTAGAGAGGGGAGATGGACACTCAAATCAATTACACGTAGAGGACTTATGTATAAAGGTGGACCTGGGAACAGGTGTGGGGCCTGGGTCTCACAACCACAGAGGAAGTTGAATAACACTACAGTTCTATAGATCTTCAGTTTGATCAGAAGTCTAATATCACGCCACTACCATACTCTGTCTCAGTCACTCAAAGGATACCTAGCCTTCTACTTCCATGTTTACTATTGCATCAAATCAATCTATTTGTGATCAATCTTAAGTGATTACTGTATTCAGACTCTACAGAAACACATACCAGAACGATGTCATGACCGAAGATGGGACATTCTGAAGAGGTTGTGACCACGGAGTTGTTATGGGTTGGAAACAACAAGATGACATTTGAAGAACAGTTTTCAGAGCACTCTATTAAGTACTTAAGAGAATACAATACAAAGAGTTAGCAGACACACAGTCCCTGCTCAAAGGAGTTTACAGTCTACAGGAAGCTGAGGGTGGGTATTAGGTGTTTAATGGCAAGAGCTTGGGCTTGGGAGTCAGAGGTCATGGGTTCTAATCCCAGTTCCACCATTTATCAGCTGTGTGACTTTGGACAAATCACTTAACTTCTCTGTGACTCAGTTACCTCGTCTGTAAAATGGGGATTAAGACTGTGAGCCCCATGTAGGACAACTTGAGTGCCTTGTATCTACCCCAGCACTTAGAAGAGTGCTTTGCCCATAGTAAGCGCTTAACAAATATCATTACTATTATGAAAGGATACAAATCCAAGTGCAAGGGAAATGCAGAAAGAAGAGGGAATAGGGGAGATATAAGGGCTTAATTGGGGAAGGCCTCTTGAAGGAGATGTGATTTTAATGAGGGCTTAAAGGTGTTGAGAGTGGTGATCTGTCATATATGATGGAGGTGGGAGCTCCAGGCCAGAAGGAAGACATGAGCAAGGGGTTGGAGATGAGATCAAGATACAGTGAATAGGTTGGCATAAAAGGACAGAAGTTCACGATCTGGGTTGGAGAAGAAGGGCCTAAGTGATTGAGTGAATTAAAGCAAATGATACTGAATTTCTGTTTGATGCAAAGGTCAATGGGCAACCACTGGAGGTTCTAGAGGAATGGGGAGATGTGGTCTGAATGTTTTTTTAGAAAAATGATCTGGGCAGCTGAGTGAAGTATGGACTGGAGTGGGGAGATACAGAAGGCACGAAGGTCACTGAGAATGCTGATGTGGTGATCAAGGTGGGATAGAATAAGTGCTTGGATCATCTTAGCAGCAGTTTGAATGGAGAGAAAATGGCAGATTTTGGCAATGCTATGAAGGGAGAACTGACAGAATTTAGTGACAAAGTGAATATGTGGGTGAGACTGATGAGTTGAGGTTAATGCCAAGATTATGGGCTTGTGAAACAGAGGATATAGTGGTATTGCCCACAGTAACGGGAAAGTCAGGGAGGACAGGGAAGATGAGTTCTTTTTTTTTTCTTTTTATGCTATTTGTTAACTGCTTACTATGTGCTAGGCACTGTACCAAGCGCTGGGAATGATGCGTACAAGATAATCGGGTTGGACACAGTCCCTAGTCCCATATGGGGCTCACAGCCTTCACCCCCATTTTCCAGAAGAGGGAACCAGACACAGAGAAGTGAAGTGACTTGTCCAAGGTCACACAGCAGACAACCGGATCAGAACCCAGGTCCTCTGATTCCCAGTCCCAGGTTTTATCTCAGCCATGCTGCCTCCATTAGTTAATCAAGTTCTATTTTGGACATGTTAAGCGTGAGGTGTTGGTGGGACATCCAAATAGAGATTTCCCGAAGGCAGGAGGAAATGCAAGATTGCAGAGAAGGTGAGAGCTCAGGGATGGAGATGCAGATTTGGAAATTCATTCATTCAATCTTATTTACTAAACACTAACTGTGTGCAGAGCACTGTACTAAGTGCTTGGGAAAGTACAATACAACAATAAACAGTAACATTCCCTGCCCACAAGGAGCTCACACTCTGAGCAAGGAGAGACAAACAGCAACACAAATAAATAAAATTAGAGATATATCCATAAGTGCTGTGGGGCTGACAAAGGGGAGAAGAGCAAAGGGTACAGTCAGGGCAACGCGGAAGGGAGTGGGAGACGAGGGAAAGTGGGGCTTGGCCTGGGAAGGCCTCTTGGAGGAGATGTGCCTTTAATAAGGCTTTGAAGGGCAGGAAGAATAACTGTCTGTTGGATTTGAGGAGAGAAGGCATTCCAGGCCAGAGGCAGGATGTGGGGCAGGGGTCAGTGCCCGACAGGTGAGATCGAGACACAGTGAAACAGATAGCCCTAGAGGAGCGAAGTATGCGGGTTGGATCGTCCATATAGCAGTGCTAGTTGAAGCTGTGGGAACGAATGAGTCTTCCAAGGCTCTGCAGGTAAATGAAGAATAGAAGGGGAACCAGAACTGAGCCTTGAGGGGCTTTTCATCAGAGGAGCAAAGTGCGCAGGCTGTGTTGTAGGAAATCAACAATTATGGAAGAATTGGGTGAACTGACTAGTGCTTTAAAGCCTATAGTAAGGAGTTTCTGTTTGATGTGGCGGTAGATGGGCAATGACTGCAGGATGTTGAGGAGTGGGGAAATGAACTGAATGGTTTGGTAGAAAAATGATCTGGGTAGCAGAGTGAAGTATGGACTGGAGTGATGAGAGACAAAAGGCAAGGAGGCTGATGCAGTAATCAAGATGAAATAGGATAAGTGCCTGGATTAGCATGGTAGCAGTAGGGGTGGAGAGGAAAGTGTAGCTTTTAGTGATGTTGTGAAGGTTGAACTGACCGAATTTGGTGACAGACTATGTGAGTTGAATGAGAGAGATAACGCCAAGGTTGTGTATGGGCTGTGAGACAGGAAGGATGGTGGTGCTGTCTACTGTGATGGGAAAGTCAGGAGGAGGACAGGACTTGGATGGAAAGAAGATGAGTTCTGTTTTGGACATGTTAACTTGCAGGTGTCTGCAGGACATCAAAGTAGAGATGACCTCTAGGCAGGGGAAATACAAGAATGCCAAGAAAGAGAATGATCAGGGCTGAACTGGAGATGAATATTTGGGGATCACCCGCATAAAGATCATAGTTGAAGACACAGGAGTGAATACAGTACAGTATGATTGAATGAATGAGTTATCTAAGGGAGTAGGTGCGGATGGAGAACGTAAGTGACTCAGAACTGAGCTTTGAGGGACTCCTACAGCTAGGGAGTGGGAGGCAGAAGAGAAGCCCATGAAAGAGACTGAAAATGAGCAGCCAGAAAGACAGGAGGTGAACCAGGAGAGGTAAGGATCAGAAAAATCGATCAATTAATAGTATTTAATAATGTTGGTATTTGTTAAGCGCTTACTATGTACAGAGCACTGTTCTAAGCACTGGGGTAGACACAGGGGAATCAGGTTGTCCCACGTGGGGCTCACAGTCTTAATCCCCATTTTACAGATGAGGTAACTGAGGCACAGAGAAGTTAAGTGACTTGCCCACAGTCACACAGCTGACAAGTGGCAGAGCCGGGATTCGAACCCATGACCTTTGACTCCAAAGCCCGGGCTCTTTCCACTGAGCCACGCTGTTTCTCCGAGTGCTCACTCTGTGCAGAGGACTATATTAAGTGCTTGGGAGAGTACAATAAAGTGAGCAGAAGCAACACGGCCTAGTGGAAAGAGGCACAGACCTGGGAGTGAGAGGACCCGAGTTCTAATCCTAACTTGGCTACTTGTCACCTGAATGGCCATGGGCAAGTCACTTTACTTCTTTGTGTCTCAGCTTCCTCATTGTAAAGTGGGCATTCAGTACCTGTTCTCACTCCTATTTAGACTGTTCCTTCATCAACCTTATTATCTTATATTTAACCCAGCACTTAGTAGATAAGATCTCTGGCATCAAGGAGCCTATAACACAGCAGGAACTCACAATAACTGCATTTAGGACACTGAATACTTGTTGAGTTGGAAATGTTTCCCAGAAGAACAAAATATCCAACAACCATATCCAAGCACCCTTTTCCCTTCTCAAGTGGGGCAGTGGAGAACAAATTGAAAAGGACTGGGTTATTTCACACCCCTGTTTTGACCCAACTGGCTACGGGGATTGGATTAGATAGGGATCCCCAGGCTCTGACATGACCAACTATGGCATCATGAAGCTGCTTCAGAGTCTTAATGAATTTGGCAGGATAGCCAAATTTTCTAAGCAGTTCCCAGCGATGAGACCACATAGAGATAATGTCTTCTATCTCATACTCTCTCTCAAGTGCTTAGATAAGCGCTCTGCAGAGTAACAACTCAATAAATAGTACAGCTTGGCTCAGTGGAAGTGCCCGGGCTTGGGAGTCAGAGGTCATGGGTTCGAATCCCCGCTCTGCCACTTGGCAGCTGTATGACTGTGGGCAAGTCACTTAACTTCTCTGTGCCTCAGTTACCTCATCTGCAAAATGGAGATTAACTGTGAGCCTCAAATGGGACAACCTGATGACCCTGTATCTACCCCAGCGCTTAGAACAGTGCTCTGCACATAGTAAGCGCTTAACAAATACCAACATTATTATTATTATTATTACTGATAAACTGAAGTTCATATGGGCCAAAGTGTTGCCCTAGGTCAGCTCTACTAAGAGGCGAATACACATTCACGTACTGAAACTGAGGCCCCTGAGAAGCAGTGTGGCTCGGTGGAAAGAGCCCGGGCTTGGGAGTCAGAGGTCATGGGTTCTAATCCCAGTTCCACTGCTTGTCAGCTGTGTGACCTTGGGCAGGTTACTTAACTTCTCTGTGCCTCAGTTACCTCATCTGTAAAATGAGGATGAAGACTGTGAGCCCCACATGGGACAACCTGATTACCGTGCATCTACCCCAGCACTTAGAACACTGCTTGGCACATAGTAAGCGCTTAACAAATACCAACATTTTATTTTATTTAAGCCACAGTCTTCACTTGCCAACTGTAATACACTTAATTGTGGGTTCTAACCCCAGTTCTGCCACTTGTCTGCTGAGTGACCTTGGGTAAGTCACTTCACTTCTGTGTGCCTCAGTTTCCTCATCTGTAAAATGGGGATTGAGACTGTGAGCCCCACAAGAGACAGAGACTGTGTCCAACCTAGTTCGCCTGTATCTACCCCAGCATTCAGTACAATGCCTGGCACACAGTAAGTGCTTAACAAATACCAGAATTATTACTATTATTTTTAAAACACTCGAATAATCTCTCACAGGAATTAGTTGTTGCCTTTACAGTCTCTAGATTCATTCTTGAAACACAAAACTGGAAATAGTGTCTGATTTACTGATATACCTGCAGAAATGTCAAGAATCCCTTCTACCATTTGTATTCTTGGGCTACTATTTTTCAGGGGACAATTGAGAAATCAGTGTGTTGATATTCAGGCTTTTAGCTTTACTACAACATATTCCAGCAAAACTAAAAGCTTTCTCCCAAATACATCCTTCCTAAATGTGTACCCAGTTGGCAGCTAGCATTTAAAAAAATGGGTTTTATTTATTTTTCCTTCCTGGCTTTCTGTTTCACTTTTCTTCTAAGCAAGCATGATATAAATCGGCTATGGGCTCAGAGCCTAAAAGCCAAAATACCTAAATTGCACTGCATTAAGGGTCTTAAAGCCTAGGCCATGGTCTCGAATAAAGGCAACAGCAAGCTCTTTCTTTCCCTGAATGTTTTTATGAAGTCTTTGTATAACCCCACGTTGTCTATATTAATTATACAGGATCATTTAAAATTTTAAACAGAAGACAACTCTTTACATGGGTTGTCCACAGAAAATTTATATGGGGAACCCTTTCAATTTCTGTTTCTGACAAGTAGGTTTTCTTGTAACCTTTTCCTTAGTATATGAAGTTAATGGAGATATATTTTAAGTGTTCAGTCCATGAATAGTGACATCCATTCTTCTCCAAGTTCTTTGTATTTATACTACCAGACAGCAGAGTTGCCTGGTGACAGCCTATTCACTCTAAGAGCAGCTGGCAAAGCCTTCCTTGTCTTGAAAATAGGGGGAGAAAGAGTTAACTAATATTTCACTGAGGTCATTTAAATGTGATACCGCCATGGTGTTGATACCTCATAGGGCCTCATGGACCAGATGAAACAGATTTTTCTAAGGACACAGCGGGAAAAGAAAAATACTTCAGACCTGCATCACCTGGATCTGACAAACAACCGAGCAAATGCAAACAGAGTTAGTGTACTATCCCAAGTCTGCCATTACTAGACCCAAGCAGATGGCAGGATAAATCCATCACCTTACTTTTGCAGTACAGAACAGGTGGTCTCAAGGCACAAGACAGGTCTGCAGGGACTCAGCCCCAACTTATCTAATACAAATAATAATAGCGGTATTTGTTAAGTGCTTACTATGTGCCAAGTACTGTTCTAAGCGCTGGGGTAGATACAGGGTAAACAAGTTGTCCCACGTGAGGCTCACAGTGTTAATCCCCATTTTACAGATGAGGTAACTGAGGCAATGCTCCTATCTGAAAGAGCATTTCACAGTCTTTAATATTCACATGGCCTGAATTTCAAATTGGCAACTCATCGCAACTCTCTTCAGAGATTAAGCCTGGAAAAGGGTCAAATGTATATTTAGGTGGATATTTAATTTCCAGTTTAGCCGGAAAAGAAATGGAATATACGATTCAGTTGCCTTTTCCTCTAAATTGTATTGCTAGGAGTATAATGACACACGCTAACAAGCACTATTTCTCTTTACAGAAGCCCTCATGTAACTACATTAGAGAGTTTTCACATAATGTCACATTTACTATAATAATTTACATAATGTAACTAGTATCAAACAGCTAAATTTGAATTCTTTTTGTTCACTTGAAAAACGTTAAGAATAGCATTTTACTTTAATGATCTGTTTCCGAACGTTACATAACAAGGAACTCGTGTAAAGGCCCATATCGCAGCCATGGATAATTTACCAAATAAATTCACTGCTACCAATTCCCCAAATCAAGCATTCACAGGGCCTGCCAACAGAACCTGATGTTAATTTCATATTTCCTGTGTTTTCTTCTCCTCCCATCGCTTATCAGAAACTACCTTATTCCTTGTCCTTTTAGCACAATTTTCCCCATAACAACCTGCAACGACTATTTGTTTTAGGCCAATTTTTGCTAGCTAATTTATTGCAGCCAACATATTTCATGGAATATTTTATAACATTCTTTTCTTGCACAACTGCCCAAAGAAGAAAACTTAATAGTCCAACAAAAAGATAGCCTTTTGTTTTCCAAATTCATTACATGTAATTCAATTAGAAGGCCCACTTGTTTTTTTTCCAAAACCATTCAATAATAACCCAAGCATGGCATTGTAGAAATATTTCCATTGTTGTACAGGTTATACTTCACATTTTAATAGCAACTGCTTCAAAGAGATGTTGGAACAAAAGTGCAGTAAACAGGCAGCAGCTCTTCAAGTGTTACACCAAAAAAAATTACTACCCAATCCACAATTCATGCAATCAGGTTCACAGAATAGCACAAAACAATACTCAATGATTTCCAATGACCAAGAAATACTACTGCAAAGTGTTCAAACAAGAAAAACTACAGAGGCATTAACTGGAATCTTATCATTACTAATGAACTAGATTTGTTGGGTTTTTTTTTTTTGAAACCTAGCCAATTGGGTCCCATTCTATATATTTGTCATAAAATTTACCAATGATGCATCATTATTTAGGTTATAGGCTAATGACACAATCTTTCACACCAATCCTATGGATGGTACAATCTCTTACTGAATACAAGACCTGAAAGACATTTTTTCTTTGCTTTTGTGTAATTATCTAAGAAAAACATTTTTCTTGCTTATTGGATTGTCTTATTTAAATTCAGTTTTAAAAAAATCAATCAGTATCTTCATCAGAAGACATCACAAACAACTGTTTTCTGTCAAATGATATATATCCAAGAAGTATCCTCTTTCAGGATCAGATGTGGAAACAACCAATGTTACACTGACTAAGCCAAGTCTAAGGGATGCACCTCTAGTGTTAAAATCAGCAAGAACAACTGACCACCTGAAGCAGGATTCCCAACCATACAGCCTGCAACTGTGTGAAATCTGACACTCCCAAAGTATAGGACTTCACTATGCTAAGAGAGTACATACTCCCCATGGTAAATTTGAATTGTGGTGCCCTAATTATACAAGGAAACACCTGACCCTCCAATAATCAAAACTTAAATATTACCTACCCAGGGCATAAAGCACCTAGCAGTCGTCTGGTGGTCTGAACACTCCTTGCAAAGTGCCTAACATTCTTCAGGGAGAAATCCTAGGCCTGGGGTCAGCAACCTAAGGTCCACAAGCTTAACCTGACTTTTCTTGGAGCCAAAGGTGGCTCGGCTAGCTTCCGGTCCTGCTCCAAAGATGAGGCGCACCTCCAGGGCCTGCGATGTGGCCTGATCTTGGGTAGCAGCTAACAAGAAGAAGCGCTGTCTGAGCTCTCCGGCTTCCATTTCCTCCAGATGTTCAAAAGGCCCAGAGAGAGCTCCTTTTCCCTGCTTCTGCCATGGGAGCACTTGCCCAAAGTTTTGAGGACAAATCCCCCACCATGGCTGGCCTACTGGCTAACCCCTACCTCTCTTTCACCATCATCTCCCTTGGGCTGTGGCTGCAAAGGGAGCTGGAATGTCCAAGTGGAGCACCTCCCTCCTTCCCCACCACTTTTCCTTTCCCCACTTCCTTCCTTTCCCTGCTATTCCCCAGCCCTGCTCTGCTCTCCAAGGACAGCGAACATCGCAGAGTAATCAGGAAAAGAGAAGGAGTCCAGTATCCCCTCAAGCATTCCCGATGGTGAGAGTGGGCAGTGACGGTGGAAGTTTGCCCAGGATATCAAATACCTCAGAGCCAGCCCTGTGATCCCCTCCCACGTGGCGCCGCCTCCAGTTTCCACTTCCCCTTTCCAGCCTCAGCGGTGGGAACTAAGGAGAGACCAGGGCTGGACGGGGGCAGCTCCTGAGGTGGGCACAGATGCCTGTGCCAGCCCATCCGCTTCCGCTGCCCCTGCTCTCCCCTTTTCCTTCCCCTTCTTGCCTGGGCCTCAGGAGGTAAGAGGAGGAAAACAGCTAGCTGCACTGGCAGCAACAGTTGTTAAGAAGCAGCTGTGGTCAAGTATAGACCTTACACTCACTGTAGGCAGTGAATGTGTCTATTGCTATATTGTATTCTCCCAAGCGCTTAGTACAGTGCTTTGCACACATTAAGCACACAATAAATACAACAATGAATGGTTGATGTAATGGTGTATCTGTTTATTGCTATACTGTATTCTCCCAAGCCTTAGAATAGTGCTTTGCAAGCAGTAAGCGCTCAATAAATACAACAATGAATGAATGATGTAATGACCTCATCCTGTTGCACCTCGCTCAGTGTGACACAATTACGAATAGCTCTTCTGCACAAAAAAGTTGCCCACCCCAGCCTTAGACATCAGGAGCACCAGCTTCATTACATAAGAGTAGCCCATGCACAACTCGACAACAGTTGTGACCCCAACATTGCTGCTGCTTCCAATGATCCACAAGGCAACAAGTACCAGCAGCACTCAGTTCTCCTATAACATGTGGGTTGCATTCCTGCAAACCCTTGCTCTAAGGAAAGTGCATTTTGTAGTACTTACCCTGTGTCAGACACCATGTAAATGTACACAACTGTTTCTTCCAAGACTGAGTTGCACTATAGCCAGAGAGATGCATATTTGCTGGCCAAATTCTGTCTTCTGCTAGCCAAAACAAGCAGGGAAAACTTACGCTCTGGCAAAATTGAATGTACCCTGTCATTTCTGAGTTTTTAACTTCCCTAAGGACTAGTGGAAGGCTTTTCCCCATGAAAACTGTCACCTCACCACTTTCCTACCCACCTTCCTGTCAACGTTTCTCTAGGGGTAATGGTATTTATTAAGTGCTTACTGTGGGCAGGCTGGGAAAGAGTAAACAGGTGGGAATTAGATACAGACATTGTCCCTCAAGGGGCTCCCTAAACTGCAGTTGGAACCAGGAAGTTTGGATCCTCATCTACACTCAACCAAGTACTCAGTAGCAGTGCTTTGCACACAGTATGCATTCAATAAATATCACTGGTTGATCTGTCTCCAAAAACTGATGAAGGAAGCCATCCCAATTTGCAAGTCTTGCCGTGACAATGGTCAGGGATCCCCTGAGCACTATCAGGGAGAACAAATGGATGGAGTGTTGTATTTTTAAGGGGTGGGCCAATCTTTCACATATTTAATGTCATATTTAATTTCACATATTTAATATTGAAGTTTTTAACAAGGTGCCACTCACCCTAAACATACTTAACCCTTTTAACCAAACGGATGCTTTGCACACAGTAAGCACCAATAAATACGACTGATTGAATATCGGTAAGAAGAGAGAAATGATAAGATATTTCTTAAGCATCTCAAATGTGATTCGGCATTGTACTCAACTGGATATACCAAACACTTGACTTCCTCCGGTGGCCTGGTTGAGAGATAAAGATGCTGTTGCTCCCAATCATATCTAGGGAGCTACTTAAGCAGCTTCTGGGATGACTACACACAAGTTGAAATTGTGATTGGAAATAAAAGCAAGTTAATGAAATGCAACTGGAACAGAGGACTGGTGAAATTTGAGGAATATATATATTTTTTTTAATCTGAAGATTGACACTGAAAAGTCACAACCACTCCCCATTACAACAAACCATTCAAGGTAGCAGTGTGGCCTCCTGGATAGAGCCCGAGTCTGGGAATCAGAAGGATCTGGGATCCAAACCCAGCTCCACCACTTATCTACTATGTGACCTTGAGGAAGCCACTTCACATTTCTGTGCCTCAGTTACCTCAACTGTTAAATGGGGATTAAGACTGGGATCTGCATATGGGACAGGACCTGTGTCCAACCTAATTAGCTTGTATCTGCCCCAGCGCTTAGTACAGTGCCTGGCCCACAGTAAGCGCTTAACAAATGCCATTAAAAAAACTGAATTTAGTGTTGGTGCCAGGCTGGGGAAACCTTTAATTCGGTATCACCATGACAGAACACAAAAGGAATTGCCTCATTTCCTTTTAGGCATATTTCAACAAAAAGGATAAAGTCGGCTTGCATCCATGCTGGGCTATGGGAGTTGAAATGGGGACAAGGAACCCTTAGCAGTGTTTTCTTACTCTCGACCTTATAACATCATATTCCAGTCAAGGCACAAGAAGGCGCAAGCAGTGATAGGGAGATCCGCCAGTGCATTGACTTCAAGTTGACCAACACTAGAAGCAGAATAACCTGGGACGGGAATGGCCTGGCTGAACTGTATTGCCTGAAATATACGTCACAAGCATGTAGGCAGGCAGGGAAGTAGCAGATCGTGAAATGCTTCTGTCGTTTTCACCTTCATCACAATCTCACTACAGTCAGGACACGGACTAAAAGCCAAGTTTCTCAAATCCCAAAAAAGTGTCAGAATCAGTCATCAACAATCAGCCAAATCTTATCACTTTAAATTTCAATACAGAAATATTTTTCACCCTCTGAAAATAAAGGTCTGTCTGTGACAAAAAATTAATATTTCATTCCTCTAAGGATGAAAATCAAGAGTATAAAACTAGAGTTATCTATGTGTAAGGGGAGGAAGTGTTTGATAAATAATATTTTTTTAAATGAAAGCCCAAATTGATGAAAAAGGATATTAGAGAAGTAGCGTGGCTCAGTGGAAAGAGCCTGGGCTTTGGAGTCAGATAGTAAGCGCTCAATAAAAACTATTGAATGAATGAAAGGTCATGAGTTCGAATCCCAGCTCTGCCACTTGTCAGCTGTGTGACTGTGGGCAAGTCACTTCACTTCTCTGTGCCTCAGTTCCCTCACCTGTAAAATGGGGATGAAGACTGTGAGCCCCACGTGGGACAACCTGATTCCCCTGTGTCTACCCCAGCGCTTAGAACAGTGCTCTGCACATAGTAAGCGCTTAAATACCAACATCATTAATCTTTCTAATATTACAGGATCTAAAACTGTCAATTTAAAAAGACAAAATTTGCTTCCAAAGATACTAAATAAGCAAACAGTTTGTGGGAGGGGGAAAAAACCAACCTATTTCAATGTTTTCCAAATATTTGACCACCTGAACTTTAAATTTTAAGTTTTCTTTAAGGATTCCCCATGGTCGCAAACAGAATGCCTATTTCCACTTGTTTTTTATCAAATGAACGATTCTTCCTAAAGCCCTATGCAGAATCTGACCCAGCTAACAGCAACAACCTACAGAAGACAACCATACGCCATATCACCCAAATGGAGTCAATACTGTTCTAGCAGCCAGGGCCTTCAGGACTCCCCTGTCTTATTATCATAATTTATGCATCCCTGGGGACTTAAATCCCAACCAGTGATTACTGGAGAGAAAATCAACAGCATCAAAGGCTTCAAACTGACCACTGGCATTGAAGACAGCAGCTACAGGCTACAAGCTATTAAAAAATACATCAGCTCTAAAAGGCTACAATGAAAAATTACTAATTATTGCTCACTTATGAAGTTACCAGAATAACAACTATTATGTTTTAATCCTTCAAGTGCTTTAGTTCCTCTCTCCACCTGGGCCTGGCATTATATGACAATCTGGGTTGTGTTAGACTTGCACAGCACCTCCTTTTATCAAACTAATAATAGTAAAACCCATAAAGTCACTAGTGCAATGAAGTTTAATGATAAGTGCAGTAAATCGAACTATTAAAGAATTTCAGTATGACAGACACTACTTAAAGCTAGCTCCAGGTGCCCAGTAGTAAAAATTTATGCAAGACAGATGTCACTATATGAAATATTAAGAATATTAGAAACATCTTTTCAATACAGTAGGAAGGAGTGATGCACAGAGCATGGAAGAATAAGTAAAAATAACTTTCCCATAACCATGCATATTATACATTATAGAAGCTTCACATTTTCAGTGTGTGCTGCACATGGGTTGCTCAATGAAGGCTTTCTCTGGTTCAATTTTTCACCAAGTTTCATGGGCCGCTTTTAGTATACTAGATGAAATGCTGACCAATGACCGACTTGACTACTGCATCAAACTTTCTGCTGACTACCCTGCCTCCTAGCTCTCCCCACTCCAGTCCATATTTCTCTGTTGCCTGGATTGTTTCTCTGAAAAAAGAATGCTCAGTCCTTGCTAATGAGCTCCTCAAGAAACTCCAGTGGTTGATCCTCCACCTCCGCCTCAAACAGAAACTCCTTACCATAGGCTTTAAAGCATTCAATCACCTTGTTCCCTCCTATCTTACCTCACTGATTTCCTAGTACAATCCAGCCCACACACTTCACTCCCCTAATACCAAGCAACTCGCTGTATCTCAATCTCATCTTCTTTGCTGCCGACCTCAAACCCACATCCTACCTCTGGCCCAAAACTCCCTCCCACTTCATATCCTACAGACCATAGCTCTCCCCACCTTCAAAGCCTTATTAAAATCACATCTCTGCCATGAAGCTTTCCCCATTAAGCTCTCATCTCTCCCTACTCCTTCTCCCTTCTGCATCACCCTTACACTTGGATTGATACCCTTTACTCAGCCCATCTTCAGCCCCACAGAACTTGTTACATAACTGTAATTGATTTTAATGTTTGTCTCCCACTCCAGACTGTAAGCTCCTTGTGGGAAGGGAACATGTCTACCAACTCTGGTATACTATACTCTCCCAAAAGGTTAGTACAGTGCTCTTGTGTTCTGCACCCAAGAAGTACTCAATAAATATAACTGATTGAAGAGAGGCATGTCCAGATAGACAAAAGCAGAGACAGAGTGCACACATTCATTCATTGAGTCAGTCGTACCTATCGAGCATTTACTTGTGCAAAGCACTGTACTAAGTGCTTGGAAGAGTACAATACAACAACGAACGCACGAAGATGCACTGTTCTTCACATTTGAAAGCTTCACCACTAATGTTATTGTGTGAATTGGGCTGGCTAAGGAATGACCCTTCTACTCTTTGCAAAGGTACAAGTTTTATTGGGGTTTTTTTGTTTTGTTTTGTTTTTTTGCTGGGCTGCCGGATTTATCAGGCAACACTTAGCACTATCATCTTTTCTATCTTCTAATATAACACTCCTCCTTAAGACTCTGCTCATTTGTGATTGGTGCACATTAAGCTGCTTGTTCTTCTGCTATTATCTCCCGGCAGGGCACTACTACCGTCACGCAAATACCATTGATTGAATAATTGATCATTTAATTTATACTTCTTTAAATTCTGCTTGATAGCACTCCTCAACAGCTCACCCATGACAACTACTTAGATATTCTGTTTTGTCCAGGTCTTCATGTGACACAGACAAAAAAAGATCTATTGTAGTACATATCAATATTTAATTTATATTAAGGTTTGCCTCCCCCTCTAGACTGTAATCTATTTGTGGACAGGGAACTTGACTACCAACTCTGTTGTACTGTACTCTCCCAAGCACTTAGCAGAGTGATCTGCACACAGTTAGTGTTCAATAAATGGCACTGTAACACTTCTTCAATGCAGGCACATGGCAGCATTCTAGGCCCTGAACTCCTCACATTCACCAAACCCTAACACCAGGACCATGGACTACTCATTGAAATTTGACGGTAGCAAACATAGCAGAATGGTAAATAAGTAGTTTAATGTGTACACTGTAGAACAGATTGCTAGTTGTACATTACTCTGCATGCCATGCATGCACTCATGGACAGAATCTCACCTCTAATATCAATCAGTGGTTTTACTGAGCATTTACTTTAAGCAGAGCACTAAGCACTTGGGAAAGTACAGTATAATAGAATCGTAGGCATGATCTCAGCCCACCAGAAGCTCACAGACTACAAGCATAGACATCAAAAAGTAATTTATTTTGATGAGAGACATCAAAATAAGTTACAGCCAGGGGAAATAGTAGAGTATAAGGACACCTACATAAGTGTGGTGGGACTTGGGTAAGTATCAAAGTGTTTAGGGGCTACACAGCCAAGTGCACAGTTGATGCAGGGGGGAGGACAGATGGGGAAATGAGGGTTTGGTCTGGGAAGGTAGTATCATCTTCAAAAAGCAGGACGAGGATACAAAGGCAACATGTATATACGTAAAAAGCAACATTTCACATAGTAACTGGCAATCCCATGAGATTAATTAGTTACCTAGGAGGTTGTGCAGGCTGAAAATAATAAGAGCTTCAATAAGTCAATCAATCAATCAATCAATGGTCTTATTGAGAACACTGTACTAAGGACTTGGGAGAGCACCACACCCTAAAGTTTGTAAATACATTCCCTGTCCACAAGGGGCTCACGATCTAAAGGGGATGTCTAGCATGTAGATGAATTCACACACTGTAAACTCATAATGGATTACTAGAGCGGAAAGTTTGGAACCCCAGAGGGAAAACTTAGATAGGTTTGATGGCTCAATGATGATTTAGAAAGACTTCAGGCAATGATAGACCCAAGAGAAGTAATTTAAAGGAGAAATTAGGATTCTGAGGTGGACAACACCAAACTAATAAAATGAATGTACAGAAGGCAACTATCTTCCTACTGTTACAAGCAGCCCTTAGTGCCACTGTCAAAGGCAAAATGGGGTCCAAAAAGGCTGACCCTGAGCATCATTTCTTATCTTCTTACACACTCATGAAACCGCTCAAAAAGCTGAACGTGATGTTTGTGGTGGATTCAGGTTAGTAAACTACACAGAAGACTGGAAACTATAATCATTCTCTAAACCTTCAGTGTGATGCCAGGTTAGCAATTACACCTGTCTGACCTTGATTTGTTCATCCTTCCACTGTTGGGCATTGTGCCGTCTAGACAGCAGAATTTAGGGACAGCTTTCAACTCTGTTCCCTATGGAAAAATCTTAATGTTACCTAGTGCAGGCTGATTGGTAGGGTTTTTTTTCTCTAATGCAATGAATTTAATAGTCTGCCCAATAAATAATGGTGTCACAGTCAAAGACTTCCATGGTTACTGAGTACTGAAACTTGGTAACCAAGAATATTGGAGAAAATTCTTCCCTGGAGATCCTTCAGAACTGGCAAGGTACCTAATCTGCCTGCGCTAGGTTTAAGTGGGGAACTAATGAGTGACAGAAGCATACACTAAATGGCTTTTGAAGGGTCCTTCCAATCAGTTGTATTTATTGAGCACTGTGTGCAGAGCACTGTACTAAGCACTTGTGAGAGTTCATGCCCCTGCCCACAAGGGGCTTACAGTCTAGTCCAGTTCTCTTGCTTCTCCAATTTTCTTTTAGAGCAATTAACTTTGGTGTCCAAAGCAGCTCGATACTTCTGTACGCTTTCTGAAAGAAGTTTCAAAGTATAACATCCAAAGTATTACACAGTGGAAACTGATTTTTTCCCTGAGAAGGATTCTCCAGTCGACCTTCATGATGCCTGCACTTGACTCAAATCTTTCTCACTCCCAAACATGGGAACTGTCAAAAGATATAGCCTTCCACATTGGGGACAGGAGCAAAAGAAAAAAAAACAGCAGCAGAAAAGTAAATAGGTGAAATACGTCTTAAAGGGGGTCTCCTTAAATTCCAACAAGTCTTTTATTATTTGGTTGCTTTCCTAATCTATGTCTAAACTCTTGGTGCAAACACTAGCTTTTTTGGCAAGGAAGACCTTGCTATCTAGTGAGAAGAAGATTAACTGAGGAGAAACAACTAAGTGCTCATCTGCTTACAGCAACTTATCTCTCTTGGAGTAAAGTTCACCAACTGGGCAGTATCAAGCCCTGGGAGGGAACTTCAGTGGGGGACGTCTGTACTATTGACCCAAGTTGTATAAATTCCACTTTCAGCTACCATTAACATAGCTATCTCCTAGCTGTGCCCAAAGCTAGAATATAGAGTCGATGGTTAATTTACAATTAGCTAACACCTTTAGCCATAACAAACAGGGTTGAAAGAACAAGAAGGGAAAGAATTCATCACTATTCAGACCTATCAAGTAGCATATTTATCTCACACCATATAGAGGAGTCTTTACCTCAGCCTGTTTAAGTTCTACTTCTGGGTGAGATGCAGGACCCTCAAAGTGCCAGATGTAAACACATCCAAGACATTTATGTTTCCCAGATGTACTGACAACTAATGGAGACAACTACTTTCCTTATGTATACTAAGGAAGTGCAGCTGAACACTTGGCAAGTTCCTCCCCGAAAATTAACACAATCAGATATAGTATAGGGGGAGGCCTGAAATGAAGTTACTATCTATAAATTCATGAAATTCTATCTGAACTCAATTCTAGCAAATGAATAATAATAATTGTGGTATTTGTTAGCATCCCAGGCACTGCACTAAGTACTGGGGTGGATACAAGTACAGTGCTCTGCACAAATTAAGCGCTCAATAAATACGATTGAATGAATGAATGAATACAAGCAAATAGTGTTGGACACCATCCCTGTCCCACATGGGGCTCACAGTCTCAATCCACATTTTACAGTTGAGGTAACTGAGGCACAGAGAAGTGAATTGACTTGGCCAACATTACACAGCAGAAAAGTGGCTGAGCTGAAATCAGAGCCCATGACGTTCTGACTACAAGGCCCGTGCTCTATCCACTATGGCATGCTGTTTCTCCCAAGTGCTTAGGGACCATGGAAGTGCTGAAGAGGTAGCTGAGGGAAATACAGGGTAGGGAGATGAGAGATTAGTTGGATAACAGGTCTCCAAAAGGAGATGCAATTTCATTCATTCACTGGTGCTTAATGAGTGCTTATGGTGTGTTGAAGGGCTTTGATGGTGGGGAGAGCAATGTCTAATGGTCTGCTGTTTCAGTCAGAAAGGGAGTATGCGAGAGGTGGGCAGGAGGAGAGACTAAGAATAAAGCACAGTGAGGTTGGCTTTAGAGGAATGACGACTGCCTGGTACGATGTATGGGAGAATGAGTGCCTTGAAGACTCCACGCCCTGGTAATAGGGTAACCTTCCCTCTCCCAACCCCCATCCTCACCACTCAGCCTCTGGCACCTTTTCTGGTTTACTTTCTGATTGACAGCGCTTTATGGAACTGACCCAGGCAACCCCCAGCTATTAGGGGGCAGGGCAGCATTGGTCCAGGGTGCTGGGCATCAGGAAAGAGATGACAGAGCGACATTTCCTATACCAAATACTGTTTTGCCTTAGTGAAGGCCAAGTTGGCACAAAGACATGTCTTCAGATGGAACCACCTGGTATCACCTTATACTGAGATTTGCTGACACTTAAAATCAGGAGGCTTTCATATTAGTTTTCCTTTTTCCCTACAAAATGCCTAGAGAAGCCACCATGACTAGCTGCTTAATTATTTTTCCTCTATTATAACTATCTAGGACCTTGTTATTTGAACTCTATTCCATGACACCAGGACCAAGTTTGAAGGAGTACCCCTCAAAGCACTAAACTGGGCTAAGAAAAAAAAAATCCATAAGCCAGAAAAGTGAAGATTTGGGGGGAGGGTCTCTACTATGGGATTTTATTTTCTTCAAATAGGCAAATATGACCACAAGTCAACTTTTCTGCACTCTAGCTAGTTTTACACCTGTAAAGTGGACAGAATATGTATCCAGATTTTGTAAAAGGCAATTGATATCTCCAAATTACTTTCAAATCTTCAACTGAAGGACATGACTGAAAATCCAGAATTCCTTGCTTTTTTTAATACCAAGAAACTTATAAGAGGGAAGAGGCTGCGGGGGAGCGGTGGAGAAAAATCACTTCTCAATTTCTGTGTCCTGTAAATTTTTATAAATCTAAATTGTCTGCCTACCAGATAAAGCCGTCTTCTAGAAACCTTGGCTTCCCCAGCCAAAAGCCTCAGTGTACTGTCGAAAATTCAAAAACATATATTATGGATTATTCAGGTAGTAACAAAGGCATAGTGTTCATACTGTTTTTCTTTCCATCTACTATTTTTGTTTTCTGGGTTATCAAGAAATAAAACCTAAGAAAAAGCATATTTTAGCTATTCTGGGGTTTACTTTGTCTAAAAGCCCTTACGAGGACACATTCACAAATACATACATCAGCGCACACCCAGTTTAAAAGACCCAAAACATTGTATTCACATCTGCTAGCACTCACTTTACTACTACAACCTAACAGGGCTTAGGTTTGCTTCAAAAACAAAACAGGGCTCTCCACGATAGAAGTAGAAGCAAAAGCCCGGCATACAGTGAGTCTACAAAGAATTAACTGGATTAATTAGCAAGGGATTTGAGAAGCAGCTTGGAGCTAGAAAACCAAAACACTAAATTGTTTAAATACTTTGGCAACAGATCAAGGTTTCTAGGCAGCACGGGTTCCCTTCTATCCTTTTTGCTCGGTGTTCTAACACATTTAACCTGACTGAGGTACTTTTTCATAAGATATGAATGACATTGTCAAAATACCAAAAAGAAGAAGTGAATTAAAAAATGCCACAAGCTGTTACCAATTCTGCCAACATGTGAGAGCCCAGGCAACGTTAATTAAAAATCAATAGCTTATGACATAAATAGCTCTTATCGCTGGTAAACTATCTCTCTAAAATAACTTGCTTTATACCAAAAGACAAAGCAAATGTCTTTTCTATTATACTGAGTGAAGTGACCACAACATAGGCACAAAGTAAGGCAGGCAAAAAAAGTGAACAAAGCAGCAAATGTGAGAAAGGGAAGCTGCGGAGATGAACACTTGGAATGTTGTGGTTCCTGCACTATCATTAAGAAATAATGAAGCAAAAATGGCCAGACGAGGAATACTTGCTGAATAGGTTCCCAGGAAGTAGAATTTTGACTACTCACTACATTTTCTCAAACACATATGTCAAGGAAGCTAAAAGATACAGTATTCTACTCCTAATTCTAAAGGCATCTTCTTGCCTTAATTTTGTGGCTAACTTTTAAATATTAGTACTGAAAAGATTTGGGAGGTGAGGATAAGGGGAATGCGATTAGCTTTGGAGAGAGTTTTCAAAAATTATTAGGCTCTTAGAAATTTGATTTAGTGTGTGCAACTGCAAAACACCCCCTCACACTCTTGTCATCTTCTTTCTGCTCCCTATATTATTAGGCTACCACCACCCCCAACCCCTTCCTTCGGCCTCTCCATTACTAGGTTGAAGAATTCAGCTCATCTCTATAGAAAATACGTTTAGGAACTGGCACAGAACATATCTGTTAATTCTGCTGTAATCACCTAAGTGCTTAATACAGTACTCTGCACACAGTAAGTTCTCAAATACACTGATTCATTGGCCCCAGTAATTCCCATGTAAACTTCACTACAAAGGAAAAGGGAAGTCATCTTTTACCCTTAAAATACCCTCTGATTTCTTCTAGGCACTGAGCCCATGCTTATTATCCAGGCCAACCAGGGCCTGAGGAAGATTCTGGAGGGCCTGAAGCAGTGGAAGCCCCTCAGTCCCTCAAAGTTCATCCCTAATGGCTTCCCCACAGCAATCTTCTCCCCCTCCATGCCTTCTCCTTTGGGGGCAAGGCTCCTTCTCTGGCACTCCCAGGGCTCTTTTACATCCAGAGTAGTATTCATTCATTCATTCAATCATATTTACTGAGTGCTTACTGTGTGCACAGCACTGTACTAAGGGCTTGGAATGTACAATTCAGCAACAGATAGAGACAATCCCTACCCAACAACGGACACTAGCTACATGGAAGTCAGAGGAGAAGAGCAAAAGGGGGAGAATGACTGTTTTCATTTCATTTATCCTCTAACATTTTTGAAAGTCTGAAGAAGAGTAAACAGTACTGCTCTCATTTTAAAGCTCGAGAAGCTGAGAATAGGTTACTTGCAAAAAGTCACGTAGGAAAAATTGGTACTAAAATCCAGGCCTCATGACTTTCAGGAATGTATCAATTAGTCAAGGAGGCTTCCAAGTAACAAAATATGAATTGAAGAAAATTTACTCATTTGCAAAATGGGAAAAGTGTTCAGAATGTCTGGGCTCAAGAGAAAACACACACCAATTTCCAAAATAAAGTAGAAGAGCCAAAAAAGACTATATGAAAAAATTGTGTGTTAATACTCCTTGTGAGCAGAGAACATGCCTACTAACTCTGTTGTGTTATATCTCCAGGGCACTTAGTACAGTGCTCTGCACACATTAAATGCTCAATAAATATTGCTGATTGTTTAAAATGGAGAATTCTAATAGCTGTTTTTAACAACTTTGAAATTCCATAAGAAGGTTTTTAAGAAGTAAATTGCATTCTGTATGTAAGACAGCTTTCTTAGACTTGAGTATTTTGCTAAAACAGCATTCATGTGTTCTTCAGGAATTCAAATAGCTGCATAATATTATCTGCAGATGAATATAACTTGTGGGGGATGGGTTCCCAAAACTCTAAAAAGTAAAATTCAGAAGGGGCCTAAACAAATTGGAAAAACAGTCCTGCCAAAATTGGGATAAAATTCAAAAAGAAATAGCACATAGGGATACAAAAACAAACTACATAAATGCTAGATGAAGCAAAGATTGGCGAGACACACAAGTATAAAAGAAAAAGACCTGAATCAGAAACAAAGTGTCTCTCATGCTCTCTTCTCTCTGCGCTGATGGAATTAGGTGCTTCTTCCTTTAACTCTTGGAATCAGGTAACCCAATGGCAAGAAGGCCTATTACTTAATTAGCCTGAAGGGAAGGTAGGCTAGAGAAGTGGGTTAACCACATGTTGAATGCAGATGAGCACTGTATAGCTGTGAATATAGATGAGCAATGTAGCGCTGTTATTTAAGAAAAAAGATACTGAGTTAAAACAACAGGCGTATCAGATACAGAAGGAGGGCTATAATCCTTCCACTCTACTCTGCATTGGTAAGGAAGCTAAAAGTGCTGTATCCAGTTTAAACCACCACTCCTTCTTAAAAAGGATGTGAAGAAACTTGAGAGGGTGTAGAGAGGGGCAACAAAAAACGGCTAAAGGGATGGAATGTAGGTCCCATGAGGAAAGGCAAAATGAACAGGGGTTAAGACTAATAGCATTGGGGGTGGGGGAGGGGGCAGGGAGGTTCTTAATGGACTGCAAATCTATAAAGGGTCTTTATTTGAGGGATGCTGACCAGTTGTCTCCATGTTCACTGAGGTCTGAACCACAGGAAATAGGTTTAAACTAAAGTGGGTAAGATTTTATTTGGGCAAAGGAGAACTTTGTGACACTGATGGTGATAAATCACTGAGATTGGCTTCCAAGAGAGATGTCAGAGTATTTATTCCTAAAAGACCTTTAAGGAAAGAACAATTACCCACGTGTCCTGGATGGTTCAGTCACTCCCCTATCTGGAAGAAGGAGGCTCGACCAGATCACCAATCAAGGTCTTTTCCAGCTCTAGGATTCTACAATGAGGGATGAATCACTATCAGTCGATCCTATTTATTGAACGCTTACTGAGTGCAGAGCACTGCACTAAAAACTTGGGAAAGTACACTATAGCAGAGTTGGTAGAGATGTTCCCTGCCCACAGTGAGTTTACAGTCTAGAGGGGAAGACAGCATTAACATAAATAAATTCCAGATTACAGACATAAGTAAGGGGTGGATAAGGACTACAAGTCCAAGTGCAAGGGTGAGAGAGAAGGGAGTGGGAGAAGAGGAAGGAAGCCTTCATCAGGGAAGGCCTCTCGGAGGAGATGTGCCTTCAGTAAGGCTTTGAAGTCAGCGAGAGTGTTTGTCAGATATGAAGAGGGAGGGCAATCCACGACAGTGTCAGGATGTGGGCGACAGGACAGCAGTGAGATAGACGAAATTGAAGTACAGTGGGTAGGTTGGCATTAGAGGAGCAAAGCACGCAAGCTGGGTTGTAGTAGGACAGCAGTGAGGCAAGATAGGAGGGGGCAAGGTGATTGACTGCTTTAAAGCCGATGATAAGGAATTTATGTACGATGCAGAGGTGGATGGGCAACCACTGGAGGTTCTTGAGGACTGGGGAAATGAACTGAATGCTTTTGTATAAAAATGATCCGGGCAGCAGAGTAAAGTATGGACTGGACTGGGGAAAGACAGGAGGCAGGGAGGTCAGCAAGGAGGCGATAAAGTATTCAAGGCAGCATAGGATAAGTATTTGGATTAATGTTGTAGCAGTTTGGATGGGGAGAAAAGGGTGCACTTTAGCAATGCTGTGAAGGCTGAGACGACAGAATTTGGTGACAGATTGTAAACACGGGTTTAATAAGAGCAATGAGTCCAGGATAGCAACATAGTCTAGTGGATAGTCTAGTGGATCAGAAGGACCTGGGTTCTAATCCAGGCTCTGCTACTAGTCTCCTGGGTGACCTTGGGAAATTCGTTTCACTTCTCTGTGCCTCAGTTACCGTATATGTAAAGATGGGGAGTATGATTGTGAGTCTCATATGGGACATGGACTGGGTCCAACCAGATATCTTGTATCTACCCCTGGATTTTGTACAGTGCCTGGCATATATTCAGTACTTAAATGCCATTTTTAAAAAACAAAAACAGGATAGCACCAAGGCTACTGACTCGTGAGGCAGGAAGGATGGTGGTGCTCTCTACAGTGACGGGAAAGTCTGGAGGAGGACAGGGTTTGTCCTCTATACACAGTTAACACTATACTGGGCTCCTCATCATCAGTGCTACCCTTAAACTAATGCACCACTAAGACACGCTGCACCTCGGCGCTTAGTTACTCAGTAATAATAACAATAATAATAATTGTGGTATTTGTTGAGCTCTTGTATGTGTCAAGCACTCTGCAAAGCACTGAGGTAGATACAAGATATGCAGATGAGGCACAGTACCTGTCCCACATGAGCCTCTCAATCTCAGGGGAAAAGAGAGCAGGTATTGAGTCTCCATTACACAGATATGGAAACTGAGACACAGAGAATTAAGTGACTTGCCCAAGGTCACACAGGAGGCAAGTGACATGTCTGGATTAGAACCCAGGTCTTCTGAATCCTGGGACTATGCTCTGTCCCTAGCCACACTGCTTCTACAGCTCCTACAGTAGAAGACCAGAAATATCTTTCAGTGATCTAGAAAAACCAGAATAGTGTGGTCTGTGTGTGGGTTGAGAGAAGGGGGCGGGAGAAAAAAAGGGATGAAATGACTGTCGAAAACCATCTTTCAGGTTGCTACATAGGAGATAGGGTCCCAGTGTTAAGCAACAGGAAGGTTTTAAAGAATAAGTCAAAATGCACAAAGTTTTCAAAAATGAATTTCAGATTCCCCATAGAACAAAATACAATTGCTATAATCAAAAGTTTATGGAGCCATTTGAAAAAGCTTACCATGGCAACACTGAATAAGATGGGGAAGGTGAGGAAGAAAAAGCTAAGCAGTGGGCTGACCACTCCTTTGTCCCCAATTTCAAATAGCAGCTAGGATTCCAGGAGCTTACAAAGAGGATGGCCACGGAGGAAAAGGTAGAACTTGGAGGTGAAGATTCTGCCCAAGTGAGAATAGAGGCCAAGGTATAACCCAAATGATTTAAAGAGCAATAATAGTAGATTCATTCATTCATTCGTATTTCTGGAGCGCTTACTATGTACAGAGCACTGTACTAAGCACCTGGGAAAGTACAATTCAACAGTAAACCGTGACTTTCCCTGCCCATAATGAGTTCACAGTCTACAATGGGGGAGACAGACACCAATACAAGTAGATAAAATTACAGATATGTACCTAAGTGTTTTGGGGCTGGGACGGGGGAAATACAAAGGGAGCAAGTCAGTTCAATGCAGAAGGGAGTGGGAGATGAGGAAAAATGGCACTTAACTGGTAAGGCCTCTTGGAGGGGATGTGCCTTCAATAAAGCTTTGAAACAAGGGAGAGTGGTTGTCTAGTAGACAGTATTTACTAAGCACTTACCATTTGCAGAATGCTGTGCTAAGTACAGAGAAAGAATTCATTGCTGGAAATTTAGTAGACAGTATCTTTAGACATGGTCTCTAGCCCTCAAGGACCCCACAAGCTGAAAATATAAGACAGGAAGAAGGGAAGGGACTGGCTACAGACACAGAAGGAGCCATGAAACAATAAAATACTACAACATAAAAAAGAGCAAGGACAAATATGCAAGAATTACCAGAGCCTTAGAGAAAGGGGTCCATCCTTCTCCTCACAAGGCCTAGAAATATCTATTTCGTTCAGCTCCCAGCTGAAGCCTGGCATAGGCACTTTCAACCTGGTCCTTTCTGGCAAACGGTCTGAAGAGGTTCCACCTGTTCATTCTGTAAACAAAGCCCTCTGAATGTTTCTGCATTTTGTTTTATAAATAAATACCATCTGTAATGAAAAAAATTCAAATGGTGATATTCAAAACAATCTGAAATGGGAAGTTCTATTAAAAAATTGCTGTCAAATTTCTACCCTGGATATCCAGGGTAGAAAAACGGTGAGCCAAAGAAGCACAAGAATAACCATTCAGCTCCTTCTATGGAGGGGATTTATGGGTCGAATTATTCCGAGCCAACAAATATACTCAAAAGGGCAAAGAGGAGTGTTGTCTTCACTGACTCGAAACAGGAATAATGGACGTTGTAAAAGTATAACTGACTGACACAATTACTCTGGAACGGAGGCACGAAAACAAGGCCCTGCCTTTTCTATTCCTACTTTCTGGTTCGACATCCAGTTACTTGAGTGGCACATGATTTTATTTCCAAGAGAGTTGGTAGACCAGAATTCTGCCAACCATCTTTTAACAGTGAATTTTACTGACTCTTGGACAGCAGGACCTACGCAGAAGAGCCCCACACAAGCCAAGTCAGCAACATGTTCCAAGTCACAAGGTTCACTGACCAAATCCAGTCAGGTGCACCGCACATTCAGGGCAGGACCTCTGAAAGATGTCCTGATCCCTCATGGGTCCAACCGGAATTAGTCTGGATTTGGATGCTCCAAGTCTCAGGGATCAGCTTGGATAATAACAGAAATAATAATAATGATGGTATTTGTTACTTACTTTGGGCCAAGCACTGTTCTAAGCACTGGGGTAGATACAACATAATCAGGTTGTCCCACGTGGGGCTCACAGACTTAATCCCCATTTTACTGATGAGGTAACTGAGGCACAGAGAAGTTAAGTGACTTGAATCAGGTTAGGCTAGACTGAGAAAAAGTAGGACTCTACAACTGGAGTGCACAGAGTAGCTCCAGAACCAAGACTCTCCCCAACCATCCATTCACCCACAGTTTGACATCTCTATTTGGATGCCCCACCAACACCTCAAACTCAACATGCCCCTAACAAATATCTTCCTTCAAAAATCCTGACCTCCCCACGACTTTCCCATTACAGTAGACATCATCACCATCCTCCCCAACCCACAAGCCTGCAATTTGGCATTATCCTCAATTCATCTCACTTAATCAATCGCATTTATTGAGCACTACTCTGTGCAGAGAACTGTACTAAGCCTTTGGGAGACTACAATACAGCCAACCCACACATTCACTCTGTTACAATATCCTGTCGGTTCTAACTTCATAATCTCTCTAAAATCTGTCCCTTCATCTCCATGCAAACTACTACCCTGCTGACCTAAAACTTATCATATCCCTCCTCCCTGACATCTCTGCCTCCTATCTCTCCCCTCTCTAGTCCACAGCTCACTGTGCTAACTGAATCATTTTTCTAAAAATGCATTCAATCCACACCTCCGCACTCCTCAGAAACCTCCAACGGTTGTCCATCTACGTCTCTCTCAAACAAACACTCTTTACTATCGGCTTTGAGGCACTCAAACCACTCTCCCCATCCTACTTTACCTCAGTGATCTCCTACACAACACAATCTCCACACATTGCTCCTCTAATGCTAATCTACATACTGTACCTCGATCCCATTTGTCTTACTGCTGATGCCTTGCCCGTGTACTCCTTCTGGCCCGGGACTCCTTCCCCCCTATATATATCTAACAGACCACCACTCTCCCCATCTTCAAAGTCCTACTTAAATCACATGTCCTTTAAGAGGCCCTCCCTCACTAATCCTTCATTTTCCCCTATCGTCTCTCCCTTCTGCATTTCTTATCCACTTGGATCTGCATCGCTTATTCACCCCAACCCTAGCTCCACAGCATTTATATACATATCCTTATACTCTCCGATTTAGGCTATCTGTAATTTATTTTACTGTCTGCCTCCCCCATAGATTATAAACTCCTTTTTATGGTATTTACTAAGTGCTTACTATGTGCATGCACTGGTTGGACAGTCTATGTTCCACATGGGGCATTTACAAATGAGGTAAATGAGGCACTGAGAAGTTAAGTGACTTGCCTATGGTCACACACAACAGACAAATGGCAGAGCTGGAATTAGAACCCAGGTCCTTCTGACTTCCGGGCTCATGTTTTATCCACTAAACTACACTGCTCCTTTTGAGCAGAAAGCCTGTCTCCCCCACCCCTCGGCCCCCAAGTTGGAATGTCATTGCCTACATGTGCTTTGACATCTTCCCAAGACAGTAAGCTTAATTGATGTTGGCACTGGTGCACTGGATCTATCCAGGTCTTTGTGAAATCCCTCTTTTCTCCTTGCCCCTAGTAGGCGAAGCAGTGAGGGCCCATGTGCTGGGGCTGGCAGCCCAACACTTCTGGCTGAAAGACAGTCAGTGGGGTCATTAGGGACTCACTAAAGTCCCTGAGCAAATCTCAAAGACCACACACTGGTGACTGTTCAAGTGAAGCTGATGTTTGAGATCTTCCTTGAGAAGCTTGTCTCTGGACTGTAAGCTCATTGTAGGCAGGGAATGTGCCTGCTTATTGTTATACTGTACTCTCCCAAGCTCTTAATACAGAGCTCTGCACACAGTAAGCGTTCAGTAAATATAACTGAATGAATGAACCCTACTGTACTCATCCAAGCACTTGGTCCAGTGCTCTGTATCAATGACTGACTGATAGCTATATAAGTAAAATTAAATGTACTTAGCGATTCATTGGGCCAAATATAGGTTAATACACTGACAGCTATTGCAGGGGCTAAATTCATTTTTATGTAATCTTTGTACTTGAAGATATCCCTGACTGTGAAATCTGGGGGGTGGGGGTGCAGGGAAGAGAGGAGAGAGAAAGAGAGAGACTGATTGAAAAGGCCAAGGACAAACCACCGTCTTGGCCACACTGCAAACTCACTAAGGATGTTCCTTGACTTACAGTGAGTCAGCGGTTAATGTTGTGCTTGACTTTCTTGTTCTTGATCTTGAGAGAGCTTCTGCTCAAAGAGAGCCACCCCTATCTTAATTGCAATACCCTAACCTGATCTATCCACAGCTACTGACTCCCAGTTTTCAGCTGGGACACAGCACTGTTTTTTACTATATTCTTTAAACATTTTTTCTGCCATCCTTGCTTTCTGTTTTCCAAATGCAACTCACCATACGGCAGCTGATTGGCTATTCTGCTGCATTAATTCTAAACTTATATGTACCATCCAACATAGCTGTTTTCAGATGATCACAGCTTCAATGCAAGGAAACAGTGTTGTTTTGCAATATGAAAAAGAATTAAAAGTAAATAAAAACCTCAGTGAAAATAAACAAAGGGCTTTCCCCCCCCTTCAATATTTTTCTTTCTTCCAAATACATCTCTCTTGGCCATGAAATATAGCAGTAGCCCTGCTTTGTGCTATCTCACATTCTGAAGCAATCATGCTACCTCAGATGCTGCCAATCTGGGAAAAGTCTACAAGAAAATAACGTTCCACATCAATCAGCTGCATGTATTGAGTGCTTACCGTGTGCAGAGCACTGTGCTGAGAGGAAGAGGAGAAAGAAAGAAGAAGAGAAGGTAGAGGAGAAGGAAGAACAGGAGGGTCAAACCTTATACAACTATCTGGCTCTCTATTGGGATTTCCCATAATTATTCTGTTTCTGTAATGACAGTGGAGTTCAGTTAATCCACTTAATCAAATGTAGCAGCAAAGTAAGGAGATAAACAATGTTTGAAACAACAAGATGCTTCAACCCTGTAGTTAATTTATCATCAACTAATGATTAAGCATTCACAATTTACCCTGGCAACCCAGCATTACAGCTGATATTGTCCTTCTAAATTGAATAATTTGAAATTCTGTGAAGAGTTCCACCTTGCAGCATTTTCTCTCATTGTTGTGCAAATACAATCTGTCTATCGACATATTAGCATTTCAATCACCTTTGCTGTTTTAGTAACATGGCGAACAGTGTCTTCATTTATTCTTAGGGAGCAGCTACCACTTATGAATTATTTCTGATGCTGTGAATTAAAACTGAATTCAAGGCAAAATAAATTAGAAGTGGGCATGCAGTTTCAAAAAATGCATGGAGGACACTGGTTATGATTTTATACATATAAATATTATGCAAAATTTCTGCAACAGGCTAAAAATTTGAATTAAACCATAATAGTAGAAAACATAAAACGCACAATTCCTTTTGGGATATTTTTGGTATTGTAGCCCTATTTATAACGTTGGGACAAACAGAACCCCTAGTACAAAAACATTAAAAAAAAGGCCCTTTAAGCTTCCCTTTAAGGCATCAACCATACCAAGATAATTTGCTCTGGACATCATTAAAATGTAAAGTTAATGAGGATTCGGTTGAAAACAGGAGAAATGTAACCTATTTTCAGGCAAAACTTCTAACACTGCAATCAGAGGGAAAACCTCTTTGATGTCTCTTTGTCTCTTCTCATTAATTTTTTTTGGCTTCAAAAAAACAAAGGCTGTTTAAACTAAAAAAAAAATGCAGAGAAGTTTAAGCATGGTAATTATAAGAGAGCTGCAATGAGGTCATTATGAATTTTATATAAGCTAGAGATAAACAAGGGTATATCTTTATAAATGTGGATATAATACTCACATACATATAGTATATATGTGTGTGTGTGTGTGTGTGTGTGTGTGTATACATATAGATGTATAATGTACGCATGTACGACTACATTTAGAAATGTGCCCCTTTCCCTCTTGGAATTCTCAATATGAATCCCAACATCCTTTCAAGGATTTATTTTTTGCACAGCCCCATTTCCCAGTGAACAGGAGACACCTTAGTCAAATAGCAGTGTAAATGAGGCGGTCGTATAGGGGACATTTTTTAATCACATAAAATATTTTGTTTGGGCATATATATTATACCATTCCCCAATTTATGGCTGCAAATTATATTATTAAAGAGCAAATTAGTACCTCAGCCAGGGCTTTGTTCATAAGTAGTGGTAGTAATAGAAGTAGAAATATTGTTTACTTGGATGTCCACTGGAGGCAATGCTGTGTACTAAGCACTTGGGAAAGTACATCCCAAAAAAGCAAGCTCAATCCTTAACAGAGGAAACACAAAAATATTTACAACTAGACTGATCCAAAAAAATTTGATTACACAATTACAGCCTCTACACAAATTCTATTCAGGTCAGTTAATAAACACCTTAGCCCTAAAAAAAAAAAAATTTCACACGTGTTTTATCATCTGAATGTTAACTGAAAGTGAACTTTGAGCACACTTCATTTCTTGCTAGATTGTAAACTCCTCAAGGGAATGATTCATTGCTATTAACTCTACTTACAGTACCCTCCCAATCACTGAGTACAATGCTCTGCAGGAGTGCTAAATAAATAATATTGATTGATCGATCAACTTGGGTCCCATACACTACTAGTTTGTATGGGGAGGAGAGAAGCAGCCAGGAGGTAATATAACAGGAGTAGGACCAGGGAAAATTGTGACTATTTTATAAATTTATTGAACCCAGCTGTATGATTGGCCTACCCACTTACAAAAGCTACCTAAATCTTAGAGTTTTGTATAGTATTCGTTAAGCGTTTACTATGTTCGAGGCACTATAGTAAGCACTGGGGTCGAGAGAAGTAGCGTGGCTCAATGGAAAGAGCCCGGGCTTGGGAGTCAGAGGTTATGGGTTCGAATCCCAGGTCTGCCACTTGTCAGCTGTGTGACTGTGGGCAAGTCACTTAACTTCTCTGTGCCTCGGTTACCTCAGCTGTAAAATGGGGATTAAAACTGTGAGCCCCAGGTGGGACAACCTGATCACCCTGTATCTACCCCAGCGCTTAGAACAGTGCTCTGCACACAGTAAGTGCTTAAATACCAACATTATTATTATTATATAAACTAATCAGGTTGGACACAGTCCATGTCCCACATAGGGCTCACAGGCTTAATCCTCATTTTACAGATGAGCTAACAGCCACCGAGAAATGGCTTGCCCAAGGTCACACAGCAGACAAGTGGAGGAGCCAGGATTAGAACCCAGGTCCATCTGACTCCCAGGTCCATGCTCTATCCATTAGGCCACACCACTTCTCAACCTAATTCATGAGTTTGTGAGTTTTAAGCCAGACCCCAGGCTACAACAGTGTTAACAGTTTACGTTTATAAGAAGAGGTTTCCAGGAATGAGCAGAATGACATTTTGAACACTGCTCAGGGTAGTAATGCATGATTTGAGGCTTTGACAAAGAATCAATCAGTTGGTCCATTGAGGCCTTGTAAAATTAAAATATATGAATGGATGGCTAGAGCAAAACATTTATTTTGACTGATTAGGTAATAATCTTAAGGACAGTACCCCGCACTTTCTCCTTCCTATTTATTTCCTTTTAGTACCAAGTACAGGGCTCTATACTCAATGGATCGTCAGTAACTGTTAACTGACTTTATGGGAAAAATATATATATATATATATATGTATATGTGGGTATAGATATAGATAATGATAATAATGTTGGCATTCGTTATTCATTCAATCGTATTTATTGAGTGCTTACTACGTGCAGAGCACTGTACTAAACACTTGGCTTACTATGTGCAAAGCACTGTTCTAAGCGCTCAGGTAGATACAGGGTAATCGGAGTGTCCCATATAAGGCTCACAGGCTTCATCCCCATTTTACAAATGAGGGAACTGAGGCCCAGAGAAATTAAGTGACTTCCCCAAAGTCATACAGCTGACAAGTGGCAGAAGTAGAATTAGAACCCATGACCTCTAACTTCCAAGCCCGGGCTCTTTCCACTAAGCCACACAGCTTCTCCAACAGAATCAGACAACTTGTTTCTTCCTTTCTTTCTCTCTCTCTCACACATGCACGCACAATCTACTTAAATAAATCAGTAATTTCAAATGCAAATGGAGAATGAAGAAAAACCAGTGTCTTATATCCTATCCCAGGCCTGTCTGTATAGCAAATGTCAGAAGAAGATATTTGAAGCCTGGGAATGAACACATATATGCCAAGGTTAAGGTGACAGCGTGGGTTAGGGTTGACCCTAAGATTGGAATATCAATCAGTCCGTCAGTGGTCCACTGTGACCTTGGGCAAATCACTTGATTTCTTTGTGCCTCAGTTACCTCATCTATAAAATGGGATTAAGACTGTTAGCCCCAAGTGGAACAGGGTCTGTGTCCAACCTGATTAGCTTGTTTCTACCCCAGGACTTAGTTCAGTGCCTGGTACATAGTGTTTAACAAATACCATTTTTAAAAAAACAGTATTTATTGAGTGCTTATTATGTCCTTAGTACAGTGCTCTGCACACAGTAAGCACTCAATAAATGCAATTGAATGAACACAGTAAGCACTCAATAAATACGAATGAATGAAGGTACAGAGCACAGTACTAGCACTTGGGATAGTGTAACAGAATTCATAAACACAGTCCCTATCCACAATGAGCTTACAGTCTAGAGGGTATAGGTGTGGATCCTTCAAAGACAAGGAGGAGAGAGATTAAGTTATCTTCGTAAGTGGACATAGTTCATATAATCATGCACTTTCAACTTTACAGCAAGTCTTCATTACAGCAAGATTCATTAAATCAATTAATTTATTCTATGAAATCCATTTTAAATCTACGCAATCTAAGGACAATTGATATGTAACTCTCTGATCTATTTATATAATAATAATAATGAATAATAATGTTGATATTTGTTAAGCGCTTACTATGTGCAGAGCACTGTTATAAGTGCTGGGGTAGATACAGGGTAATCAGGTTGTCCCATGTGAGGCTCACAGTCTTAATCCCCATTTTACAGATGAGGTAACTGAGGCACAGAGAAGTTAAATGACTTGCCCACAGTCACACAGCTGACAAGTGGCAGAGCCGAGAGTCGAACCCATGACCTCTGACTCCGAAGCCCTGGCTCTTTCCACTGAGCCATGCTGCTTCAGAGAGGGATTTTTCTTTTACCAGAATTGTACTTTCCCAATGGCTTAGTGCAGCATTGGACATATAGTAGGTGCTTCATAAATATGATTGCCTGATTAAGATTTTTTTTTCTTTTAACCTAAAATCACTTGCAGTGGGGGACCAAGAAGGCTAAGGAAGATCCCATTCCAGGTGCACCTAGGTATATTCCGACTTGTACATTCCAAGCGTTTAGTACAGTGCTCTGCACATAGTAAGCACTCAATAAATACTATTGAATGAATATTCATATTGTGCACATAATCAATCAAAACATCAATAGTATTTATTGAGTGTTTACTCTGAGCAGAGTGTTCTACGAATCACTTGGGAATGTACAATACAAAAGAGTTGGTAAACATGACCCCTGATAATAAGGAGCTTACAGTCTAGAGAGGGAGTTACAGAGAGGGGAACTAGAATTTAAAGATAGGTACATACGTGATGTGAGGCTGAGGGTGGGATGATCATGAAGTACTTAAGAGGTAGAGATCCAAGAGCAGAGGCCAAGCAGAGGAGAGGGCGGGGGAAAGAAAGTATTACGCACAAGCAGTTTAATTCAAAATGACAGCACCCATATTCATGCCACCATCTTAGAAACTGGGCAGCACTTGCCACATAATTCCTAAATGCCCTTCTTTCTTGGCATTTTATCGTGGGAGCTCATTATGGGCAGGGATTGTCTCTCTTTATTGCTAAATTGTACTTGGAAGAGTTTAGTGCTCTGCACACAGTAAGTGCTCAATCAATACGACTGAATGAATAAATGAATGAAAAAGAGATTCTTCAGGGGTGGCCAGGACAAGGGGACTCAGGGACCACAAGAAAAGCCCCTCCTCAACAGGGAGATAGAGACTCTAAAATGGCCACTCTACCCCACCTTGACGGAATTTCTATTTCACGCAAATATTTACTGAAGGATATGTTGACAGAAGACGATGTAGGACCTAAATGTGACCTAAATGTCATGTGAATAATATAATACATTCCACTTCATAACAAGTAGAGCTGTCTTTTGTATTTGAAGAGGATAAAGAGAGACTATCCACGCATGCAAGTGTGGCTGAAAAGACCTAAGTGTGATCGACACTCTCCCAAGTGCTTAGTGTAGTGCTCTGAACACACTAAAGTGCTCAATAAATACCACTGATTGATTCCTCACTACATGTATGTCACAATTAGCCTTTGTTGGGCCAATGTGCTTGTCACTTGTGGTAACCAGTCACTGTTTTCATATCTGCCTCTTAATTTCTTGCTCTTTCCAAAGCATCTCAAGGAGAGGAAGTCTATTCTAGATTGCCACATGTCTGGTTTATCAGTTTTTTCCTAAAAGTCTCTAACTCTATCACGTTGTCTGAAAATATTCTTCTCTACCTGTTTTTTTTAATGGTATCTGTTAAGCTCTTACTATATGCCAGCACTGTACTAAGTGTTGGGGTAGATACAAACTAATCAGGTTGGATGCAGTCCGTGTCCCACATGAGGCTTACAGTTTTAATCCCCATTATACAGATGGCTTCCGCAAGGTATGTTTTTAAAATACTTGTCCTAACCACTATGTTCTTCAGCTCATCATAGAGAAGGAGCAGGGGCTGTCACTGTTTATTGTTGTATTGTTCTTTCCCAAGCATCTACTACAGTGCTCTGCCCACAGTAAGCATTTAATAAATACAATTGAAGGACTGAAGACACTTTTATCCTGTTTCCCTAACTGAAAAAGAATGGAATGATATGCTCTGGTTGCCACACTTTACTAATTCATGGGTTCCAGGGAACAAATGCACAAATCTTTCTAGGAAAGTATCAGATTTTCTACCACAGAGCTATCCGGCACACATGTGAACTAGTTGCCAGAGGAAAAGAACCACAAAGTAACAACAAAAAGCAGCCTTCTTAAAGCCATCCCTATAATATTATTCTGCAGACAACTTCCTCCACTTCTCTCCGAGTTGAAGAATTTCCTGGCTTCCCTCCATGTGCATATCTTTTGGGACACTACTTAACCTTACAGCTCAATGGGACTCTACAAATGGTATCGCCTTGCAAAAGAGTGAAAAAAAATTACACCTGTTCCTTTAGATTTCACTGAAGATGGACACAGTGCTTTTGACCAAGTGGGTGTGCTAAGAACGGGGAAAGGAGTGATAGCAGACCTCAATCCATTCCTTGTTGGTATTTATTAAGCACTTACAGTGCCCTGCACATGGAATGAAGCACTTGGGAGAATATGACAGAGTAGGAAGACAATATCTACACCATATCCTAAAGTGATACCAGCATAAGCATGATGGAAGTAGCCAAAATGGGAGCATACAGATCGACCCAAAGAGGAATCTAACTTCTCTCAGCTCTTAACCCCAGCCAAATGCAATGCTCCACTCTCAGTGCCTTTCAGTCCCTTCCCTCTTCTCAGTAGGAAGAGGCAAGAGATCTATTTAAACAACAACAACAACAACACAAAAAGTTCTGAAATAAAAGGAGGACAAGCGTGGGAGGCAGGAAGAGAAATAAACTGCACTGCCAGGGTGGCAGTGCTTAAGGGAAGAGAATGACTAAGAGGTGAGGAAAGAGTTTAGGATACGCTCACGAAAAAGTACAGGATATGCCACTATCATTCAGTCACCCAGAAAAAACAAAAAAAAAAAACTATTCAGTCCTGGATTACTAGATGATTGATTCAAACCCAGAAATGTAACAGGGTATGTATGGACATCTAAAATATACCTTTGAACCTGGATGTCCCCAGATAACTTCCTATTAGAATTTCAGCATTTGAGTAAACTGGGGGTGCTGCCCAAAGTCACTATGGAAGATTACACTTAACATACATAGCAAATGACCTGATTCAGCCCACAGCAGACAGAAGAGGAAAAATGATACCCATCTCCCTTTCATTCCGGAGTATGATCTGGTCTGTCATCACACAGTTACACTTTCAATCAATGATAGTGCAGAGAGCACATATGTTCAATGCAAAGCTTTCCCATAATGACAATCCTATGCCTGGTATAACTAGGTAAAGAAGGGCCTCTCATAGCAGATTACTTGATTCTTCATTTCGGTATTCTCAAAATGCTACACTTCCATCCTTGAATTTAACCAACAATTTCCCAGATGAGGTCAACTGACCCAAGAGTGACTATTACATTTCCTCAGAAAGGCCTCCAGAAGCACCCTGGCTTGTTGCTTTCTCAAAGCTCAGTTACCTTTACTTTAACATGCTGTTTTTCCACATTTGTCTTCCTCCAAGTCTTCAGTGGTGTCTTAGACAAATTGGCTTCATGTGGCAAAAAAAAACACCAAAAACCTGGCTCTTGAAATCACCCATTTCATCTACGTAGCCCACAAAGTCCTTCTTATTGACTTTATTTTCAACACACACCCATGGAGCCAAAGATATTGGACAATGAGAAAAAAGTGAATTCATCCAAAAGGTTTTAAATTTAAATTCTTGGTCGAAGAGGTCCGTAAGAGATTGCTAAAGTGGGAAGCTAGGAATTTAAAAGGGGAAAGTTGAGCATACTTTAAGCCTCAAAGAGTTTAAAGATATTCAGGTATGAGAGATCCATGATTTCCATCAAAGGGTAAAGTTAGGGATGTAAGAAGGTAGGCCCCTAACCAAGACAAAGGGTCCAGATGGGAACCATCACCCTGTTACTCCAAACATTGTTTGGCGTCATTGTTGGAGCAGAATCCCAGACTTTCTACCCACCATGCACAGCAGTTACTCTATTACAGTATATTTTAAGGGCACAGATTGAATTTTTTACATGTTTTTCACATTTGCAAGCCTCCTAGGACGGTGGCCTGCCTATAGTCGGAGCTCAAATACGGATGCTGTCTAACAGCAGTTCCCGCTTTGATCTCTATTCCTTTCCAAGAACTCTTAGACTGTGAGAATAATTGTGATCAGCACTTGATATAGTGCTCTGCACAGAGTAAGCACTCAACAAATACCACTGATTGAGAGATTAAGATTCCTGAACTTTTTTCTCCACCCAAATTGCTCCAGCTCATAATGATCATTCTTTAATTTACTAACTAAATTGAATGTGGCTATTTCCTACAGGTCTCCAGTATGTTCCACTTTCCATGGGTGCAGACACAGTAAGCTTCCAAATCCCTATGAAACTTCCCTAATAAGAAGGATGGCATATTATAATAAAATCATCCTTGGAACAGCATTTACAGCATAAACTAAAACAGTATAATCACTATTCTTATTAATCTACAGGGAGCCTACTTTAAAGTCATTAGTTCATTGTTTCTTTTTAATCTGAATGACTCTCAGTAATTAAAGTTCTTTACCAGTTACAGAATCCTCTATAGTGAGATAGAACAGCTGACTTCAGATGCATTATGCTTAAAGCTAAAACTAACACTCATTAACAAGATTACCTGTTGTGATTAAATAAGCGCCAAAAAACCTATTTGCAAAGTTTGTGAATGAGTACACCACCACAAGAGTTGAAATCGCGCACTTAATTCAAAACTGATTTTCCTAAACTGTCCAACCCCTCGACTTTGTTCAGGGTAAAACCGTAAATATTATTATATTACATTACACCCATTCTTTGGAAAACAGGACAACAAAATACTTAATTGCACCAGTTCTTCATCAAATCCTTAATTCTTCAATCTCATCTAAAGCTGCAATTAGTTCATGAAGTCAAGAACCTCTAAAAGATAGGTCCAGTTAAAAAAAAAATACTCCAGAAGCTGAAAATTAGCTTGCCTTCCTAAAAAGACTCTGAAAAAACCCACATACGAGCCAATACCATCTCAGTTCCTTTAGCTGTTTTGTATTTTTCTTAGTAAAACTTCACCTTGAAAAATAAAAGTTTCGATCTGGCCGTTCACTCTACCATGCAGTTAAAAGGCACTAGCTGTCAGTCAGTACTCTCTCCTGGTTCTATGGAGAAAAGAAAAACTGAGAGATCACAGGGGCTTTCCTTTGTAAACCAATTCTGGAACTTTCATGCTTCTTATTTGTTAGGTTAAAGGTTAAATTGCTGACCTATGCCCTCCTGCTTAGCAGCCTTTCCCTTTTTCTGTAAAGCTTTATTTTGGGGCTGTATTTACATGGATTAGTCTCTTTTCACGCTAAGGAGGAATCTGTTCACAGCCAAAGCCTTAGTTCTGGTTGTACAAAAAGCAGCCACAATTATTCACTACCAGACAATGACCATATTGTGGATTTACAAAAACCTACCCTAGCCCTGGAAAGATCTGTTCTTGCTGCACAAAACAAAAGAAGAAAAATCTTATCAAGCATTCAAGAGAAAGCAAACAAAGCAGGCCCACTGTGAACTTGATGAAGATGTCAAGCTCCTTTAAAATATATATATATATAAATCAACAATGGAGGGTTTCTTGTAAAGTCTTGTGAGTGAGACTTTTTCTACACCCTTTCCCTTTCTGGTTAAACAGTCAGTAGCACCAATTCCCCGATTTGCAAGCTAGCAATGCTGCTCTCTGCAACCAGTTTTGAGAAAACTTGCAGACCCGGAGTTTAAACACACAAAGAAACTATGCTTTCCAACCCACCAGTCGGTCTCGGAGCAAATGCTGAATAAACAATGTTAAAAGCCTCTACAGTAGTATTCTACGGTTAATGCTATACAGAAGAGTTGTCCGATTCGTTCTACACTCCCATTGACCGCAGAGCGTATGTATGGAACGTGGGATTTTTCCACTACTCTGAAGTCTGACTTTCTAATTCCTAGTAAACTAGGCCACAGGGTTCAATTAAACTATAGTTCAGGCGTGGTCTCTCCTGCTGACCCTGGCAGCAGCATTAAGCACACACTGTTTCATTGGGGTGGCTTTGGGTGATTAGTCTCAGGTCCCTGAAGTAGCTCTACAGCAACAATGTTCTGTGTTTACAAGGTGAAGACTTCAACACTGCTACTGAACCTTCTGGATCCCCCCAGCCCTCAGGTCAGGAGAGCCAAAAAAGACCATCAAATTATGATTTAGAAGAGCCTCGTTTAGAAGCGCTCCTGGGTACGTTTTCTTTCCCAGGTAGGCCAGCCTTCCTTTCTAAATCCATCATCAGAAGACTAGAGAAGGAGTGTGGCTTAGTGGAAAGAGCTCAGGCCTAGGAGCCAGAGGACCTGCTTACTAATCCCAGCTCCACCACCTGTCTGGTGGGTGACCTTGGTCAAGTCACTTAACTTGTCTGTGCTTCAGTTACCTCACCTGTAAAGTGGGAATTAAGACTGTGAGCCCCAGGTGGGAGATGGACTGTGCCCCACTTGATTGTCTTGAATCTACTCTAGGACTTAATACAGTGCCCGGCATGCAGTAAGTGCTTAAAAAATACTATTAAAAGAAAAAAAAAAGACCTTCTTGAAGTAAGGGGAGCAGATAAAAGCAAAGTGGCCTTCACATCCCAAGAACTTAAAAGAGAAAGAAAAAGGTAGTAATCACTTTTAGAAATTTTTACCAAGCACAAAAAAAGAATCAATAAAACAAGTTCCAAAAAGGTTTGACACATGTATAACACGGACAGCTCCTCAGTCTAAAGAACACATACCGTGCACTTGTCAGATTTCTTAATCTTTACAAGAGGTTCAAAATGATTTCTCCTAATGTTGATCCATTGCCTTTAGCAAAAACATCTCTCCGGGATTTTTTTTTTAAATATTTGTTAAGCATCTACTATGTGCCAAGCACTGTTCTCAGAGCTGGGGTAGATACAAAGTTATCAGGTTAGACACAGTCCCTGTCCCAAATGGGACTCAATATAGGTAGGAGGGAGTAGGATTTAATCCCCATGATACAGATGAGGAAGCTGAGGCACAGAGAAGTTAAGTGACTTGCCCAAGGTCACAGAGCAGGCAAGTGGCAGAGCTGGGATTAGAACCCAGATCTTCTGACTCCCGGGCCCAGGCTCTTTCCACTGGGCCACACTGCTTCTAAGCACCAAATGCGTCATTAGGTAATAAGAAGTTTTCCCACTCTTTATCGGAACTACCAACAACCCCCTTCCAATAATGTCAGGTGCTTTCCAATTCTTTATAAATGAAAATGTTATTCTAAAATGACAACTCAACAGGTGAGGCTAGGCATGATGCTTCAGCACTCTGATTACTTGGAGTTATAAAATGTTTGCCCTACTAAGATGAGGTGGAGTATACTACATAGGCCAAAGCATAAAGTAAAATAGGAAGTACTTAAAACTACTCACAGCTTCTAGTAGGAACAAGATTAGGGATACATGCTATGCTCAGGGCCAATTCAAATGCAAATTCTCTGCTTTCTCTCCAACAATGATCAACTGCCTCAGAGTTAATAGTTTCCCTCTAAAGATTCATCTCTCTTTTCAACTTAGTGGTATGTTTTGGAGAAAAGGAAGAAACACATGGTGAGGCTTATGGCAAGAGCTTTTAAATTCTTTGTCATAAAAGCAGCAGTATAAACTACATTTCCTTTACTAATCCTGTGAACACTTGTTAAACTCTAGTATACTTAAAATTTTGCCAGCACTATCACATTTAGCTTTTTGACTTAACTAAGGGAAAGAAATCCATGAGTTATAAACAATGTTTCCCTTTGTCCTTGAACACTCAAATTTTATGGTTTTCTCACAAAACAGTGAAGAATCAGTATTTGGCAAAGCTAAGGATACAAAAAGCACACCAAAATTCCTGTTTTGTCTGAACTATTTTCAAAAAATACATTATGCACAGTTCAATTCAAAGGATGAAAGGAAAAACAATACGTTCAAACTTTGAAGAAATTTGGAATTTCTCACTTCATAGCAACAAAGAAACTTTTTGAATTCTATTAATGCAGAGGTCCATCCAAATTGCTCCTTGTCACTACCGTTCATCAAGGTCTTAGGTCCATTAATCCAGAATTTATGCTGGGGCATTTATACTCTCTCAAAAATGGTGCTTTAACCTGAAACATCAGGGTAGGCTGTTTTTAAAAAACTGGAAGGGAAAAAGTATCAAATGGTGAATGAGACCCATGAGGGTCCATAAGAAACAGTGCAGAAGCTGGATTCTTCAAGTGAAGGGCACCATGGGCTCCTCTTTAGGGTTTTTATCTTAGCAGTTTGCAAACTGAGAAAGCAAAGCAATAGTGTCATCCATCTGTCTCCTCCCCTCTGGAAAAATATTTGCTAATTTGTTAACTGCCTTTTTCTAATTATTTTTTAATTTTACTCTACTCTTCCTTACTACATACATTCTCCTTTATGGTCCTAATCCTAGCTCTGCCAAGTGCTTGCACTGTGACCTTGGGCAAGTCACTTAATTTCTCCGAGACAGTTTCCTCAACCGTAAAATGGGGATTTTACCTGCTCTCCCTCCTACTTAGACTGTGAGCTCCATGCAGGACAGAGACACAGGGACTTTGTCTATTCTAATTAATTTGTATTCATTCATGCATTCAATAGTATTTAAGCGCTTACTATGTGCAGAGCACTGTACTAAGCACTTGGAATGTACAAATCGGTAACAGATACAGTACCTGCCCTTTGACAGACTTACAGTCTAATCAGGGGAGACGGACAGACAAGAACAATGGCAATAAGTAGAATCAATTTGTACCTACCTTAGTGCTTAGAATAGTGTTTGACACACAGTAAACACTTAAATACTATTAAAAAAAAACAATCCCACTACACAATCACAGAGCAGAAGAGCAGACTTTCAATACTCTTCTATTCATATTGTGAACTGAAGAATCAAGAAAAAAAAGAGGTGATTTTAATTTCAGCACCTTTGGAAATTAGAAGTCTGCTGCAATATTTCATTCATTTCCAAGTTGACAAACCAGTCACTTCCATTTTTGTTTCCAAGTGTCTTTCCCCTTGTAAAATCTCATACCTAAATTCACCTTTTATAAAACAATTCAATGGGCTTTCAAGAGCAGATTGACCATCCCTTCCTCTTCTGCTAATTTTTTAGCAATTAATGGAATAAAATTTGATTGGAAGGCTGACTTCAGCTCATAAAGAGCAAGAAAATTCCAAAGAGGATTATTTGTTCAATCCAATATAGCATACAATGTACAGGATTGTCTTTACGCACCTATATACAAAGCAGAAAATTCCCACCAAAAAAGTCACACTTTTTAATGATTCACTTATATGAAGTTTTTCCCTAATTATTTTCCTTTCATGGAAAAGTTCAAATATGTAAACCTGAGGTTTAGAGAATAATGAAAAAAGATAAGTTTAATTTTTAACTTTAGGTTATTAGGGTTTTCATAAATGCTCACATGTATACTGAACCTTTTTCTCTCTATTCCCATTTCATCCCCTCATCTCCATCTTTCCTCCCTATCCTTGATATTTTTCCTCTCTCATAAAAGTCCACCGCTTCTTCTAGCTGTAAAGAAGAAGACTGTCTCCTCCAACTAGTTCTCTCCCTAGCCTGGAGGACCCAGGCAGAAGCACCAGGTTGGATCGCTGTGCTTGTTTTCCTAAAAGACAAAATACCAAAATGAGGCATCTCTAAGTTTGTCAATTCCTCATTTCACAACCTTCCCTCAAAGAAAACCAGGATTTACTAAGCTTCTAAGACTAGTCCTAGTTATAATTATCAGTAATAATAATAATGGATTCTTGTGGGCAGGAATCACATCTACCAACTCAATTGTATTTTGTTTACTTAGTCACTTAGAACAGTGTGTACACTAAGTGTAATATAAAGCAGTGAGGCTTAGTAGATAAACCACAGGTCTGGGAATCAGAAGGACCTGAGTTCTTATCCCAGCTCTGCCACGTGTCTGCTGTGCGACCTTGGGCAAGTCACTTAGCTTCTCGGGGCCTGAGTTACCTCATCCATACAATTCATTCTTTCATTCAATCATATGTATTGAGCGCTTACTGTGCGCCAAGCACTGCAATAAGCACTTGGAAAGTATAATTCAGCAATAGAGACAATCCCTGCCCACACTGGGCTGACAGTCTAGAAGGGGAAGACTGACATCAAAACAAGTAAACAGGCATCAATATAAATAGAATTATAGATACCTACATATACCCATATGTATATGTATACATATGGGGATGTACAATGGGGATTAAGAGTGTGAGCCCCATGTGGGACAGGAACTGTGTCCAACTTGCATAATTGTATCTACTCCAGAACTTAGACAAGTGTTTGGCAAAGAGTGAGTGCTTAACAGTTACTATCATTATTATTACTATTGATTAAATAAATACTTATTATGAACAAGCACTGTACTAAACACCAGAGTAGGTACAGGATTATCAGAATGGACACAGTCCTTGTACCACATGGGGATCCCAGTCTGAAGGGGAGAGGGAACAAGTATTTTTTATAGATGAGGAAACTAAAACGTAGAGAAGCTGTGATAGGCTCAAATGTCACACAGCAGACAAGTGGCAGAACTGTGAATAAATCCAGATCTCCTCACTCCCAGCCCTGTGCTCTTTTCACTAGGATATAATAGTAATAATAATTATAGTATTTGTGAAGCGCTTACTATTTGCCAAGCACTGTTCTAAGCGCTGGGGTAGATACAAGGTAAGCAGGTTGTCCCACTTGGGGGTCACAGCCTTAATCCCCATTTAACTATGAGGCATAGTTGCTTGCCCAAGGTCACACAGCAGACAAGTGGCGGAGCCAAGATTAGAATGCTTTTGTCTCACTCCAGTGTCCACTTACTCCTAGGCCAATAAACCACATATTGAATTTTACACACTCCCCTCCTACTTGGACTGTAAGCCCCATGTGGGACAGGGACTGTGTCCAACCTGATAAACTTGCATCTACCCCAGCGCTTAGAACAGTGCTTGACAAACAATAAGAATAATAATAATAATGTTGGTATTTGTTAAGCGCTTACTACATGCAGAGCACTGTTCTAAGCGCTGGGGTAGATACAGGGTAACCAGGTTGTCCCACGTGAGGCTCACGGTCTTCATCCCCATTTTACAGAGGTGGGAACTGAGGCACAGAGAAGTGAAGTGACTTGAACTGCTTAACAAATATAATAATAATAACTCCCTGCTTCCCCATCAAGATACTTAAATTAAGTAATAATTACATCCACAAAGAATGAATGCTCTTTGCCTTGCTACCTCTATCAGAATCCCCTCCTACTTAGACTATCCCTCCTAGTCTGTGATCCCCATGTGGGGCAGGGACTGTGACCAATCTGATTAATTTGAATCCTCCCCAGTGTTTATAATGGTGCTTGACACTTACCAAATACCACAATTATTATTATTATCCAATCATTTTGGTAATCAAATGCCCCATCTGGGCGAATTTCAGCCTTACTGCCCTATTCAGGTTCAACCTTTTTCACTCAGAGGCTAGTTGATTACAGTCACAACAGTGGTAACAGCAAAGAGGTCATCTTCACTTCACATATGAAGAAACCCAGGTAAAAGTCGGGGAAGGAGAAGAGAGTGACTCGATCCAAGTGATACACCGACATGACTGCACCCAAAAATCTGATGGCAGCTTAAAAAAAAAAAGTAAATAAACTCATGGTTCCTGTCTGCTTCTAATCAGGATCATGCTCAAGGCAGTGAAGCGGGGGATAATATTTGGCCCTTGTTGATTTGGGAATAGAAAGGTGGGAAAATGCTAGGTTGATTTGGGCAGACCCAAGGGAGTTGTGATGGAGACTGCTTCCCAAGTATACCTCCTGACTCGCCTGGGGTTAGGACTAGACAGCTACTTCCCTAGGAGGCTGGTGGCTCTGGCTTTTCCACTCCCTCTGTTGACTAATATCAATCAATTGTACTTTCTGAGCATTTATTGTGTGCAGAGCATTGTACTAAGCACTTGGCAGATTACAATATAACAGAGTTGATAGACATTTTCCCTGCCCGAAACAAGACTTCATGCTTAAACTCTAAAAACAGAATTAAAAGATTGAGGGGAGTGTAAAAGCCCAAGGCTGTGTGACCTTGGACAAGTCACTTCACTTCTCTGAGCCTCAGTTCCCTCATCTGTAAAATGGGGATTGAGATCATGAGCCCCACGTGGGTCAGGGACCCAGGCTGGATGACAAATACCCAGTCACAGCCCTCTCAATGGCCCAAGCTAAGGTAGAGCATCCAAGGCACTGTTCCCTTGAAAAGCAGACCTCTGTTTATTTTGGATGGGGGGGGGGGAGAAGAGGGGACAGAGGTTAGGTCTATGGAAATGGACTGTAATTAACTGCTGCTTAAAACAAAAGGAGAAATCAGAGGGTGAAATCTAGCCTCTTCTTCACTGAAGTATTTTTTATTTTATTTTAAAATGGTATTTGTTAAGGGCCTACTATGGGCCAGGCTCTGTTCTAAGTGCTGAGGTAGATACGAGGTTAGACAGAGTCCATGTCCCACATGGGTCTCACAGTCTTAATTCCCTTTTTACCGATGAGGCAACTGAATCACAGAGAAGCCAAGTGACTTACCTAAGATCACACAGCACACAAGTGGTAGAGCCAGGAATAAAACTCAAGTCCTTCTGATTTCCCAGGCCTGTGCTCTATCCACTAGGCCATGCAGCTTCTCTATTTTGTCTACCTGCAAAGGCATAACTCCCTGGAGTAGGGCTCTTAGGCAAGTACATGGATACCACCACCCACCTCATTGTTTTTTTTTCGGAGCATGACCCTTCCCCACACCCGAACTAACGCTTCTGGCTGGTCATTCCAGGTCTCCTTCGCAGGCGCCTCCTCCCCCTCCCATCTTTTAACTGTTGGAGTTCCTCAAGGGTCAGTTCTTGGCCCTCTTCTGTTCTCCATTTACACTCACTCCCTCGGTGAACTCATCCGCTCTCACAGCTTTGACTACCATCTCTACGCAGATGACACACAGATCTACATCTCCGCCCCTGTCCTCTCCCCCTCCCTTCAGGCTCGCATCTCCTCCTGCCTCCAGGATGTCTCCACCTGGATGTTGGCCCGCCACCTAAAACTCAACATGAGCAAGACTGAGCTTCCTCATCTTCCTTCCCAAGCCTGGTCCTCTCCCAGACTTCCCTATCACCGTGGATGGCACGACCATCCTTCCCGTCTCTCGGGCCCGCAATCTCAGTGTCATCCTTGACTCGTCTCTCTCGTTCACCCCAAACATCCTATCCATTACCAAGACCTGCCGGTTTCACCTTTACAATATTGCCAAGATCCGCCCTTTCCTCTCCACCCAAACGGCTACCTTACTGCTACGGGCTCTTGTTATATCCCGGCTAGACTACTGTATCAGCCTTCTCTCTGATCTCCCTTCCTCCTCTCTCGCCCCGCTCCAGTCTATTCTTCACTCCGCTGCCCAGCTCATCTTCCTGCAGAAACGATCTGGGCATGTCACTCCCCTTCTTAAACACCTTCAGTGGTTGCCTATCAACCTCTGCTCCAAACAAAAACTCCTCACTCTAGGCCTCAAGGCTCTACATCCCCTTGCCCCTTCCTACCTCTCCTCCCTTCTCTCTTTCCACTGCCCACCCCGCACGCTCCGCTCCTCTGCCGCCTACCTCCTCACCGACCCTCGGTCTCGCCTATCCCGCCATTGACCCCCGGGCCACGTCCTCCCGCGGTCCTGGAATGCCCTCCCTCCTCACCTCCGCCAAACTAATTCTCTTCCCCTCTTCAAAACCCTACTTAACCCTCACCTCCTCCAAGAGGCCTTCCCAGACTGAGCTCCCCTTCTCCCTCTACCGCCCCCCCTTCACCTCTCTGCAGCTTAACCCTCTTTTCCCCCCATTTCCCTCTGCTCCTCCCCCCTCCCTTCCCATCCCCTCAGCACCGTACTCGTCCGCTCAACTGTATATATTTTCATTACCCTATTTATTTTGTTAATGAAATGTACATCGCCTCAATTCTATTTAGTTGCCATTGTTTTTACGAGATGTTCTTCCCCTGACTCTATTTATTGCCATTGTTCTTGTCTGTCTGTCTCCCCCGATTAGACTGTAAGGCCGTCAAACGGCAGGGACTGTCTCTATCTGTTGCCGACTTGTTCATTCCAAGCACTTAGTACAGTGCTCTGCACATAGTAAGCGCTCAATAAATACTATTGAATGAATGAATGAATATTCAGTTCTGTTCCTCCACGGAACCTGAGGTGATGGCAGCATATCAAAGAGCCCACAATAACAGGCTGAGGTAGGTGCTAGGGTGGTGGGACTTAGAAAAGCAAGAACTCTCCTGGTTACAATGTGGTATTCAATGATTAGAGGATGCAAAGGCGGTTGCTGGGGAGCCCAGACAAATAATCCATTAGGCAAAACTGAAGACAGGTTCAGGATGAAAACCATCATCATTTGCTAGGAAACATCTTTTAAACAATGACGGCTTTGCTACTTTAGAGGTATTTTCTGGCCCAAAACATAATCATATTCCTACAAACAAAAATAAGCAGTTAAATGGTCCTCGGATAGAGCACTGGGGTCCATTTAGTATCAAATGATGGACCAGAGAAAATGATAAAAAAAGAAAACTTCAACTCTAGCTAGGGTAAAGATAAAAAGTTTGTCAAATTGTAGACTGACCTTTCCCTCCTCCCTCCACAACGGTTTAAAAGCTGTGTTTGAAATAAAAACTACAATGATTTTGTTCATCGCTACGGTCCCTCTACTGAAGCTACAAAACTGCAAGTACTCTGACTCCTGGAAATTAAAAAGTAACTGGTAGGAAGACGGTACATGCCGTCAGCTGGTGAGTGAAGAAATATTTTCATTTAAATAAAAAGTATTTTTAAAAGAATCACTACTGGCAGTGGAACCCAAATGAATGGTACTGTAGAATCTGCTCTGTTTTCTCAGCAGTAATTTTCAGTGTTTTTAGGTATCACGTATTGAGTAGTATACTGCAAAGACAGAAGAAAGGGCCTTTTGGTAAAATAAGAGCATTTTATGCAATTATAATTTTTAAATTTAGCAAAATGGACCGTGAGCTTTAACTCAAAGACATTCAAATTCTAAATCAAGAGAAAAAGTAACTCTGGCATTTCAGTGTTATGTAGCAGAAATTGCTTTCACTACCTAAAATCCATGAAGTTGCATGGTGAGATATTTTTATCCCCAAACTACATTTACAATTCAACACCACTTCCTTTCTCCTAAAAAAAGATTTCATGGTAATAGAAAATTCCAATAACCCAAATCAAGCAACCTTATTGAAATTCCCCACTGGGCAAAGTAAGCAAGTGATATCATCAGTAGAACATTTTTGTTTTAATGAAAACCTCTGAACCAAAGAGCATATCTATTGTGCTATATTAAGAATGAAGTAAAAAAATATGCTATGAATTAGGACCAAGGAAAGTTCAAAAGCCAGAGTAGTTGCCTATCACTTAAAGAACACCTCCAGGCACTGAAAACAAGAGATCTAACAACAACTTCTAAACCAATTCATCTTATGCTCAAGCAGGCATTCTCTGTGTACAGGGAGATGGTTTTGATTGTTTAGAATACATTTTTAAGTTAATAAATAGCCCCAGAAGATTTTTCTATGGTATTCGTTAAGCGATTAAGGTTCTATGGCATAAACTCAGGAAGAGAAAAACTGTATACAACCAGTTGCAGAGGGAGAGAAGGAGATTCAGAATCTACGAACATATATGAATGGGAATCATTTGACTGCGCAAGCTCTTTGGCCACTCCATTAGGAACAGAACAGGTATGAGAAACTAGATAAGAGATTGGTACAATAAGTAAAATAGGAATTATTGTCTTCAACAGCTGAATGTCTTTTAGTTGTCGTCAGCTAAAGACTCCGGCATAACTAAAAAGAGCTAATTAAAAAGAAAATTTGTCACTTCATCTTTCCCTTCTTTCTCAAGTTCACCTGTAGAACTAATTACAGATGAGACAAATGATAAGCTATTGCTGATTTCCTAATCATATATTCAAACTCCAAGAGTTTACTACGGTGATTAATGGAATCACTTGCTTTAATGCCTTGGGCACCAGGCTTAGAGTCTGAAACCAGAGTTTTTTCTTGACTCAATGCCTGTTAGTATTTGTTAAGCACTTACTCTGTGCCAAACACTGTACTATATGTTGGGGTATATCAGTCAATCAATCATTTATTGAGTGCTTTCTATTTCTATTTTTAAACTTTTATGGCATTTGTTAAACGCTGTGTCATGCACTGTTCTATGCACTGGGGTAGATACAAGATTCATTCATTCATTCAATCACATTTACTGAGCACTTACTGTGTGCAGAGCACTATACTAGGTGCTTGGGAAAGTACAATACAACAATAAACAGTGACATTCCCTGCCCACAGTGAGCTCACAGTCTTGTGGGGGGGGGGAGAAACTGACACCAATACAAGTAAATAAAATTACAAATATGTACATAAGATAATCAGTTTGGACTCAGTCCCTGTCTCACATAGGGCTCACAGTTTAAGTAAAAGGGAGGAGGGTTTAATCACTATTTTAAAGATGAAGTAACTGAGGTGCAGAGAAGTTAAGTGATTTGCCCAAGATGACTTAACAGACAAGTGGAAGAACCAGTATTAGAACGTAGGTCCTCAGACTCACAGGCCCATGCTCTTTCCACTAGGCTACACTGTTTCTCAGTGCTTGGGAGAGTACAGTTAACAGAGTCGGTAGATGTATTCCTGGCCTGCCTACAGTCTTGATACAAGCTGATCAGGTTGGACTTGGTCCCAGTTCCACCTAGAGGCTCACAGACTAAGGGGGAGGGAAAATGGGCAGTAAATCCCATTTTACAGATGATGAAACAATAATAATAATAATAATAATAGCATTTTGTTAAGTGCATACTATGTGCCAGGCACTGTACTAAGTGCTGGGATGGATACAAGCAAATTCAGTTGGACACAGTTCCCTGTCCCATGTGGGCTCACAGTCTCAATCCCCATTTTACAGATGAGGTCACTGAGGCATGGAGAAGAGAATTGACTTGCCCAAGGTCACACAGCAGACAAGTAGTGGAATGGGATTAAAACTGATGACCTTCTGACTCGCAGGCCTGTGCTAGTGACTTGCCCAAAGTCACCTAACAAGTAAGTAGCAGAGCCAGAATTAGAACCCAGGTGTCCTATCCGTGTTCTTTCCACTAGGTCATGCTGCTTCCCGATCTGTTTTTTCACCTACATTAATTTGGGGAGTGGCACCGAGAGACCATGGGCAAATCATTTGACTTTTTCATGCCTCAGTTTCTCGGTTAATAAAATGGGAATAACAGTCTTCTGTTTTTGCACTGATGATGAACTCTTCCATCAGGAATGACAGAACAACCTGGATCCTAAGGAATCGATTAATGCGGTGATGGTTTGCACAGTACCCTGGAATTCACTCTTCCCTGCCAGTCATGTTCTTGCTGGGGCACAGAATGCAACAAACAAGAAGACAAGCACAGATGTGGCACACTCTGACGTACTTGCAGGGGATTCTTACATTTGAAACTAAGTTCTCAAGTTAGTATACCAGAGAAGTTTAGGTCCTTAAGTACCACAGAAATCCATCATTATTTTTTAGTATTTTTGTTAAGCGCTTAACTCTGCCAAGCACTGTTCTAAGTGCTGGGGTAGACACAAGCTAATCAGGTTGGACACACATGGGGCTCACAGGCTTAATATCCATTTTACAGATAAGGGAACTGAAGCCCAGAGAAGTTAAGTGACTTGCCTAAGGTCACACAGCAGACAAGAAATCTTTGATCTTTGTAAAATGATTCCAAATATTACAATTGATTGCCTTCAACCTCCTAAAAATGGCTGGAGGTCAGGTTTCATTCTCCATCTCATACAGAATTTTTTTCCAATTAGTATGCCAGGAGAACAGAACTTTGAGACCGCATGGAGTCCAGAGAAATTTCAACCACATAAAAGGGGTGTTTTGCTGCCCTTCCCACCCTACTTTACAGCTCAAGGTCAACATATCGATATAATTCAACTGAATAAAGTATACTCCCTCTCCCTTTTGCATCACTTAGGTCTGTATACCTTAACTATTTGATAGTCACTCCACTCTGAGCCCCAGAGCACTTATGTAAATATCCATAATTTATCTATATTAATATAAGTTGCAAAAAAGTAGAATTGAAGGTGCCTAGGAAGGAAGGGTAGTGCTACCTCAGAAGAGAAACTGGAAGGCAAAGATTAGGGCAGGAAAAAGTGATGGGTGCAAAATGCTGCAAATAAAAATTAAGATAAAAATATGCAATTTATTGTAATTTCAGCTGGCTGCACCAAAAGAAGCAAGGAAAGGAAAGGTGAGTCTAGGAGCTAAAAGAGGACAAAAATGAGAAAATAGGGCAAAACAAAATGCAAAAGCATTTTTTTCGTTCCCACTTGTACTGAAATGCTCGGAAAGAAATACCTGTTCTCCCTCCAAGCCCTTAGACTGAGAGTCCCATGGGGGACTGGGGCTACATGTGACTATTTGGGACTACAACCTAAGTGCATATACTGTATCTATCCCAGTGCTTAGTGCAGTGTTTGGCACAGAGTAAGTGTTTAACAAATACCACAGGGTTTTTTTGTTTTTTTAAAAAAAGCAAGAAGGCTGGCAGCTGCTCGAGAATAGCAAGAAAGGGAAAACTTTTAACTTTACGATAATTGGTTGGTTACCCTTTCCTCGTTCATATCTGTCTATAATATTCATCTACAACAGTCCTTGAAACAAAGATTACTTAAATCTCCCTGCATCTAGACTGTAAACTTGTTATGGGCAGGGAATGTGTCTGCTAACTCTGTTGTATTCTCCCAAGTGCTTAGAACACTGTTCTGCACATAATAAGTGCTCAGTAAATACCATTGATTGACCCATGCGAATTTGTTTTGGACTTTGGTTCAGTGACAGGAATTACTAGGACATTTTAAGGGAAAAGTTCACAGGATGTATTGGACCAGCAAGGTAATCTACGTGTCTGAAAAGAGGAAAGTTTCTTCTTAAAAATGGGTGAGCCACAGCTGGGAGGTTCTGCCCTCCTATGAGCTCATTAAACAAATAAAACAACTGAATATGAATGATTTCTCTGTAGGGTGGTGCTCAGAAGCAAGGCAATGGATTTCAGAAGAATTAGTGGGTGATGTAGTCTTAGCGAAGGGGGTGTGTGGTCTTGAATTTACACACTGTATGGAAAGAGGTATACAATCCTCTAGACTGTAAGCTCATTGTGGGCAGGGACTGTGTCTGTTCATTGTTATATTGTACTCCCCCAAGCACTTAGTACAGTGCTCTACACACAGTAAGTGCTCAATAAATGTGACAATGAATTCATTAGAGAAGCAGCATGGCATAGTGGATAGAACACAGGCCTGGGAGTCAGAAATTCATGGGTTCTAATCCCATCACTGTCACTTGCCTGCTGTGTGACCTTGGGCAAGTCACTTCACTTCTGTGTGCCTCAGTTACCTCATCTGTAAAATGGGGATTAAGACTTTAAGCCCCATGTGGGACAGGGACTGTGTCCATCCTAGTTATTTTGTATCTACCCCAATGCTTAGAACAGTGCCTGTCACACAGTAAGCGCTTAATACCATTATTATTATTAATATTACTACTACTGTCTGTCTCCCACTCTACACCAAAAGCTCCTTCCAGGCAGGGAACATGTCTACCAACTCTGTTATGCTGTACTCTCCCAAGTACTTAGCACAGTGCACTGTACTTAACACAGTACTCTGTACCCAGTAAATTCTCAGTTATTATCATGGCATTTGTTAAGTGCTTACTGTGTGTAAACACTATTCTAAGTGCCGGAGTAGATATGAGTTAATCAGGTTGGAAAGTCTCTGTCCCACATAGGACTCACAGTCTCAATCTCCCCAGTAAATACCACTGACCACCAAAATGCTGTCAGGTATCCTAGGAAACCAGAGAGGCACAGAAAAGGATAGGGTTGACAGAAAGGTGACCACTCACTGAAATAGACCAATGAAAGTGTACAGAAAGACTAGCCTGTGGTGTTTTCCTGGCGAGGAAAACACTCCAACTCAGCTCTTTATAAAGGATGTTGTCTTTTTTTCCCCCTCACAAATCTCTCCCTAGCTGACCACACTAAAATGCTCTGAGCTTCCCATCCCCCTTGGCTTTAAAATGCACAGCCAAAGTTAGCCACAAGGCACTCTAACATCTCAACACCTCTCAGATCCAGGCGGCGTTCTCCTCTTAAAAGCGTTGGCTGAAAAGAACCTTGGGTTCAGCAACTAGCTTTCCGGAAGGGTTCTTAATCTGGCTGTTTTTATAAAAGCAGTGTTTGGCTCAGAGCATTAGAAGTTTTCTGGATGAGGCAAAAAGGGAAACCGGTCTGCAGATGCTTACTGGTGCTGCCACTATCCCCAATGTTAATTGCCTGACCCAAAAAAGGGTGCCAGGGCTAGGCTCAATGATGCCAAATAAAATGGGAATCTGTACTTTGAAATGCATTCTGCGGCTTAGGCATGGCAAGCGGTCTCATCATAGGACCACGCGGCCTGCTTCTTTCAGCAAACAGAGCAGCGTCTTCCAAGCCCTCTAGCCAGAAGAGCCATGTTCACTCGGCTTCCTGAAGCATTTTTCCCTTTGCTGCATTTCAGTGCTCCAAACCTAATATCTGCAAGCAGGGGCCCAGTGGACAATCAGTCGAAAACTTCCTAAGCACCAACATAGGGCCAATTAGTTCTCTGCCAGCTAGACACAACACATTTACATGTGAGATATGGGGGGGGGAACATGCATGAGTCCATTGTTGGGTAAGGACTGTCTCTATTTATTGCTGAAATGTACTTTCCAAGCATTTAGTACAGTGCTCTGCACACAGTAAGCGCTCAATAAATACGATTGAATGAATGAATGCATGAGAGAACTTTTGTCTTCTGATTTTTAGTGGGATGAGCTAAACTGGAATCAACCAAAGGAATGGTCAAATCTATTTCATTTGGCCCAGTTCATTCATTCATTCATTCACTAGTATTTATTGAGCACTTACTTTGTGCAGAGCACTGTACTAAGTGCTTGGAAAGTACAATACAGCAATTAAAGAGAGACAATACCTGCCCACAATGGGCTCACAGACTAGAGGAAATTATGGTATTTGTTAGGCACTTACTATGTGCTCAGGACTGTTCTAAGCGCTGGGGTGGATACAAGCAAATAGGGTTGGACACAGTCTCTGTCCCACATGGGGCTCACAGTCTCAATCCTCCATTTTACAGATGAGGAAACTGAAGTACGGCGAAGTTAAGTGACTTGTCCAAGGAATTAGAACCCCTGGCCTTCCGACTCCTAGGCCCCTGCTCTATCCACTAAGCCATGCTGCTATCTTTCATTTCTCTGATTTAAATATATTACAATTTAAAAACAAATAGCATACCTAATAGACTTTTAGCAACCCACTTGCAGAATAATTTGCCAACGTCTTTACTATAGCCATTTCGGAAAACAACTTCAAGACGGATTTTAGTGAAAACATCACTCTAAGAAAAAAACAAAAAACAAACAAGAATGGAATTCTCACAGATTCTTTTGGTTCATAGAACAAAATGTGTACTAACCCTCCAATTAAAAACCTGCAAAGCAGTTTCAGTGCTTTTTAACCCACCTTCAACACAGTAGGGAATTAATCCCTCAAGGGGACACAAACTTCAAAGAGAAGATTACACCCAGACACTAGTACTGTACAGTGTAATATTTGTAGTTTAGATTTGTACAGATTCTCCTGCTCAGAGAAGCAGGTCAGATGTGCAAACACAGGGAAAAGGAGATGGTTTTAAGATGAATTGGATGCTCTGATCTTCAATGGTAGTGACAATGGATTATACAATCTCTGGACAGGGAATTAATCATCCGTCAGCCTCAAAAAGGAGAGTAAATAAATGGCCACAGCAAATAAGATGTTGCTTAATTTTTGATTTTTAGTGATTTAATTTTAACTAATGGTAACTGCCCTCCCTGGCTTCATAAAGCATATTTAAAAAACCTTAATAATAAGTAGAAAAAGCTCAGAACAAATATTCAAATACCACTCACTTTCAGGTTCATTGCCTTCAGTGCTGTATGCCTTTCTTCCTCTATGCAGTGGGGCACAGAGTAAATACAGACACACTTACAATGCACCCTTCATATAAAATGTGCACAATTCAAAATTCTATACCAGTTGGCAAAGAGCTGCAAATAGTCTCATCACTATAGAACTTAAAGAGGAACTCAGCAAAAAAAAAAAAAAAAAGGCTTTGAAACTAAAATGTTTTTCAGGTTGGCCCCTCCCCCATCTACAATTCTCATGGGTTTGCTTTTCTTTTTCTTTTAAATATATATATATATATGTGTTTATTTAAATATGTATATATTTGCATTTGATAATGGTTTGGAGCTAGAAATCCTGCTTTCTGTATTGCATATGTAGTCTTACTTGCAATTAGTTGTCCTTGCCACAAGCCAAAACATCAGAGAATTCAATTTATTTTAGTTGAACAACTTTTGCAGACCCCAGACAGCCAAACATGAATATTCAGGCTTATTCCAGAAATGTGCTTTCTGGGAATTACCAGTGTCTGAAGGAGAAGTGAAGAACTGGGAGGGGAAAAGTCAACAGGTGGAGAAATGTGATAAGATTTTTTTTTTTAAATTAAAAAAGATAACTGCCATGGGGGAGGCCAGTTTTCAGTTAAGTAGTGAACTCAATAAACTGTTACTCTATAAAGACATCACACACACACGCACACACACACACAGCACTCCTGGGAAAAAGCCACCTCCCTTCTGAATCCAACTCTCCCCATCTGTAAACATCTGCTAACTTCACAGTGAGATCATTATACTGTTTCATTTCTATAGCACCTATGAGAATGCAAAGCACACTTTCAGTAGTTATTCCTCCTATTACCCTGAAAGGCAGTCCCCTCATCTCTGCTTTTCAGACGGGAGAAAGAGAGACATTGAGCAGGTAGCTTGTGCGAAGTCACCTGCTATTAGTGGCAACTCTGGTACTAAGAACCCAAGTTTCTCAGCACTGTTAGCGCATCATTTCAATCACCTCTCACTTTTCTGTTAATCATTACTTGTGAGGGAAGTCAAGTGGTTTGTGATACTAGCAATACACACAGTCCCTTTCCTACAAATTAAGACTCCTCCTCACTGAAAGTCTTTGCACTACAAAAGACTTCAGTGTAGGACTTTCCCAAAGAAGCCTAACTTGCTTAAGCACATGTCTAAAGGACTGAATAACTTCCAGTTCCTTTTCTAACAAACAGGGAAGCTTTTAAGCCAAAAATTAATATATGTGGCTGGGCAGAATAATAATAATAATTTTTGTATCTGTAAAGTGTTTCCTTTGTGTCAGGCACTGTACTTTGTGCTGGGGAGGATACAGGCAAATAGGGTTGGACAGAGTTCCTTCCTGTCCCACATGGAGCTCACAGCCTCAATCCCCATTTCACAGATGAGGTACTGAAGCACAGAGAAGTGAAGTGACTTGCCCAAGGTCACACAGAAGACAAGTGATGGAGCAAGGATTAGAACCCAAGACCTTCTGATCCCCAGCCCCTTGCTCTATCCACTATGCCAAGTACGACCAGGAAAGCAGGATGCATTCAGTCAGTGAGCCAGAACAAAGTGAGTTGTTTATTTCATTAATTTTCCATCATCCTGTTATTCTAGAGTAGCTAAAATATCAAATAAGGATGCAGCCAATGAGCGGGACATGATGGGCAGTTGGGGAAATGCTCCAAAGAAATAGATATTCTGTGTACCCCTTTTAGGTACGATTTCTAAGGAAATCCAGAACACCCACAAAATCTCTAGAACAGCTACAATTAGGATACGGTTACTTCACTACCTTAAAAGATCTTACAGCACCTTATCAACCATCAGGAACATTGACAAGACACAAACCAAGTATAGGATCCTTACGTGGGTAAAAGTCTGCTACAGAGGTCAGACCGGTCCCAGGAACTATGTGTTTTTTTGTGATCAGTTCTCATATGAGGGATCATCCCCCACCTATCGCTAGATGTGATACTTACCTCTGGGGAAGGGAAGCTCCCCACTGCGCCTTCCTTGTCAGTGAAATCCTTCACAAAAGCCAGCCAACCATTAAATGCCAGTGCAAGAACCAAATCGAGGCCCAGAAATCATTCTCGGATAGGGTGACACTTTTTATGGCTGACAATACTACAACCGGATTTCAGGTGAAAATGTTTTCCTGAGCTTTTATTCATTGATCTTTCCCAAGATGTGCCAAGACAAAAATCCATTTTGAGAATAAATGGGCAGAAAGGTGCTAGATAAATCAAAAAGCAAATAAACATGCTCCTGTTTGCACATCTATCTCCTGTGAGGAGGTAACATATCTGACAGGCCATATCTTAAAGCAATCAAACGCACAAGTACCTGAAAGAATGCCACTTGTCCCTGGATAGGTCACTTCAGCATACACTTCAAATGTAGTCTCCGGGTTTTGCCTAGAAAGGAACAGAATTGTGATTATTGACAGGGGCTCCACATTTCAGAATCTTATAACAAGTTTTTCCAAAGCCTTCCTTGGACTTTAAAGAAAGCCCAGATCAAAGCAACACTCTCGCAGGCTCCCAATGTCCCCCTAACAACCCGGCTCCTCTCGGTGTGCCAAAAAGACTAGAGAACCCCTGTGGTTAAATGTATTCTATCATTTTAAAGGCTCTAATGACTGAAATGAGACAGACATATGGGGATAATTGTGCCTGCCCCTACCAACTCATAGGGATGTTGCGAGGGCTTAGCCTAAAGAAAATCCTGAATAGTATCTTTAGCCTAAATGAAGAGGTAGGATTGTAGATTAATACGCTGTATCCTTAGATGAACAACAGTGTACCTTGTTTACAAACTGATATTAATTCAGATTTGGGGTGGGGGGAAGGAGTGGAATATCTCAGAAATAGGAACAGTCCTCAGCCCCCATAAGTAAGCATTATGGATTTCCTAAAGGAGGAATATGGTCCATATTTTGAACATTTACTTGGACAGCGGTAACAGTGCTTTTAACAGGCCACAAAGTCCTTGCACATTTATTTCAGAGAAAGGGTAAAGAAGAGGCTTTCATTTAAAGAAGCTCGGCGCAGAATGTTTCTCAAGGGAGGTAGAAGAGAAGGGAAAAAAGCAATTCCATCAGCCCTAAGGAATGGGAAATACATGAAGAAATTAAGATTTCTGAAAAAGGGCAGCGTGATGAACAGAAAACAGGTTTTGATTACAAATAATAATTTTGATTCTTATAAGATTACAATTAACTTGCCCTGTCCCTTCCCCTTTAAGCAGTATGGCCTAGGGGAAAGACCACAGGCCTGGGAGTCAGATGAGCTGGGTTATTTGCCACTTGTCTGCTGAGTGACTTTGGTTAACTTGCTTAACATTTCTGCGCCTCAGCTATTTCGCCTAGAAAATGGAGATTAAGACTGTGAGGTCATGGGTTGTGTCCAACCTGAGTGGAGATGAGAATGGGAAAGGGAGAGGAGGGCGGCTAAGAGAAAAGAAGTTTTTTCAATGAAGGAAAGGAGTGTAGATTTAAAGATCCTTGAGGGCAGGAGTTATATCTACTTCATTGTATTCTCTTAAGCAATGACCACTGAGGTGCTCCATAAATGCCACAGAGAAGCAACGTAGACTAGCATGAAGAGTTTGGGCCTGGGAGTCAGAAAACCTGGGGCCTGCAAGTTAACCTGAGGCAAATCACTTACCTTCTCTGTGCCTTAGTTTCCTTAAATATCTGTTCTCTCTTACATTTGTAGGACAAAGACTGGGTCCAATCTGTCTACACTGTATCTACCCCAGCAAGCACTTAAACACCACTACTGTTGCTATTATATTATATTATTATTTATTACTACTACCACTGACTGAGGAGCAGGAAAGTCAGGAAACCTGAGTTCTGGTCCTGACTATGCCCCTGCCCTAGTTACACAGAGTCAAGTCACACCTTGGGGCCCCAATTTAGCCAACTATACTGGGACTGATTAGCCCCCACTATTTCCTGAGGACAAATGAAATTGTGGAAATGAAAGTTCTTGGGAAAATGAAGCACATATTTTCAAGTTACTACAGGCAAGATATGTCTCCACTAATTTCTCTTGTATTGTGCTCTCCCAGGCACAACAGAACAGTGCTTTCTACACAATATCTCCAGAATCCAGCTCTCCAGAAGCTAGCATGTCTGATTCAAATGGATTAAATGGAAAACCTGAACAAGCAATAATACAACTCAATCATATTTATTGAACATTTACTGTGTGCAGAGCCCTGTACTAAACCCTTGGAAGAGTACAATGTCACACAGTAGACACTTTCCCTGTCCATAACGAGCTTACAGTGTAGTACTGAAGGTTTATTCTGAACTAAGCACTGTACCAGGTGCTTGGAAGAATACAGAGATAGATCCTTGCCTTCAATGAGCTTACAATCTAATGGAGAGGCTCACTTGTGCCTTTACATTATCATCAGCATCAAAATTTACTGCACACCTGTGTACAGAGCACTGTATTAAGTGACTGGAAACACAATATGAGAACAAGACAAAATTTCTGCCCTCAAGGAAAATATAATTCATTTATTCAATCGTATTTATTGAGCGCTTACTGTGTGCAGAGCACTGTACTAAGCACTTGGGAAGTACAATTCAGCAACAAATAGAGACAATCCCTGTCTTCAACAGGCTCACTAATAGGGGAGAGAGGTAGACACAAACAGAATACACTCAGTCCTCCCAAAATGTGCTTTCATAACACAATGGGAAATTAAGAGCTCTCCTAACAGCACTCTTCTATCTCAACAGAATGCAATATTACAATTAAACTACTTTGCACATGCATTGAGTTAGTTAAGACACATGTACTATGATGCAAGTTTTCTTTAACATGAAATTTTTCAGTAATGTAACCTTCAATCATGTACTATGATGCAAGTTTTCTTTAACATGAAATTTTTCAGTAATGTAACCTTCAATCAATCCTATTTGAGTGGTTACTCTGTGTAGAGTAGTATACTGAATGCTTGGGAGAATACAGTATAACAGAGTTGGTAGACATGGTCCCTGCCCACAAGGAGTTTACAATAATAATAATGTTGGTATTTGTTAAGCGCTTACTATGTGCAGAGCACTGTTCTAAGCACTGGGGTAGATACAGGGTAATCAGGTTGTCCCACGTGAGGCTCACAGTCTTAATCCCCATTTTACAGATGAGGTAACTGAGGCACAGAGAAGTTAAATGACTTGCCCACAGTCACACAGCTGACAAGTGGCAGAGCCGGGATTCAAACCCATGACCTCTGACTCCCAAGCCCGTGCTCTTTCCAATGAGCTATGCTGCTTATCAGCTTACAATCCAGAAGGGGAGTCAGATATTAGTATAAATAAATTATAGATAAATGTTTTATGGATAAAATCATCTCCATTATGAGAGAATAAAAGGGAAAAAAGTTTCAACTGACAGTAAAAATAAATGAATTAATGAAATACATAAATCGATATGTACACAAGCACTAAGAGTGGTTAATCCTCCTCAACTTTGTGGCTTCCATCAATGCTACTGACTATCCCCTTCTCCTTGGACTGATAACAGATGCGGGGTTTTGTTGAGCCAGTACCCTTCTCCTGGTCCTCCTCCTACCTCAGTGAAACTATTTTTCTTTCCTTCAGCTGGCTCCTCTTTCACCACTCATCCCCTAACCTCAGGGGGTTCCATACGACTCCACGCTGGGTCCCCTACTCTTCTTCTACACTCACTCTCTTGAGGAACTCACCAGCTCACCTGGCCAAACCCAACTTCCACCTCTATGCAGATGACCCAAAACTGAACTCCTCATCCCCCTCTTCCCAAATCCTCTCTTCCATCTAACTTTTCCATCTCTGTTGACAACACTATCCTCCCTGTTTTTCAAGCCCTAAACTCTGACATTAGCTTTGACTCCTCTCCCTCAACCCCTATATTCAATCAGTCAACATATCATGGCAATTCTTTCTACACAATATCTCCAGAATCCAGCTCTTCATCTCCATTCAAACTGCCCCCAAGTTGGTTCAAGCATTTTTCATATCTTGACTCAATTAAATCAGTTCCTAGCAGACCTCCTTGCCTCCTGTCTCTCCCATCTCTAGCCCAGACCATTTTTAAAAATCATTTTTCACACATCTCCCCTCTCCTCAAAAACCTCCAATGGTTACCCTTCCTCTTTGCATCAAGCTGACACTCCTGCATTCAATTAAGGCACTAAATCTGTTCTTTTCTCCCTACTTATCCTCGGTCCTCTCCCACTATACCCCAATTCCCACGTTTTACTCCTCTCAAGCTCTCATATTCCATTAACTGATAAATTCTGCCAATGATTTCTCCAAAACGCTTTTTGGATCCACCCCCTCCTCTCCACTTGAAAGGCCACCAACCTGGTTCAAGTATTCCTCTTATCCCAGTAAGATGATTCCCCACTTTAGTCCATTCTCCAGGCGGCTGAACAGATCAGTGTCCTTACGTGTCCCCCAGCAGACATCTTCCTTCTCCTCAAAACCCTCCAGTTGTCCATCTCCCTCCACATCAAACAGAATCTCCTCATCTTTGGCCTCAAGGCTCTCCCTGGCTTTCTCCATTTCACATGTCAGCTCACTTCTCCCTCTACTCCCCAGCTCGTGTTCTTCGTTGCTTCCAACCCCACCTATTAACTGTATCCTACTCTCATTTTACTCACCTCCAACCTCTTGCTCATGCTGTCTTTCCCAGCCTGGAACTCCCTTCCCACCTAAATCCATCAGACCTCAGCCCTTCCCAACTTCAAAACCTGCCTAAACTTTCATCTCCTTCACACAAGCCTTCCCCATCTAATTTGCTACACCTGGAGTCATGACAACTTAACAGCCACCTCTAGAATTTGTATGTATTTTTATCCATCCTCAGCACTTGTGTATATGTACATTCACGTGAACAATCAATTTATTCAGATTCTACTGTTTGTAAATATTTTAGGTATGTCTCCCCCATTAGAATTATAAAGTCCTTATGGGCCCTGCACTCAGCAGGCACTCAAACAGCGTGGCTCAGTGGAAAGAGCACAGGTTTAGGAGTCAGAGGTCACGGGTTCTAATCTCGACTCCGCCACCTGTCAGCTGTGTGACTTTGGGCAAGTCATTTAACTTCTCGGTGCCTCCATTACCTCATCTGTGAAATGGGGATTAAGATTGTGAGCCTCACATGGGACAACGTGAATATCCTGTATCTACCCCAGAGTTTACAACAGTGCTTGGCACATAGTACGTGCTTGACAAATACCAACATTAGTATTATTATTATTATTACTAATGGGAAGTGCTCAGTACAGTGCATTGCAATCAAGAGGGGCTCAATAGATACTATTACTACTAATTGGGGAGGAAGAGTTTATCAATAAATCATATTTACTGAGCACTTACTGTGTGCACAGCCTTGTACTAAGCTCTTGGGACAGTACAATATAACAGAGTTGGTAGACATGTTCCCCACTGACAAGAAGCTTACAGTGTAGAGGGGAAGACAGACCTTAAAATAAATTACGGTTACGTGCATAAGTGCGGTGGGGCTGAGGGTGCAGGAAGTAAAGGATACAAATCCAAGTGCAAGAGTGATGCAAAAGGGGGGTGAAACAGGGGAGATGAGAACTTAAGTTAGGGAAGGGAAGGTCTCTTGGAGAAGATGTGATTTTAGTAAGATTTTGAAGGTGGAGAGCGTGATCGTCTGTCGGATATGAAGGGGGAAGGGAGATCCAGGCCAGAGGCAGGACATGGACGAGAGGTCAGGGGTGAGATAGATGAGAATGAGGAACAGTGAGTATGCTGGTGTTAGCGCAGCAAAGTGAGCCTGCTGGGTTATAGTAGGAAATCAGTGAGATGAGATAGAAGGGGGCAAGTTGATTGAGTGCTTTAAAGCCAATGGTACGGAGTTTCTGTTTGATGGTGGGTGGGCAACCCTGGAGGCTCTTGAGGAGCGGGAAAATATCAGTTGAACTTTAAGAAAAATGATCCCAGCAACAGAGCAAAGTATGGATTGAAATAGGGAGAGAAGGGAGGCAGGGAGGTCAGCACAGAGGCTGATGCAGGAGTTAAAGTGGAATAGGATAGGTGCTTAGATCTACATTGTAGCAGTTTGGACAGAGAATGGATTAGGGATGGAGAATGGATTAGTTGTGGAATGCACTTTGGTGAGTGAGAGGGAATGGGAATTCTTTTCAGAAAGGACATATGCAGACCTTCTTAGATTGTAAATCGCTGGAGGGTCAGGAATTGTGTCTATTTCTCCCCCACTGTATTTTTCCAGGCACTTAGTACACTTCTTTGAACACAGAAGGGCTTAATACTATGTGAAGTATACCTAGGATTTTACCTTCGGGAGGAGTAAAGAGTGTGAGTTAGGGTGTGAAAAGCGAAGAGAGCAGAAAGGTAAAGCAAGAGATAGCTGGTGGAGAGTCAGGAGTTTGTGTGATAAGGGGAGAAATGAGAACCATTTGGGGGTGGGGGAGAGAACAGTGATGCTTTCCCAATAGCCTGTTGGACAGGTGAGCAGGGCAGCAAAGGATAGGCTGTAGGACTGGTTTAAGAGAGAAAAGGCTGGAGGAAGGATGACCTGTAAGGGGACTGATGCAGTAGTCTCAAGGGAAGATGAGGAGGATTTGGACCAGTATGGAGATTTTAAGGATGACAAGGAAGGAGAAATTTGGGAAAAACTGTACAGGAAAAACTGGGTTATAATCCAGACTCACTAAGTAGGTAACCTAAAAGACTTTAACTAGCATTAAATTTAGTATTTATTCATTCATTCAATAGTATTTATTGAGCACTTACTATGTGCAGAGCATTGTTCAAAGTGCTTGGAATGTACAATTCGGCAACAGATAGAGACAATCCCTGCCCAATAATGGGTTCACAGTCTAAACGGGGGAGACAGACAGCAAAGCAAAACAGAACAAAACAAAACAAATCATCAAAATAAATAGAATCATAGAGATATACACGTCTTTAACAAAATAAATAGGGCAATAAATAATATATACAAATATGCACAGTGCTGAGGGGAGGGGAAGGGAGAAGAGCAGAGGGTTGGGGGGGAATGGGCAGGGGAGGAGGAGCAGAGGGAAAAGGGGGCTCAGTCTGGGAAGGCCTCCTGGAGGAGGGGAGCTCTCAGTAGGGGTTTTGAAGAGGGGAAGAGAGTTAGTTTGGCAGATGTGAGGAGGAAGGGCATTCCAGGACAATGGTAGGACGTGGGCCAGGGGTCGACAGCAGGACAGGCATGAACCGGGAACCGCGAGGAGGTGAGTGGCAGAGGAACAGAATGTACAGGGTGGGCAGTAAAAAAAAGAAGGGAGGTGAGGTAGGAGGGGACAAGGTGATCATAGTCAAATTCTCACTCAAGTAGTAATAAGGCAGCTCTATATTTAGAACAGTGCTTGGCACATAGTAAGCACTTAAACACCATTATTATTTTTATTATTATTCTATTTGACAATTATACTGAGAAGCAGTGTGGCTTAATGGATAGAGCGCGGGCCTGGGAGTCTGAAGGACCTGGGTTCTAATCCCAGCTCTGCCACATGTCTGCTGTGTTGACCTTGGGTAAGTCACTTAACTTCTCTGTGCCCCAGTTACCTCATTTGTAAAATGGGGATAAGAGTGTGAGCCCCATTTGGGACAGGGACTGTGTCCAACTTGATTAACTTGTATCTACCCTGGTGCTTAGAACAGTGCTTGGCACATATGAAGCACTTAAGTACCATCAGAATTATTTCATTCCTTTTCATTATTATTACTTTTAATAATAATGATATTTGTTAATTACAGTTTAATTACGGTATTTTGAATCATAACCTCCACTTCAGCAGGGTGACTGAGGGTAGAGCCATCTCACCTTGCCCATTGAGACATATGGCACATGGCGTCTAAAGCTATCTCTGGTAGAAACTGCCACTCTCAAAATCACGAGAAAAAAACTGGATTACAATCATGAATCACATACGCGTTTAAATGGTGATCAATGACATTTGGCAAGTGGAAGAAGCAGTGATTCATGTAGTAAGCACAAATTAACTAAAGCCCAACCAACAGAGACAGGTACCTTTTTAGGGAAACTAATTCAAGTACATTGATAGACTCATGCTGGCTGCAAATCATTCCACATTTCCCCTGTCTGCCAGAAAAGCAAAAGGGGGGGGGGGGGAATGTGTGAGAGAGTGTGTGAGTGTGTGTGTGTGTGTGTGTGTGACAGAGAGACAGAGAGAGAGAGAGAGATTCCTATTAGCCAGCTCACTAACCCCTAAAGATAGTAACCACCACTATTTCCCCTCCTCACTCAAGCAAATCTGTAAAATTACTAACCATTAGTTAATCCAAGTGACTTTCATTTCTAAATCTTTGGGTAGAGCATTTCCACTTCCTATTTCTGCCCCATTACCCACCAAATTAGCTATTAATGAGTGGGCATGATAATGAAGATGGAGCATCTGGGGCCAATTTTCCAGCGCAGATACAGGCCCTTAGCCCTCTTTGGGTCTTATGTAGGATGCAAGAAATAACACATCCTCATGCCAATGTCAGGATGCCACCACAGTGTAATGTGTCTCATGTTAATTGCCTTAAATCCAAAAACAAAAGTAGTAATCAGTTTTCTTCCATCAGCTTACTTGTGGTTTTGGTTTTTGAAAGACTCCTGTTCTCTGTCCTCTTCCAGAAAGCAAGTATTGACAGGAGATGGTTTACCAAAAACACATTCTATGCATAAACCTGTTACTCTTTAAAGGTGTTTTCCTCTGGATTCAAAGATATCAAAAAAAAAAGTCATACCAGCTGATAACATCTTCCATTCTTAAAAGGGGAAGGAAAACAGACATATACAAACAATTACTTTAGACTCCTGCAGTTCTCTTGAGATTGAGAAAGAGGTAAAGTCTGCTCAGCTATTGCTTCTGGGGGGAAGCAGAGCTGGAAGTAAGCCAGAGAGTCTGTGTGATTTTTTTTTCTTTTTTTTCCAACGTGAACCCATTTAGACCTACTGCTTTCCAGAAGAATAGATTTTGATTCCATATCACTTCTCTTTACATAACACCCAGTGATTCACGGAAGCTCAATGCTATGTGTCATAATCTCAAAGATAAAATGAACTCCCTCAGTTTGAAATCATGGAGTAGGCATAAAGGAGTGGACAATAACCAGGCAACATGAAAGCTTCATTTTTGTAGACCTGATATTATGAGGTTGATTGTCCCTGACTTTCATTTACCACTCACTTTATCTTCCAACATGACACATTACAAGATTAGAAAATAAAATTTACAAAATTTATCTGTTACATATGGCAACCATCAGCATTCATTTGTAACCACCTTAAAATACTGCAAGTGTTTAGAGCCACAGATCTGAAACAGTAACCTAGAACTGTACTTTGTCCAGACTTCTTTGACTTTAGATATATACTGAATCTTTAACTAGAAAAATACTTTTATAAAGCAGCTACAACTTTTCCTAACTTACCTACTTTTTAGGACGAAAACACATTCATTCGGAAGAAACCTCTGAACACTGCTTGCAAATAGCACCTCTTAAACATTGATTTCCTCAGACTAGACAAACAGGCATTAAAATTGTGTTAATATTTCACAACAAGTCTCCATTTGTTTCTGTGAATACTTATATTAAAGCACTTTTGCCAAGTTAGAAACACCGTATCAAAGGGTGCTTTCTAACCCTCAACAAGTCAACACCTTCCCAGGAGAATGTAGTCATTGTTGAAACTTGTTATAAAATAATTAACTTTGTTGTGCAATTATGAAAACAAGCAGTTTCAAGATTTTACATTCACCTTCTCATCTCTAATAATGTTCTCAGAAACAAATATATGGAAATATTTTGCCAAAAAAGGGAGAGCTGCAAGATTTCACCCATCACACAATGCAACGATAAGGTCCTTATGCTCAAACAACTACTTTCACCTAAACTAAAAAACCTAAGTTTCCCACTTCCCCACTGACAAATTGAATCTCTCCATGAATTGAGAGGAGGTGGACACACTTCGGGAACACAGAAAAACTGATGCCACTTAGAAATTGAGACAGCTTGAAGCTATTTAAAACCTTTGGAACTATCCAGATGCAAAGAACCTTCTACTGGGATGGAACCAGACAGGACTCTTGCTGAGGTGCAATAAAGCTATATTAGCACTTTGACAGCATTAAAAGAGACAATAAAGAAACATTTCATAGAACGCATGCAATAGGTAGAGAGAGGGGCAAGAAAATATCTCTTTTACAAAATATTAGCTACTTGAATAGTACTGACCCATCCTTCACAAAGGTCTATATTCCTCATTTCAAAAGAAATGAATTCCTCATTTAATTTCAAATAAAACACCCACCCCACTCTGATATGCAGAGCTGCTTACGCTACTGATGCAAACCAAGCTTCTCACCAAGATTTCTGATTTTCTCAGGCAACAGTCACCTACCAAAGAGTCAGAACATCTTGTCAGGTTAAGGGAAGACCTTGATTTTACTACTAATGATATTTGTTATGTGCTTACTATGTGACAGGCAGTGTATTAAGTACTGGGGTGAATACAGGCAAATTGATTTGGACACAAGTCCCTGTCCCATGTGGGACTCACAGTTTCAATCCCCATTTTACAGATGAGGTAAAAGGCGCAGAGACGTGAAGTGACTTGCCCAAAGTCATAGAGCAGACAAGTGGTGGAGCCGGAATTCGAATTCATGACCTTCTGACTCCCAGGCCCGTGCTCTGCCCACTACACCATGCTGCTTCTTAAGAAACACGGACTGGTTTCATATTCCACAAGGTTTCCAGTGTCTCCTCAATGCCTGCTCACTTACACTGACTACTCAACTGCCTACTGTACTTTTAATTCAAAGAGTTCCACTTCTCATCTCTTTGCCATCTGCCTGGAATTTCCAGGGAGCATCCCTCTTAAACATGCTCATGTCTCCATCATCTTAAAAAAAAAAAACCCTCTCGATCCCTTAGCTGCCTCCAGTTATCGCCCTCTCTCCCAGGCTTATCTCCAAACTCCTTGAGCGAGTTGTTCACACACGCTGCCTCCACTTCCAGTCCTCCAATTCTCTCCTTGAACAGCTCCAATCCAGCTTTCACCCGCTTCACTCCACCAAAAAAGCCCTAAGGTCACCAATAACCTCCTTCTTGCCAAATCCAACAGCCTCTACTCCATCTTAATTTTCCTCAACCTCTCAGCTGCCTTCATCACTGTCAACCACTCTCTTCTCTTGGAAATACCCAAACTTGGCTTCACAGACACTGTCCTCTCCTGGTTCTTCTAGCTCTCTGACCACTTCTTCTCAGTCTCTTTGGTGGGTTCTTCCTCTCCCTCCCACCCTCTCACTGCTGAGTCCATCAAGGCTCAGTTCTGGGTCCTCTTCCTTTCTCCAACTATACCCACTCCATGGAGAATTCATTAGCTCCCATAGCTTCAACTAACATCTCTTTGTGGATGTTTCCCAAATCTACAATTCCAACACTGATCTCTCTTCTTCTCTGCAATCTTGTGTTTGCTCCTGCCTTGAATATCTCTACTAGGACATCCCACCAATACCTCAAACCTATGTCCAAAACAGAACTTTTCATGTTCCCATCCAAATCTTGCCATCCCTCTGACTTTCCCATCACTATAGACAGCACCACCATCCTCCCTCTCTCACAAGCACATAACCTTGGCATTATCCTCAACTCATTTCTCTCATTCAACCCACAAATTCAAGTTGTCACCAAATCTTGTCTGTTGGTTCAGCCTTTACAATATCACTAAAATTTGTTCTTTCCTCACCAAACTGCTATCATGTTAATATAAGCACTTATCCTATCATGCCTTGATTACTGCATCATACTCTTGGAGATACTGCATCAGTATCGCCAAGATCCGCCCTTTCCTCTCCACCCAAACGGCTACCTTACTGCTACGGGCTCTTGTTATATCCCAGCTAGACTACTGTGACAGCCTTCTCTCTGATCTCCCTTCCTCTTCTCTCGCCCCGCTCCAGTCTATTCTTCACTCGGCTGCCCGGCTCATCTTCCTGCAGAAACGATCTGGGCATGTCACTCCCCTTCTTAAAAACCTTCAGTGGTTGCCTATCGACTTCCGCTCCAAACAAAAACTCCTCACTCTAGGCTTCAAGGCTCTACATCCCCTTGCCCCCTCCTACCTCTCCTCCCTTCTCTCTTTCTACCGCCCACCCCGCACGCTCCGTTCTTCTGCCGCCCACCTCCTCACCGTCCCTCGGTCTCGCCTATCCCGCCGTCGACCCCCGGGCCACATCCTCCCGCGGTCCCGGAACGCCCTCCCTCCTCACCTCCGCCAAACTAATTCTCTTCCCCTCTTCAAAACCCTACTTAAAACTCACCTCCTCCAAGAGGCCTTCCCAGACTGAGCTCCCCTTCTCCCTCTACCGCCCCCCCTTCACCTCTCCGCAGCTTAACCCTCTTTCCCCCCCATTTCCCTCTGCTCCTCCCCCTCTCCCTTCCCATCCTCTCAGCACTGTATTCGTCTGCTCAACTGTATATATTTTCATTACCCTATTTATTTTGTTAATGAGATGTACATCGCCTTGATTCTATTTAGTTGCCATTGCTTTTCTAGATGTTCTTCCCCTTGACTCTATTTACTGCCATTGTTCTTGTCTGTCCGTCTCCCCCAATTAGACCGTAAGCCCGTCAAACGGCAGGGACTGTCTCATCTGTTGCCAACTTGTTCATTCCAAGCGCTTAGTACAGTGCTCTGCACATAGTAAGCGCTCAATAAATATTATTGAATGAATGAATGAATATTCCTTCCTGACTTCCCTACTCCCTGTCTCTCCCAACTCCAATCCATACTTCACTCTGCGGCCCAGATCATTTTTCTATAAAACCATTCAATTTACATTTCCCCACTCCTCAAGAATTTAGTGGTTGCCCATTCACCTCCACAAAAACTCCTCACCATTGGCTTTACAGCATTCAATCACCTTGACCCCTTCCACCTCACCTCTCTGATTTCCTGCTTCATTCATTCAGTCATATTTATTGAGTGCTTACTGTATGCAAAGCACCGTATTAAGCGCTTGGGAAAGTACAATACAAGAATAAACAGTGACATTCCCTGCCCACAATGCGGTTACAGTCTAGGAGGTGTTGATAGACATCAATACAAATAAATAAAATTACAGATATGTACATAAGTGTTGTGGGGATGGAGGGGGGGGAACAGCAAAGGGAGCAAATCAGGGCAGTGCAGAAAGGAGTGGGAGATGAGGCAAAGTGGAGCTTAGTCTGGAAAGCCCTCTTGGAGGACATGTGCCTTCAATAAGGCTTTGAAGTGGGGGAGAATAATTGTCTGTCAGATTTGAAGAGGGAGGGCGTTCCAGGCCAGAGGCAGGATGTGGGCTAGGGGTCCATGGCAAGAAAGGCGAGATCGGAGCACAGGGAGAAGGTTAGCACTAAAGGAGCTAAGGGTGCAGGCTGGTTTGTAGAAGAACAGCAAGGTGAGGTAGGAGGGCGCAAGGTGATGGAGTGCTTTAGAACGAAGGGTGAGGAGTTTTTGCTGATCCGGAGGTGGATGGGCAACCACTGGCATTTTTTGAGGAGTGGGGTGACATGTCCTCAATGTTTTTGTAGAAAAGTGATCTGGGCAGCAGAGTGAAGTACAGACTGGAGTGGGGAGAGACGGGAGGCTGGAAGGAGGCAATAATCCAGGTAGGATAGGATGAGTGATTGTATTAACACAGTAGCAATTTGGATGGGGAGGAAAGGGAGGATTTTAGTGATGTTGTGAAGGTGGGACCAACAGGATTTAGTGACAGGATTGAAAATGTGGGTTGAATGACAGAGAGGAGTCTAGGATAATGCCAAGGTTACGGGCTTGTGAGACAGGAAGGGTGGTGGTGCCATCTACAGTGATGAGGCAGAGTAGGACAGGGCTTGGCCAGCTCACACTTCACTCCTCTAATGCCACCCTACTCACCCTACCTCGATCTTGTTTATCTCACCGCTGACCCCTCGGCCACACCCTGCAACTCCCTCCCTCTTCATATCCGACAATTACCCTTCCCACTTTCAAAGCCTTATCTCCTCAAAAAAAGCACATCTCCTCAAGAGGCCTTCCCTGTCTTAAGCCCTCATTTCATCTTCTTCTACTCTCTTGTGTCAATTTGCACTTGAATTTGCACCCTTTATTCACTCCTCCCTCAGCCCCATAACATTTGTATACATACCAATAATTTATGCATATTAATATCTGCCTCTAGACTGTAAGCTCCTTGTGGGCACAGAATGTGTCTGTTTATTGTTATATTGTACTCTCCCAAGTGCCTAGTACAGTGCTCTGCACACATTAAAGGCTCAAAAATATGACTAAATAAATGAAAGTCTCCCTCTCTAGCCTTTAAATTCGCTGTGGGCAGGGACTGTGTCTACCAACTCTCTTATATTGTGCTCTCCCAGCACTTAGTACAGTGCCCTGCACACAGTAAGCACTCAATAAATATGACTGAATGAATCAAAGTCTCCCCATCTAGATTATAAACTCCTTGTGGGCAGGGAATGTGTCTACCAGCTCTGTCACACTACTCTCCCAAGCATTTAGTACAGTGCTCTGCACACAGTAAACACTCAATACAATTGACTGATTATTCTATCATGCTTTGATTACTACATTGGCCTACTTGATGACCTCTCCCTGCCTCCTGTCTCTCCCTACTCCAGTCAATAAGTTTCTCTGCTGCCCAGATCATTTTTTCTACAAAAACATTCAGTCCATGTTTCCCCACTCCTCATCAACCATCCACCCACTTCATCAAACAGAAACTCCTAACAATCAGCTTTGAAGCACTCAATCACCTCAAGCACCTCCTACTGCAACCCAGCTCACACACTTCGCTCCTCTAATGCCAATTTACTCACTGTACCTTGATCTCATCTAACTCACTGCCCAAGTCCTGCCTCTGCCCTGAAACACCCTTCCTCTTCATATCCAACAGACAATTATTCTCCCCACCTTACAAACCTTATTAAAAGCATATCTCCTCCAAGAGGCCTTCCCTGACTAAGCTCTCATTTTCTCTTCTCCCATCCCTTCTGCATCACCCTTGCACTTGAATTTGCACCCTTAATTCACCCATCCTTCAGCCCCACAGGACTTGTGAACACCCCCATAATTTATGTATAAAAATGTTTCTCTCATCCTCTAGACTTAAGCTCATTGTGGGCAGGGACCATGTCTCTCAAGTCCATTATACTGTACTCTCCCAAGCGCTTAGTACAGTGCTCTGACACAGTAAGCACTCAAACACGAATGACTAGTACAGTGCTCTGCACACCACAAGCGCTCAATAAATACGACTGAGTGAATGAGTGACTGATCTAGACTTCAAGGATCTGATTCCCGCCAATTAAATGCTTTTGTAAGTACTGTTACCTTGTATGCAGGAAAACCACATAGGAAAGCACGTTCAAGGGCAAGTGAGAAGAAGGTTTCATAGGTTATCAGTGCTTACAAATTTCTAATTCTGAAGACACAGGGCTATGTCTAGGACATACTGAATAAGGACTTTTAGCTCATGAGTATTCCTATCAGTTTCCATTCTCGGTAAAGGGTACCAGCTATCTGCAGAAGCCAAGATTTTTTTAATATATGTGAAGGAAGGCCTGCGAATCAATAATGTTGATTAGTCATCTGGACGACAAGTATTTAATGAGGAGCCTGTGGGTTTTATCCCAGTCCTAGGGGCCTGTGGCACTTGTTAAGGTATAGCTTTGCACCCCACCCTCACCCTCAAGGAACTTACACTCTAACTTCCAGTTATGTTCAACACCATCTAACAGCTGTTACCCTTCTCCAAGCAGCAGGATAAGGCTGCTTAAGTGTCAAATACACTAGCTACCAGACAAATACACTAGCTAGCGAACAGAAAACCTCGGAATCAAGGAACCTTTCCATGTATGGCAACCAGTCCTGAAGCATATTAAATTGTATTTATCTCCTATTTATTCATATTGCCTAGCTAAATCAAAGCATCCAATGGCTCTGCTTCCTGCAGCTGAGAATGTAGGCTTAGCATACTCTTGGCAAATTCCAAGTCTGTCCCTGGGGAGGCCATGCAGCTTTCTCCTCCATGACTGACCACTGAACAATATTACTTAATCACATAAAATAAAACCTCCCTTACTGCTCAAGTTTTTTTCCCTCTCTTCATTCTAACCTGTAACACCTACACCGTGCAATGCCTTCTCCCTTTGCCTACCTATGACACCCTTCTGTTTTCCTTAAGCAAACAATGGGATGCTTCCGGTGTTTGAAATTCACACAGCTTTCTTTATTTACTTCTTTTGTTGGTTTCCTCTTGATTGCCGGAGAGGCTCAGGAAAGAATGGGTGTTGACAGTAACATAAGTGGAAGGGCCAGCCCCCTTGTTTAGAATGCTTTTGTTTGTTTTGATTTCTTGTTTATTTTTAAAGTTCTCTACAAAGCCCAATCAAAACCACAAAAGATAAGAGGACGCTGGGGGGCCATTGTTGAGCAGGGCGAGAACCTCCGGGTGTTGGAAGACAAACCGAACAGTGCAAAATCAATGTGGATGGCCACTCCCTCCAGGCCCTAGCTTCCCCAGCCCATCTCTCACATCTGCCTCCCACCCAGCCTCCTGGGCTGGATAAACACAAGATTTCACAGAGGTTGGCTGGGCTCAGAAAAATGGACAACCTTCCCTCGTAAATTTTCCAGAGAACATCTGACACCCTGAACTCCGAATTAAAGATAAAAAGATTTCTCTCTGGGCTCCTGGAGACTACCTCCTCTCCCACTGTCCTTGGGCTGTGCACTGTGCCAGCCTCTCGCTTTGGAATTAGCTCACTTGGGGTGTTCGATCAAAAGTTCTTCAGGTCCAGGCAACTCTCCTGACCTTCCCCCTTGCGGCTGGCTGGGCCTGGACATTTTCCACTCGGATCCTAAAGGCGATGGCAGTAAAGCCCGCCAACGTGGCAAACCGAAGAGAGCCCCTGGGGCAGCTGCAATGGCTGGGCATTCAAAGTCTTTCGGAAAGGCTTAGGATGCTGGAGAAATTTAACCTCCCTCTTCCACTGGTCCATAGCAAAAAAGGAACAACAAGCTAGGGTAAATGAGCCCTCCTGCTGCCTCGCTCACCTCTCACGCTCACTGCAAAGTCCTTCTCTCTCTGGCTCCATAAAAGTGTCAGGTTCCTTCCAACTCATTTAGAATACTTCTTTCGATTACTTATAACCCACTTCCTTTGCTCAATACCTTCAAACGGTTTCTGGGATGTCACCACAACCGATATTAGACTGCTATATAGTTTCCTGCTGGGTCTCGCTGCTATCAGTTAAATCACTTTATAATAACCACACTCCAGTCCACAGGGATCATTCTCGGGCTAAATAAGATTTAAATATATCTGTCGAAGCTGAGCCACTTCATCACTACTTCTTGCAGCGATCCAGAAGCAAGCCTGTTCCTTTTTAAAGTCAAAAGAAGCCCAAAGACTAACCTTTCGGGAGCCTGCCCTAACATCTGCTTTGTTTCCCATCTTTTCCAATAAAAAAATGACTTTCGACCATGCAGCATCACTGTATTAAAGTGGCTGCAAGTCACCTGTTAAGTATGAAATAAAATCAAAGCTCACAGAAAGCACGGTTATTTGCTTCTCCGAGTTTCACTACCCAGGGTTTGCTCAAAGACAACCATTCTTTTGATCCTAGTTGCACTCAAAACCAGAAGGTTAGACTTTTAGTATCTCTGGAGAGGGCTCAAAAGTGTATTGTAGGTCCCAGGAGAGAAAAATGCCAAACTGTCTTGATACAAAGGTTGCCATTCCATCTGGGGCACCAAGCAACTTAAAATAAAAGGGTTTGGGCTTGAGGGTTCTGGGTGTTTCATAGGACACTTCTGTGGTATTTGCTTCAGGGCTTACTGTGCGCCAGGCACTTCTCCTAAGCGCTGGGGTACCTACAAGACAATCAGGTCAGGCACAGTCCCTGTCCTACATTAGGTACACAGTCTAGATAAGAGGGAGAGCGGGTAGGGAATCCCCATTTTACAGATGGGATAACTGAGGGACAGAGAATTTAAATGACTAGCCCAAAGTCACAGAGCAGCCAAGTGGGAGAGCCAGTATTAAAGTCCAGGTCCCCTTTCTCCTGACCCACACCCTTTCTACTAGGTGACCTTTAACCAGATCTCCAAGTGATAATACTATAATCTAATTTCGTACTTCTCTCCGCTCCACCATCCCATAAAAATGTCTCCACAGGTTTTAAATGTAAAAGTTGGTTTGACATTCTTTTTCAAGGTCTCAGGAAAACATGAACAAAAGGCCCCTGATGGCCAAGTCTCTTTCCATGAGGCCATTCATTCATTCTTTTATTCATTCAATCGGATTTATTGAGCGCTTACTGTATGCAGAGCACTGTACTAAGTGCTTGGAAAGTAAAATTTGGTAATAGAGAGACAATCCCCGCCCACACCGGGCTTACAGTCTAGAAGGGGGGCGACAGACATCAAAACAAGTAAACTGACATCAATATAATAGACATATATTCTATATGAACATATATATTCATCTGGTCTTTGGAAACGGAAAGAAGGCATTTGGAGACAACCTTCCACTCTTTCAATGAGAAAACGGAGACGCACTCCCAGGATCTCCCTAATCCAAAGATGTCAGTTTTATCAATAATATGTACGATTGCTTTTGATCAGCTTTTATTTTCAATATCATTTCCAGGGTTCAATCTTTTAACAGTGTGGCCTGACTGGTCTGCAGCCCAACATTCTCTCCTGCTAGTCCCTACCTGAAATACATCTTCTCTGGGTTCCTGGTACATTCTTGTTTCACTTTGGTGTTTTTAACCTTTCCAGATTTGTACAGATTTGCAAAAATGAGGTATCGATAGCGCAGGTGACTGCCCTCTCACTCCCATTCTCTTTGCACTGAGCCTCCAGCATTCCTCTCCTCGGGCAGTGCTCTCCAAGGCTGCTTTTTGCAACAGAATCTGTATCCTTAGACTTTTGCATGGTCAAGTTAAGGGACAGCTTGAATTGGAGTCCTGCTTTCTTCTGTTCTGTTCAATTTGCTCCTGCAGTTAGACTTTATGAGGACACAGAACCAATCTGTTTGGTTGCTCAAGTGTTCCGGTTAGTGCCTGGGGTTAAATGCACTTCCTCTCTGCTTTTTTCATGTTCTCAACAGTACCTAAAAGTTGCCCTGTGAGTAGTTAGTTCCAATGCCACTCAGGTACCACAGTTATCCTCTCCACAGCTGATCTGATAGATTCCCCAGGCCACAGCAAAGTAGTTTCATGGCTCAGGAGGCTATTCTTTATCCAAATTTCACACTTAACATAATTTCCTCCTTCATTCAATTTCACACTTAATTAACCCCCATGTCCAAGGGTCTAGGTATCATTGTGATAGACTCTATAAACCATAAGATTCAAAGAAAAGTCCATTTGTTTACATTAGAACCACCTAATACTGCCTTCTGTCAAGAGTTAGTGCCTATAAATTTGAACTTTAGACTTTCAAGTCCTTTCATGATTCTGACACTTGCCATCCAATCCTGAGAAAATTCCTGTGCTAGATTCTAGTTGCTAGTGTCCAGAATCTTCCCATGTAAAATGAAGGGGAGGATCCTCTCTACTTAGCAAATATCATGAATTACTTTTGTAGAGTTTTTTTAAGGATGGTGAAACCTGGCCTCTGGGGTCCCATTTTGGGTTTTGCCATTGAAATACCCAAATTTTTCCAATATTTTTGAGTAAAGGTCACAAAATTTCTTTATCAACAATTTCCTTCTGAAATGGAAAGGCTTGGCTGACACCAGTCAGTCCAGCACTGGCAAAACTTGGAACCAAATAAACTAGTGAAAAAAGTAACTGTCATACTTTTCTGTTGCCCTCTTCCCCTTTTTTTCAAGAACTTCCAAACTTCATTATGCACCACTCCCAAACACTGAAGGAGTCAAATTCCAGAAACTTCACCCGAGAACCCGAAATTGCCCAAGAATGTTTTCAACAAGAAACTAGGCTGATGTCAAGAAAAAAAAAATATTTAGTCATTTCTATTAGTCACAGAGGAAAACGGAACATTTGTTTATCATTAGAGATAATGCATCTAGTGGCCTGGGTTTGCAAGAGCGAGGGCCAGCAGTGTTAGAGAAGAGATCTTGGGAGGGAAAAGCCCACTCCCACTGGAATGCAACAAGGAAGTTGTTGCTTTCAAACTTCAGCATGGCTGGAGGTGGCAACCTGGTGAACCCAGTTCCAATCGGTCTTAAAACAAAATTCATCTTCCCCAATCATGCTTATTAACAAGACCACTGATGGAACTGCAGGTGAAACAGAGCATTGGAATGTGTCTGTTGAGATTCCTCAAAAATTCCTAACAGTATCAGTGACATTAACAAGAATGGGAGGGCAATGCAGAAAGAGGCTTTGCAAGACGGTTCACCCATCAAAAGGGCTCTGGCATCAACTCCCCCTCTTGTAAATGAGAAGTAAATAGAAGGTCATAAAGATGCGGGGTGGGAGAGGCTTGGGGACCCTTAAGCAATCTGCCTACAACCTTCCAGACCCCAAAAACTCTCACTTACTCATGCCACTTCCAGATTTTGCCACCTCCCACAAGGACCTCTGCAACACTTCTAAGAAGACCCCTCTTCCCCCAACACACCAGTTGCTCATTTCAGGGTCCCCCACTTCAAACAGTTCTGGGTGACATAAACTTGCCAAGATGCCATCCGCCGGGCTAGGCCGGGGCACCGCAATAGGAATCACGAAGCAAAGCAAATGTTCGAAGAACAGTTGCGACAGCGGTCCACTAAAGTTCTCGAAACATATTTTACCTTCTCCGAACATACAGACCCTGACCCATTTGGTTGGGGGCACTAGCCCCACACCCTTCCCCTGTCTTTTTCAGCTCTCTTCCTCTGCCTGGCCCCCAACCCCATTTTGCCCCTAGTTCTTCTGACAGCTGTCTTCATCCCACTCACGGGGCATCTGTGGACCATCTTAGTTAGCACCCTTCTTCTGCCTTCAACTCCTTGACCGTGGGCGGGGGGGAGGGCAGGGGTCCCAGCCTCTTCACTCCTCCCACTCATTCATACATTCGTATGTATTGAGTGCTTACTATGTGCAGGGCTCTGTACTACATGCTTGGAAAGTACCATCAGAATGGCTCAGTGGAAAGAGCCCGGGCTTGGGAGTCGAAGGTCATGGGTTTGAATCCCAGCTCCGCCCCTTGTCAGCTGTGTGACTGTGGACAAATCACTTCACTTCTCTGTGCCTCAATTACCTCATCTGTAAAATGGGGATTAAGACTGTGGGCCTCATGTGGGACAACCTGATTACCCCAGCGCTTAGAACAGTGCTTGCATATAGTAAGTGCTTAACAAATACCAACATTATGTATTGAGCGCTTACTGTGTGCAGGGCACAGTACTACACGCTTGGAAAGTACCACCAGCGTGGCTCAGTGGAAAGAGCCCAGGCTTGGGTGTCAGAGGTCATGGGTTCGAATCCCGGCTCCGCCCCTCGTCAGCTGTGTGACCGTGGGCCAGTCAACTTCACTTCTCTGTGCCTCAGTTCCCTCATCCGGAAAATGGGGATGAAGACTGGGGGCCTCACAAGGTACGACCCAATGACCCTGCATCTCCCCCAGTGCTTAGAACAGTGCTCTGCCCCTACTAAGCAGCGTGGCTCAGTGGAAAGACCCTGGGCTTCGCAGTCAGAGGTCATGGGTTCGACTCCCAGCTCTGCCACTTGTCAGCTGGGTGACCGTGGGCAAGTCACTTCACTTCTCTGTGCCTCAGTGACCTCATCTGTAAAAAGGCCATTTAGACTGTGAGCCTCACGTGGGACAACCTGATTCCCCTGTATCCCCCCCCCCTCCAACGCTCAGAACAGTGCTGTGCACATAGTAAGCGCTTACCAAATACCAATATTATTATTACTAAGCGTTTAACAAACCCCACCATCATTACACCACCCAGCTAGCTCCCTCGGATGCCCCTGCTTCTCCATGGCAACCCCTCCCCCAGCTCTCCCCTTGCCTCCCCCCCCCTTAGCTCGAGATAAAATCACAGTGGAAGCGCTGGGAACAGTGCTTGGCACCTAGTAAGAGCTGAACGGACATACCCTTAGTATTATTATTTATTACTGAAAAAGGGAGGGAACCCCCACTGCCCGACTGTCACGGCAACAAGTCTCCCGCCCCGCTCCCTTCTGCCCGCGGCCTGCTTCGGCTGGGCCTCGGGCCGCTGCTCGGGTTCGGCCGGGTTCGGCCGGGTTCGGAAGGGTTCGGAAGGGTTCGGCCGGGTTCGGCTGGACTCGGCCCGGCCGGGCCTCCGGCACTCACTTGATCCTGGAGCCCATGGTCCCCGGGACTCCGCATGGAGCGGCGGCGCCGGCCTCGCTGCCTCTCCCCCGATCGGGCTCCGGCTCCGGCTCTAGCCCCGCTCCCTCCGGCTCCGGACCCTCATTCCGGCCTGGGAAACGCCATGGTCGCCGGGGCGCGTCCCCGCCGCACGGGCGCGCGCACTCCCTCCCCCCTCCCCCGACTCCGCTCCCCGGCGCGCGGGGGCTGCTGGGACTTGTAGTCCCACGGCCAGGCCCGGCTGCTGCGCCCGGGCTCGGGGCAGCAGCGGGATGTAATGATGATGATGATCGTGATAATCACGATGGGGGAGTTTCTTAAGCTTTTACTATGTGCAGAGCGCCGTTCTAAGCGCTGGGGGAGATGCAGGGTCATCAGGTTGGACCACGTGGGGCTCCCAGTCTTCATCCCCCTTTGACAGAGGATGGTATTTGTTAAGCGCTTACTATGTGCAGAGCACTGTTCTAAGCGCTGGGGTGGGGGGGGGGGATACAAGGTGATCAGGTTGTCCCACGTGGGGCTCCCAGTCTTCATCCCCCTTTGACAGAGGATGGTATTTGTTAAGCACTTACTATGTGCAGAGCACCATTCTAAGCGCTGGGGGAGATGCAGGGTCATCAGGTTGGTCCACGTGGGGCTCACAGCGCTTAACAAATACCAGCATTATGTTCCCCCTTTGACAGATGATGGCATTGGTTAAGCGCTTACTATGCGCTGGGAGGGATATAAGGTGATCAGGTTATCCCACGTGGAGCTCCCAGTCTTCATCCCCATTTTGCAGATGATGGCATTTGTTAAGTGCTTACTAGGTGCAGAGCACTGTTCTAAGCGCTGGGGGAGATGCAGGGTGATCAGGTTGTCCCACGTGGGGCTCCCAGTCTTCATCACCCTTTGACAGAGGATGGCATTTGTTAAGCGCTTACTATGCGCTGCGGGGGATACAAGGTGACCAGGTTGCCCCAAGTGGGGCTCCCAGTCTTCATCTCCCTTTGGCAGAGGATGGCATTTGTTAAGCGCTTACTATGCTCAGAGCACCGTTCTAAGCGCTCGGGGAGATGCAGGGTCATCAGGTTGTCCCACATGGGGCTCAGAGTCTTCATCCCCCTTTGACAGAGGATGGCATTTGTTAAGCGCTTACTATGCGCTGTGGGGGATTCAAGGTGATCAGGTTGTCCCACGTGGGGCTCAGTCTTCATCTCCCTTTGACAGAGGATGGCATTTGTTAAGCGTTTACTATGTGCAGAGCACTGTTCTAAGCGCTGGGGGGGATCCAGGGTCATCAGGTTGTCCCACTTGGGGCTCACAGCGCTTAACAAATACCAGCATTATGATCCCCCTTTGACAGATGATGGCATTTGTTAAGCGCTTACTATGCGCTGGGAGGGATAGAAGGTGATCAGGTTGTCCCACGTGGGACTCCCAGTCTTCATCCCCCTTTGACAGATGATGGCATTTGTTAAGCGCTTATTATATGCAAAGCACTGTTCTAAGCGCTGGAGGGGATACAAGGTGATCAGGTTGTCCCACGTGGGGCTCACAGTCTTCATCCCTTTTTACAGATGATGGCATTTCTTAATCGCTTACTAGGCGCTGGGGTGGGGGAGGGAATACAAGGTAATCAGATTGTCCCAGGTGGGGCTCACAGTCTTCATCCCCATTTTACAGATGAGGTCACTGAGGCACAGTGAAGTGACTTGCCCAAAGTCACGCAGCTCACAAGCGGCAGAGCCGAGATTTGAACCCATGACCTCTGACTCTCCTGCCCGTGCTCTTTCCACTGAGCCACGCTGCTTCTCTAGTGGGTAGAGCTCGGGCCTGGGAGTCAGAACGTCATAATAATAATGATGATGATGGTGTCTGTTAAGCGCTTACTATGTGCAAAGCGCTGTTCTAAGTGCTGGAGGGGATACAAGGTGATCAGGTTGTCCCATGTGGGGCTCACAGTCTTAGTGGAAAGAGCTCGGGCTTGGGAGTCAGAGGTCGTGGGTTCTAATCCCAGCTCCACCACTTCTCAGCCATGTGACTTTGGATCAGTCACTTCCCTTCTCTTGGCCTCGGTTCCCTCATCTGGAAAATGGGGATGAAGACTGGGAGCCCGACCTTGTATCTACCCAGTACTTAGAAAAGTGCTTGGCACACAGTAAGCACTTAACAAACACCAAAATTATTAATATCGTTTAGACTGTGAGCCCGTTATTGGGCAGGGATCTATCTGTTGCCGAATTGTACACTCCAAGCGCTTAGTACAATGCTCTGCACATAATAAGCGCTCAATAAATACTATTGAATGAATCCCCACTTTACAGATGAGGTAATTGAGGCACAGTGAAGTAAAGTGACTTGCCCAAAGTCACACAGTTGACAAGCAGCGTGGCTCAGTGGGAAAAGCCCGGGCTTGGGAGTCGGAGGTCATGGGTTCGACTCCCGGCTCTGCCACTTGTCAGCTGTGTGACTGTGGGCAAGTCACTTAACTTCTCTGTGCCTCAGTTCCCTCATCTGTAAAATGGGGGTTAACTGTGAGCCTCACGTGGGGCAACCTGATGACCCTGTATCTCCCCCAGTGCTTAGAACAGTGCTCTGCACATAGTAAGCACTTAACAAATACCAACATTATTACTGTGTGACATTGGGCAAGTCACTTCACTCCTCTGTGTCTCAGTTACCTCATCTGTAATATGGGGATTGAGACTGTGAGCCCCATGAGGGACCGGGACTGTGTCCAACCTGATTTGCTTACATCCAACCCAGTGCTTAGTACAGTGCCTGGCACATAATAATAATTATTATTATGATGATTATTATTATTATAATGGCACTTGTTAAGCACTTACTTGTGCAAAGCACCGTTCTAAGCGCTGGGGAGGATATAAAGTGATCTGGTTGTCCCACGTGGGGCTCACAGTCTTAATCCCCATTTTACAGATGAGGTAACTGAGGCACAGAGAAGTAAAGTGACTTGGCCAAAGTCACAGAGTTGACAAGCGGCAGATCAGGGATTTGAACCCATGACCTCTGACTCCCAAGCCCGGGCTCTTTCCACTGAGCCATGCTGCTAAGTGCTTATCAAGCACACCCCTTCTTCCTCCGCAGCCAGCACGACCACTGTGTGACTGTGGCAAAGCACTTAACTGCTGGGGGGCAGGGGAGACACGTAGTTTCTTCAGGGAACTGTCAGAGAGCTGTTGGCTAGAGGGGATCTCTCTAGCCGGACTAGGGGTTGGGGGTTGACGATGGTCTCCCTATGGCAAAGTGGGCGCAGATTGGTAAAAAGGTGGTCTCGCTAATAAAGCAGGAGGAGACTCCATAGATAATAATAATAATTTGGTATTTGTTAAGCGCTTACTATGTGCAGAGCACTGTTCTAAGCGCTGGGGAGGATTCAAGGTGATCAGGTTGTCCCACGTGAGGTTCACAGTCTTAATCCTCATCTTACAGATGAGGTCACTGAGGCCCAGAGAGGTGAAGTGACTTGCCCATAGTCACACAGCTGACAAGTGGCAGAGCTGGGATTCGAACCCATGACCTCTGACTCCCAAGCCTGGGCTCTTGCCACTGAGCCACGCTGCTTCTCATAGATGGCAGGCAATTGCCATGAGGGCTCAGTGGGGGTCCCCTTTCCCTTTTTATAGGTACCCCGCTGCTCCAAGCATCTGTCATATCCCGCCTTGACTACAGTATCAGCCTCTTCACTGACCTCCCTGCCTCCTGCCTTACAGTCTAGAGGACTTCTACAGGTTGGAGAAGCAGCGTGGCTCAGTGGAAAGAGCACGGGCTTTGGAGTCAGGGCTCATGAGTTCAAATCCCAGCTCTGCCACTTGTCGGCTGTGTGACTGTGGGCAAGTCACTTAACTTCTCTGGGCCTCAGTTCCCTCATCTGTAAAATGGGGATTAAGACTGTGAGCCCCACGTGGGACAACCTGATTCCCCTATGTCTACCCCAGCGCTTAGAACAGTGCTCGGCACATAGTAAGCGCTTAACAAATACCAACATTATTATTATTATACTAAAATTGGAACGATACAGAGAAGATTAGCATGGCCCCTGTGCAAGGATGACACGCAAATTCGTGAAGCGTTTCATATTTTTTCTATTTATTGCTATTGTTCTTGTCTGTCCATCTCCCCCAATCAGACTGTAAGCCCGTCAAAGGGCAGGGACTGTCTCTATCTGTTACCGATTTGTACATTCCAAGCGCTTAGTACAGTGCTCTGCACATAGTAAGCGCTCAATAAATACTATTGAATGAATGAATGAATGATCTTGTATCTGCTCCAGTGCTTATTAAAGTGCCTGTCCCATAGTTAGCGCTTTAAAGTACCATTAAAGAAAGAGGAGAAAATAAGAAAAAGCAGAGTTTGGAGTTGGACTCTGCAGTCCCACTCTGACGGGACCCATATGGGTGGGCCACAATCCCCTGCCCCACATAATTGGAACAGCAGGAATGGTGCTATAGTTTTACCTCTGTCCTTACTCCAAATTGTCCTCTGTCCTCTGCACCCTCAAATGTCCCGCCAAGAGCCATGGCAGCTCACTGCAGGAGCAGACAGTAATAATAATAATAATTGTGGTATTTGTTAAATGCTTACTCTTTGCCAAGCACTGTACTAAGCCCTGGGGTGGATACAGGCAAATCAGTACTGCTGGGGGCCCACTACCTGGCACACTGCAGCCCACATCCTGCACCACAAACACTTTCATTCATTCATTCAGTAGTATTTATTGAGCGCTTACTATGTGCAGAGTACTGTACTGAGTGCTTGGAAGGTATAATTCGGCAACAGAGACAATCCCTGCCCAAAGATGAGCTCACAGTCTAAACGAGGGAGCCAGACAGCAAAGCAAAACAGAACAAAACAAAAACAAGACAACATCATCAAGATAAATAGAATCAAGGGGATGTACACCTCATTAACAAAATGAATAGGGTAATGAGAAACACTTGGAGATAAGGTGTCAGATCTACTCTGCCCTGCGTAGATTTTCCATTGTCCTAACCAGATTATAAAATGAGCCAGAACAATCAATCAATTAATCATATTTATTGAGCACTTACCGCAGGCAGAGCATTGTATTCAGCGCGGAGAGTATGAGGAGCTTACAGTCCACAAGGAACTTACAGTCTAGAAGGGGAGAGAAATATTAATATGAATAAATATATTTATTATTTTATTGGTGCTTTGCTGAATTGCTGAACAGCACAGAAATGCTGTGCGGCTGAGGGTGGGGTGAATAAAAAGTGTAAATACAAATACAAGGGTAATGCTGACGGGAGAGGGAGTAGAGGAAATGAAGACTTAGTTCAGAAAGACCTCTTGGAGGAGATGTAATTTTAATAAGGCTTTGAAGGTTTGGAGAGTAATGGTCTGTTGGACATGAAGCGGGAGGAAATTCCAGGCCAGAGGCAGGATGTGGGGAACAAAATAAAATGAGATGGAGGTACAGTGAGTAGGGCGGCTGAAAAGGAGTGAGGTAAGTGTGTTGAGTTGTGATAGGAAATCTGCACGGTAAAATAGGAGGAGGAAAGGTGATTGAATGCTTCAGAGCCTGCAGAGCGGGGATACCTGAGCGGCTAACGCACATTATTGGGCTCTATCAGGAGTTTCCTGACTAATAATAATAATTATGGTATTTGTTAAGCATTTACGAGGTGACAACCACTAGGTGATGGGCAACCACTAGAGGTTCTTGGGGAATGAGAACAACCCTCATCCCCCAGCTTCAAACCCGTTCAGGAGATCCAAGTCCTTTCCCTGGTGGCAGACTCCCTCTGTGACCTCTCCCACCTGCCCCTTTGCCCCCCTACACGTAGGGCCTTCTTGCCATCACCACAAGCCACCTCCAGGCAGGTGGTGTTCCTAAGAGAATACACTTTTACTTTCACCCCTGCTTGCCCATCACCTAAAAAAGCTCCCTTCTCCAAACCTGGATCCTAAAGAGGCCAATTAAGGAGTTCTGTTGATGCTACTGTATTAGCTGCTTTATTCTTCTGCTTTATAAAGAGTCCGGGCTTGGGAGTCAGAGGTCATGAGTTCGAATACCAGCTCTGCCACTTGTCAGCTGTGTGACTGTGGGCAAGTCACTTAGCTTCTCTGTGCCTCAGTTCCCTCATCTGTAAAATGGAGATTAACGGTGAGCCTCACGTGGGACAACCTGATGAACCTGTATCTCCCCCAGCGCTTAGAACAGTGCTCTGCCCATAGTAGCGCTTAACAAATACCAACATTATTATTATTATTATAACTTTCATCGAAAAGGGGAGGTGGAGTAGGGAAGGGGATTGCCAGTCATACTTTGAAATTGGCATTCCCACTCTTGTCCACAAGTCAGAGAAAACTCAGGACTTCACCCCTCAAAACTTTAAGCTCCTTGTGGACAGTGAACAACTGACCACTTGACTGTATTGCTCTCTTCCAATCACCTGGTAAAATGCTCGGGACCTAGGAAGCTCTCAATAAATACCAGCGACTGACTTCCTGGAAGAGATGGGTGTAAAGGTGAGTTTTGCTTGAGGAATTTTCGAGGATTGAGTGCCAGGAAGTTTGATCTAAGATGTTCCTCATATTCTTTTGGCCATTTCGGTTCTTACGAGCTAAGCATACCGCTCCAGAGAGACTCTCATTCCACCCAGCTGTAATGCTTACCTTCCCACCTTCCCAGACTTATCCTCAGGCTCGAGAAGTGCAAAGCTAGGGAAGTGCAAAGATAAATATGCAAGGTTTTTTATTGTTTAGAGGTTGTTTTGATTCTCCTGCCCTATTAATGCAGCAAGTAGTTGAAGCAGTGGCATTTATTAAGCACTCAGAATATGTAAACTGTTGAACTAAACTTAATACAAGGATTGATTGATTCAGGACATTGATTCCTGACTGTCAGGGGCTAAGAATCTAAAAGTGGGGCATGGGGGAATTGGGAGACAGGGGGAGGGCAGATGCAGTGGGAGTAAATAATAGGGTAAATTCAGCAAAGCACCAAATCTATACTAAGAACAGCAATGCATCATTAGGGGAAAGAATAAATAGTTATTCTGATATTTATATAAGAATATTTATATAAGAATAAGATCCTTATTCTTTTTACCACTCCATTCAGTGCTCTTCCCAATGTTCTAAGTGCTGGGAAAGTAGACTTTTGCCTGCCCTGTGCTCCAGAGAGGGGTGTCTTTTTCCTAGTCATGGTGAGCGGGGTTACCTGAGTGGCTAACAGACACTACTGGGCTGTATCAGGAGTTTCCTGACTAATAATACTAATTATGGTATTTGTTAAGCATTTACTAGGTGACAAACACCATACTAAACTGGCCTAGTGGCAAGAGCACAACCTTGGAAGTCAGAGGTCATGGGTTCTAATCCCAGCTCTGCCACTTATCTGCTGTGTGGCCTTAGGAAAGTCACTTTACTTCTCTGTGCCTCAGTCACCTCATCTATAAAATGGGGATTGAGACTGTGAGCCCCATGTGGGGCAACCTGATTACTTTGTATTTACCCCAGTGCTTAGAACAGTGCTTAGCATATAGTAAGTGCTTAACAAATACCATAATAATTATTATTATACAAGACAATCAGGTCCCACACGGTGCTCTAAGTAGGAGGGAGAACATGGATTGAATCCCCATTCTGCAGATTAGGGAACTGAGGCACAGAGAAGTGAAGTGACTTTGCCCAAGGTCACACAGCAGACAAAAGGTGGAGGCGGAATCAGAACTCAGGTCCTCCGACTCCCAGACCTGGGTTCTTCCCCATCAGGCCAGGCAGTTTCTCTTCTCTGCTGTGCTAGACTACTCAACATTCAACCTGTTGCCACCATCAGGAACTGGGACGAGGGATGGAGAGAGAAACAGCGTGGGAGATAATACTAATAATAATAATGCTTTCTAATAATAATACACCAGTAATAGTTTCTTGACCAATAATAATAATAATTTGGGTATTTGTTGAGCACTTACTATGTGCCAGGCTCTGTACAAAGCGCTGGTGTAGATACGAGATAATCGGGTTGGATGCAGTCCCTGTCCTACATGGGGCTTACAAAATTCCCATTTTGCAGATGAGAAAGCTAAGACACAGAGAAGATAAGTGACTTGTCCAAGGTCACACTGCAAAAAAAAGTGGCTTAGAACCCAGGTCTTCTGACTCCCAGGCCCAGGCTCGTGGCTCAGTGGAAAGAGCCCGGGCTTGGGAGTCAGAGGTCATGAGTTCGAATCCAAGATCTGCCACTTGTCAGCTGTGTGACTGTGGGCAAGTCACTTAACTTCTCTGTGCCTCAGTTACCTCATCGGTCAAACGGGGATTAACTGTGAGCCTCACGTGGGACAACCTGATTACCCTGTACCTACCCCAGCGCTTAGAACAGTGCTCTGCACATAGTAAGCGCTTAAATACCAACATTATTATTATTATTATTATTTCCACTAGACCACATGGCTTTTCTTCTCTGCCACGCTAGATGACTCAACATCCATCCTGTTGCCATCCCCAGGAACTGGCACAAGGGATGGAGAAAGAAATAGCCTGGGAGATCTTTGGAGAGGAGTGGCAGAGAGACTGGGGAGGGATTGGATTGGGGAGGTCAGTGGGGAGAATCGCCCCTAACTTGGTGTCCTCATGGCTCAGCCAGGAGACTGAGGAAAGGTCAGCAGAGCCACTGTTTCTGAGGTTGAGTCTCTCCCCCATTCTCCTGCCTCTCCTCCCCCTCAGTCCCTTGGGCCAAATCTCTCCAGCCAGCTTTCCTACCACAGCTGCCGCTCCTGTTTCTATTACTATACCACCCAGCCCCCAACCCCCACCGTGGTGAACTCATCCATGTTTATGGTTCCAATCCCTTAAAGCAAAGGGGGTAGTTTGATCAACCCAAAAACAAAACAGAAAGAAAATCTTCTCATTGAAAGGCTCCCGCATTACATAAAACAAGACCACCTTTCAAACACATGGCTGCAAACAGAAAGCCGTAAACACTCCCAGAGAGCTGCAGCCCTGCTAGACGGGGAGGGAGCTCTGTTGTTGTGTGTTCTGATCTTGTTTCCTGTGAACCCAGTCCAAGGAAGAGTTGTTATCAAGATCTCTCCCTGCGTTGGGATTCAGTTCAAAAACTCCACGCAGGCAGCTATAAATAAAACTGGGCTGTTGGGTGTAGCATAGGCTCGGCTTCTTTTCAAAGGAGGTTGTAATCGGCGCACCCGCAAGAATGTCTGGGTACCTTCTGCACGTGCAGAATGAGGAAGTTTGTGTGTACAGAGAGTCTCCTGGCTCTCTTGGTGGCCCACCTGGTGTACATAGTACGGGTTTCACAAGTAAGTGAAATCAGCCTGACCATTCCCTCTCCCATCCCCTCATCCTGGGTTTTCAGGAGTCAAAGACAACAGAGCCGCTCCCCTCATGCCAGTGCAAAGGCACCCTTCCTTCGCTCCATCTCTCTGTCTCCCCTGGGAAAAGAAGGGCCTAGCTCGAAAATGAGAATCTGCAAGCCTCTCTTCAACAGAAGCCTCTCTTCCCAAGAAAAGGGAAGAAGGAGCCCCACCCCAGATAGCCCCCAGGAGAGGAATTGGTTCCAACAGGAAATACAGCCTATTTTAACTGCTTCTGGGCACAGACTGAGTGCTAACCAATACACTCCAAGGGTGAGGTGTGCAAGGGTTAAATAATAGCAAGTGCAAGTCGCAACTCGGACACTGAGGCTACCGACTGAGCGCTTATAGTATGCTAGACCTGGTAGATCAATCAATCAATGGTATTTATTGAGCACTTACAATATGCAGAGCACTGCATTAAGTACTTAAGAGAGTTCAGGAGACCCCAAGCCCTGTCCTCAAGGAGCCAGATGAATCTTTTTAAAGAGGACAGTTGGTCTTTATGAGCTTTCCCCTATATGTAATTTATTATCACATCTGTCTCTCCCACTAGACTATAATAAGCTCTTTGAGGGTAAGGCACATATCTACCAACTTAATTGTATTTTCCCAAGTGCTTAGGACAGTGCTCTGCACACAGTAAGGGCTCAATCAATACCACTGACAGATTGAGAGGTAGCATGGCCTACTGGAAAGAGTACATTCCTGGGTATCAGAGGACCTGGGTTCTAAACCCAGCTCTGCCACTTGGCTGCTGTGTGACCTTGGGCAAATCACTAGAGAAGCAGCGTGGCTCAGTGGAAAGAGCCCGGGCTTGGGAGTCAGATGTCATGGTTTCGAATACCGGCTCTGCGACTTGTCAGCTGTGTGACTGTGGGCAAGTCACTTAACTTCTCTGTGCCTCAGTTACCTCATCTGTAAAATGGGGATTAACTGTGAGCCTCACGTGGGACAACCAGATGACCCTGTATCTACCCCAGCGCTTAGAACAGTGCTCCGCACATAGCGCTTAACAAATACCAACATTATTATTATTATTATTTTTATCAAAGCTCTCTGTGCTTCAGTTTCCTCATCCGTAAGATGCCTGTTCTCCCTCCTGTGAGTCCCATATAGGACAGGAACTGTGTCCGATCTAATTAACTTCCAACTACCCCAGCACTTAGAACACTCCTGGTTCTCCTCTTATCTCTCTGGCCGTTCATTCTAGGTCTCCTTGGCAGACTCCTCCTCCCCCTCCCATCCTCTAACTGTAGGGTCAGTTCTTGGCCCTCTTCTGTTCTCCATCTACATTCACTCCCTCGGTGAACTCATTCGCTCCCACAGCTTCAGCTATCATCTCTATGCAGATGACACACAAATCTACATCTCCTGCCCTGTTCTCACCCCCTCCCTCCAGGCTCGTATCTCCTCCTGCTTCCAGAACATCTCCTCCTGGATGTCTGCGCGCCACCTAAACATGTCCAAAACTGAGCTCCTTGTCTTCCCTCCCAAGCCCTGTCCTCTTCCTGACTTCCCTGTCACTGTGGACGGTACAATCATCCTTCCCGTCTCTCAAGCCCACAACCTTGGTGTCATCCTTAACTCAGCTTTCTCATTCACCCCACACATCCAATCCGTCACCGATGCCTGCCGATCTCACCTTTACAATATCGCCAAGATCTGTCCTTTCCTCTCCATCCAAATGGCTGTCTTATTGCTATAAGCTCTCATAGTATTCTGACTGGATTATTGTGTCAGCCTTATCTCTGACAAGGACCCTTCCTCCTCTCTCTCCCTGCTCCAGTCTATTCTTCATTCTGCTGCCCGGCTCATCTTCCTGCAGAAACGCTCTGGGCATGTCACTCCCTTCCTTAAAATCCTCCAGTGGTTGCCTATCAACCTCCGCACGAAGCAAAAACTTCTCACTCTAGGCTTCAAAGCTCTCCATCACCTTGCCCCCTCCTACCTCTCCTCCCTTTTCTCTTGCTACTGCCCACCCCACACGGTCCGCTCATCTGCCACTCTCCTCACCGTCCCACATTCACGTCTATCCCGTCATCAATGTCCTCCCGCTGTCCTGGAATGCCCTCCCTCCTCACCTCTGCCAAACTAACTCTCTTCCCCTCTTCATAACCCTACTGAGAGCTCACCTCCTCCAAGAGGCCTTCCCAGATTGAACTTCCCCTTTTCCCTCTACTCCCTCTAATCCCTCTCTGCTCCCCCTTCACCTCCCCTCAGCTAAGCCCCCTTTCCCTCTGCTCCTCCCCCTCTCCCTTCCCCTCCCCTCAGCACTGTGCTCATCTGTATACATTTTCATGTCCCTATTTATTTTGTTAATGAGGTGTACATCCCCTTGATTCTATTTATCGAGATTAAGTTGTCTTGTTTTTGTCCGACTGTCTCCCCCGATTAGTCTGAAAGCCTGTCAATGGGCAGGGATTGTCTCTATCAGTTGCCGAAGTGTGCATTCCAAGCACTTAGCACAGTGCTCTGCACATAGTAAGCGCTCAATAAATACTATTGAATGAATGAATGAATGAATGAACAGTGCTTGACACATAGTAAGCACTTAAGAAATACCTTAATAATAATAAAAAGAAAAAGGGTGGGGAGGAGCAAGGATGTTTTGTTCTTTTGGGTGTTTCTTCCTAAGATCCATGAGTTTGTACTTGCGAGTGTGTATATCTTCTGTGTCTTTGTCTACAAACTTTATTTTATTCTGACATTCATCATTTTTAGGAGTTGCTCTAATAAAATAACAATTCTCCTGTAGATTATCATTTGGGCCCAGAGATGATCTTATACTTTGGGGTTTCCAAAGGAAGAAATTCAGCTTAAAGAGGAACAGAGACCTGAGTAAGGTCACAGAGAATTAAATCAAGGATTTCAACCTCAGAGTCCCCAAGCTTTCAGGCTGGACAGAGCCTTGTAGAACACCATTTTGTCCATCAGTTTACATGGTAACTCATGGGGCTTTGGAAAAGTATTCCCTGCCTTATCTCAGTCAGCATTTTAGGGCCGTTCTTCCAATCGGCCGCAAAGACCAAGGGAGTAAAAGGGTTCCATACCAGGGAACCCTATAATCTGAAGCTACCAGTTCTCTCTCTCTCTCTCTCTCTCTCCCTCTCTCTCTCTCTCTGTCTCACTCTCTCCTTCAGTCAGGAGAAAAATATTCTGATCAGCACCCTCATTAGCAAATAAGCTTGGATTCTTTTCTTCCTTTCAATTGTGATTAGCTTATTCCAAAGAAAGGCTCCCGTCTATGAGAAAATCATTGTAAACTGGATAAAAAAGACAAGTTCTTGCCTCAGAAAAGACAATTCACCACACACCTTCTTTGCCCGCTGGTGCAGGGTTGTCCTTCTGCCAGTCTCTGTGCCATACACAGTATCTCAGTGCCTGTTCAGCTCTGCTTCCTTCCCTGTCCTATATATTCTTCGTTGGGTCTGTGTTTAATGTTATTGTTCGTGAAAGCAGACTGGACGCTGACAATTAGTCTCCTAGGGAGTGATCCAGTCTTCTTCATTCCATCATCCCTGAATAGAAACTCAGGAGGGAAGCTTGTTTTTTGGCTGGGTTTTTTTTTGTTGTTGTTGTTAAGTTAAAGTTAATTCTCAGGGATTCTTCTAGTGGAATTGCCACCCCAAAGGATATCTGCCGGGAAAGTCCCAAGCATTAAATGTAATTTCACATAAAAATGCAGACAGCTATAGCTATTGTAGTTAGGGGCAATAGAGTATAGATCTTGGCTTCCTGAGTGACTAATTGTCCCAGCCTCATTAAGGACAGTGATAATTTTCCATTTTTCTTGGTCTCCCTTGTTTACACTGTAAACCCCTTGAGGGCAAGATCCTTGTCCTGTAGCCTCTTTTTGTTTTCTCAAGTACCTCAGTTATATTTTGCACATAAATATCAAAGCCATAAATGGAAATCTGGATGATTTCCCGACACTTCTAGAGGAAGATATGAGGCTCATATATAACAAATACAGTATAAAATTATTTCTAGGACTTCCATGTTCCAATAGGTCTGCTGTGATGTTGTCACAGGGTGCCTTGAATATTTCTTTATTCCCAGGAGCATGAAATGTAACCTTCTAGAGGGTTTTTGATACCCTTGGTAGCTTAATTCATTCACCCACACATCCAATCTGTCACCAGCACCTGCTGGTCTCACCTTCACAATATCACCAAGATCCGCCCTTTCCTCTCCATCCAAACTACTATCGTGCTGGTACAAGCTCTCATAATATCCCGACTGGATTTTATGATCCAGAACAATCAGCCTCCTCTCTGATCTCCCTTCCTCCTGTCTCTTCCCACTCCAGTCTATTCTTCAATCTGCTGCCCAGATTATCTTCCTACAGAAACACTCTGGGCATGTCACTCCCCTCCTCAAAAACCTCCAGTGGTTGCCTATTAACCTTTACATGAAATAAAAGCTCCTCACTTTTGGCTTCAAAGCTCTCCATCACCTTGCCCCCTCCTACCTCACCTCCCTTCTCTCTTTCTACTACCCACCCCACACGCTCTGCTCCTCTGCTGCTCACCTCCTCACCGTCCCCCATTCACGACTATCCCACCATCGACCCCTGGCCCACATCCTCCCACTGTCCAGGAATGCCTTTCCTCCTCACCTCCGCCAAACTAACTCTCTTCCCCTCTTCAAAGCCCTACTGAGAGCTCACCTCCTCCAAGAGGCCTTCTCAGACTGAGCTTCCCCTTCCTTCTGTTCTCCCTCCCCTCCCCACCCTTTGTTCTTCTCCCTTCCCCTCCCCTCAGCACTGTGCTCATTTGTATATATTATTTTTTACTTATTTATTTTGTTAATGAGGTGTATATCTCCTTGATTCTATTTACCTTGATGATGATGTCTTGTTTTCGTTTTGTTCTTTTTTGCTTCACTGTCTGTCTTCCATGTTTAGACTGTGAGCCCATCATTGGGCGGGGATTGTCTCTATCTGATGCCAAATTGTAAATTCCAAGCGCTTTGTACAGTGCTCTGCACACAGTAAGCACTCAATAAATACTATTGAATGAATGAATGAATAATTTTGAAATGAATGATTAATTCAGCACTTGGCCTCTCTGATCAATCCCACTGACAGAAAATGACCTATTCTTTGAGATGCCATTGTTTAGATTAGATTCATTCAATAGTATTTATTGAGCGCTTACTATGTGCAGAGCACTGATGCAATCATGGTCTTGGATATATCTTTCCCTTATTGGAGAGGCAGAGGAGAACACTGGTGATTAATAGCTGATTTGGGGTACATTCTTTGGGCAGAAGTAATTATTTTGACCATTCAAGTTATAAATATTTTTTTTTTATTTTTGTCTCCCCCAGTGGAGTGGAAGCTGTAGCAACCTCCTGCTAGGTTGTGGCACTATGACAGGATGTTGCAGTCACTCTGCCCATAAATGAGTTGGTATGTGAAATTAAAAGAAAAACCTTGGCATGCTCTTCCAACACCCCTGTCTGCCTATTTGCTCACTGGGCTCCATACACCAGCAAGAACAAGATTGGCAGGGAAAAGATGTACGAGAGATGCTGGACAAATCACAGTCACTCCATTCAGTTCCTTATTATACGAACTCAGAATGGTCCTGAAACCTCAGGACTGAGGCTCATCCTTGATTCTTGATGGGAGATGCCATCATCATCATTATTTCACTGCAAGGTTAAAGTCACTAGAGGAAAGTATTTGGAGAGCCAGTTTTGAGTTTAGTGAGGAAAGCAGTTTTTAGGGCACCTACTCTAGTCCCTTTACCATTCAGTATAAACAGTTCATTTCTAAATATGGTGGCTCAAAACACCCGTCGTATCACCTAATGCCACTGCTGCCTCATCAGTGATTGAACAACCAATAGTATTCCTATTAAATGGGAGTTTTGTTTAGGGTAGTATAAGGAATCCCCTCTCAGGGTCGCACCTGGAGAGTTTCCAGTACTCTACCAGTCTCGACACAGGAGGGAGAGTCAAGCAGAGGCATACCCATTCCATTCCTATCTTGGGCCGTGGCTAGTGAGTGGAAGACAATCTGCTAGAAGTCAAAATTCACCGAGGCTGGGCAATGGCGGCATGGGAGAGAATTGAGGATGGAGACTTTTACTGCATGGAAGGAGGCAGTGGTAAACCACTTCCATAATTTTACCTAGAAAACTGAATGGTTACACTACTGGAACGATTACAGATGGAAGTGGAGCATTCTGGGAGAGATATGTCCATGATGTTGCTATGGGCTGGACATGACTTGACAGCATAAGACAACAACAACAGTATAAGGAGTATCCCACCTTAAGTATAACATGACTTTTTTTAATGGTATTCGTTCAGTGCTTATGATATGCCAGGCACTGTTCTAAGCACTGAGGTAGATATAAATTAATCTAGTTGGACACAGTCCATGTCCCACATGAGACTCATCATCTTAATCCCCATTTTACAGATGAAGTCACTGAGGCACAGGGAGTGAATTGACCTGACCAAGGTCACACAGCAATCAAGCAACAGAGCTGGGGTTAGAATCCAGGTCCTTCTGACTGACCGGGTCCCATGCTCTGTTCATTAGGCCGTGCTGCTTCTCAATGACTTGAATTGTTTGATCCATGATTAGTGATATTAATATTATTAGTGATTATTAGTAATTGTGTCACGCCATCCACACTATCTCCCCTGTGACTAGAAGCTTGCATTGTGAAATGACTAATGATGGTTAGGGGTGCAATCAGCGGCCTTGGGACAGAATCTCTTTCTGCCCACTTGGCAGTAAACAATCAATCAATCAATGGTATTTATTAAGCCCTTAAGAGTGCAGAGTGTGGTACTAAATGCTTGGGAGAGTATAGTTCAATAGAATTGGTAGACATGATCCCTGCCTGCAAGGAGCTTACAGCCTAGATGGGGAGACAAACCCTAAAATGAATTACAGATAGAGAACATGTCAGGGTACAAGATATGTACATAAGTTCTTTGGGGCTAAGGGTGGGGTGAATATCCAAGAGCTTCAGGGTACGGATCAAAGTGCGGAGGCAAAGTAGAGGGGAGGATGAATAAGGGAAATTGTTAAGGAAGGCCTCGTGAAGTTGATTTGACTTCAGTAGGATTTTGAAGGTGGGGAGAATGATGGCCTGTCAGATATTCATTCACTCTTTCATTCAATCATATCTACTGAGCTCTTACTGTGTGCAGAGCACTGTACTAAGCACTTGGAAAGTACAATTCAGCAATAGAGACAATTCCTGCCCACACTGGGCTTATATTCTAGAATGGGGGAGACAAACATCAAAGCAAGTACACACCCATCAATATATGAAAAAGGAAGGCGTTTCAGGCCAAAAGGAGGAAGAGGGTATGGATTGGCAGCAAGACAGATGAGATCGAGCTATAGTGAGGAGGGTGGCATTAGAGGAGTGAAGTATGTGCATTGGATTATATATAATCATATATTAGCAAGTAACTCTGAAGAAAGGGAATTGGCACTACACTGAGACTCTAACAGGCAACCAACAAGATTCTGGATATGGTAAGGGGACGCCTTCAAAAACGGTTGGGTGAAAATGATTAAGCGATTTGAAAACTTATTTGCAGAAAAACAGGAAGTGCATCAACACCTTGCAGCATTTTATGATTATAACAAAACAGACCTACAAAACTCTGACATGACATGTAAAGCGACTAAGAACAAGGCATCACCAGTTACCAGATAGTAAAACTGAAGAGATTCAAAGATATGCTGACCACCATCAAAATAAGAACTTTTGGTCATCACTAAAGAAGGTTTATGTCCCCATTCAATCGATTAGTCAATCATTTGTATTTACTGAGCACTTGCTAGGTGCAAAGTACTGTACTAAGCACTTGGGGGAGTACAAAACAACAGAATTAGCAGACATGTCCCTTGCCCATAACAAACTTACAGTCCAGAGGAAGAGACTGACATCAATATGAATAAATAAGTAATTTAAAATATGTAATTTAAAGATATATATGTTCACATTACAATGCATTGCTGAGGAGAGTAGCTGATGAAGAGGGACGAGATGGCAAGAACACTACAATAAACATTTGAACACTTCTTCCAGCATCAAGGAGATGCCCTTCAAAGCATAGAAAACTGACCAAAAGATCGAGACATGACCTGACCCCCAACTTTAAGTCAATAACTTTGGCAGACAAAGCCATGAAAAATGGTAAAATCCTTGAATATGATTTGCAGAGATTTACAGGCAGAAGAGGACCAAATCTTCAGACATGTGCACAAGCTCTTCATAGGCATATGAAATGCTATGTAACTTCAAAGATGCTATCATAATCATCATCTTCAAGAAGAAAGAGGAAGGAGAGAACTGACTCAGCAAACTACCAAGCCACCTCACCAGGGCAGACAAACTACCAAGGCAGAGAAGCAGCATGGCCTAGTGGACAGAGCATAGACCTAAGAGTCAGAAGGACCTGGGTTCTAATTCCAGCTCTGTCACCCGTCTGTTGTGTAACCTAGAGCAAATCGCTTAACTTCTCTGTGACTCAGTTACCTCCTCTATAAAATGGGTATTAAGATTACGAGCAGCATGTGAGACATGGACTGTGCCAAATCTGATTAGCTTATATCTATCCCAGTGCTTAGTACAGTGTCTGGCACTGCTTTCCATTGCTGGCAAGATTATAATAATAATAATCTTGTTTGTTAAGGACTTACTATTTGCCAAGCACTGTTCTAAGTGCTAGAAAAGATACAAAGTTGGCACATTGGACACAGTCCCTGTCCCGCATGGGGTTCACAGTCTAGATGGGAAGGAGTTAGATTTAATCCCCATTTTACAGATGAGGAAAATGAGGAACAGAGAAGTTCATTCATTTAAAGTTAAATGACTTGCCCAAGGTCACACAGCAGATGAGTGACTGAGCTGGAATTAGAACTCAGGTCCTCTCACTCCCAGGCCCATGCTCCTTCCACTAAGCCAGGCTGCTTCTCTAATTTTAATTCTAATCCTAATTCTAGGATTCTAGGGAGAATCCTTCTGATTCTGCCAGTGTCTTACTAAAGAACAGAAGTCAACCATGCACTTTCTGGATCCCAGTGAGTTTTCAGCCCAAACTACAGCACAACAGATATGATTTTGGCAGGTCAACAGATAGAGGGAAAGTCCAGAAAGGAGTACCAAGACCTCTATACTGTTTTCAATGACCTCAGAAATGCATTTGACACTACCAAAAGGATCGTGATACTGAGAATTGCCAAGTAAATTCAGCTGTCTTGAGAAATTCACCAAGACCCTTGTGCTGCTCCAGGAAGATATTGTTGGCCCTACCTTTCAATATCTTTGAAAGGCCCTACCTATTTCCTTCTCACTAGAGTGAAGCATAGTTGTGTGGTAGTTCCTGTTCAACTCGCACTTTGCTACTATAGTCAATGAAGTAATGAGGAAGCTGGAAGCTGGAGTCTGAATGTGATTCTGAAACACTGGGAAAGTCTTCCAGTTGCACAGACTGTGAACATCATCAGGATCTTTAAGAAATCAATCAGTCAGTGGTATTTATTGAGTACTTACAGGGTGCAGAGCACTGTACTAGGCATTTGGGAGAGTACAAAGCGTTCAGGAGAAATTCATTCAGGAACTGTTAGGTGCAAATAGCTAGACTCTTGAGATACAAACACAAGATGGCAGGCAAATAATTAAGAATTGCATTCAGATTTGGCCCAGCCTTAGGGATGGACAATATATCTGAAGGAAACCAAAGTTTTACACTAGCCTATCCCTAGGAAACCCTACCTGCAACCAAAGATTTTCTTTAGCAACAAGGACTTAGTTCAGTGCCCAGCACACAAAAAATACTCTGCCTGACAGATTGATTGACAACCCAGAACTTAATTCTGTTGCCCAATTCTGATACCTAGGCAGGACAGTATCCAGTGATGTACAGATAAATCAGGAATAGAGAATAGAATAAAAAAGGCCAATAAGACTTTTGGAAGATTATGGCAACAGGGCACTGAGCTCAATACCAAAGGACGGTTTTTAGTGTAATTGTGGTGTCCTATCTTTTACACTGTCATTACATCTGGATGTACCACAGTAGACACTTCCAATAATTTGAGCTGTTTTACCAACATCACCTTTGAACCATCCTCATCATCACATGACAAGATAACCAACAATGAGGACAGAAGTGCATTCAGCTCACCAGAAATGCTCACTGCAGCATAGTGTTGCTGGGCAGGACCTCTGAGGAGAATGGCGGATAGCAGGATAGCCAAGCAGCTGAGGCATGAGAAACTCAAATGTGGCATGTGCAAGCCTGGAGGGTAAATATAAAAACACAAAAAGAGTAGCAGAGCAGTGGGGTGGTTGGGAGACCTATGAAGTGGATGGCCTAGCCTACTGGACAGCAAATGGGGAGGAGGAGTTCCTCACCTAAGCACAGGCTTTGTGAAGATAAAGACACCCTTCTACTGTAAAGGTTATCAGACTTTGGTATTGCTTATATGGAATTCCCTGGCTCTCTCCCTTCCTCTCTGACAGCTCCTTCTCAGTTTCATTTGCTGGCTCCTTTTACACCGCTTATCTCCTCACTATCGGCATCTTGCAAGGCTCTGTTCCTATTTCCCTTCTCTTCTCACTCTACCTTCACTTTTGGGAGGAATTCATCTGCTAGCATGATTTCAGCTTCTACTTTCAAGTAGATGATTCCCAAATCTACTCTTTAACCTGATCTCTCCAGCTGTTCAATACTGCATCCCTTCTTTCCTACAGATATTTCCACTTGGATGTCCCACCAGCACCTCAACCCAACATTCCTAAAACTGAACCTACTCCTCCTAACTTTCCCAAATCTGCCATCACACCATCATCCTTCATGCTTCCATCTCACAAGCCCACAACCTTGGTGTCATCCTTGACTCTGGTCTCTCATTTACCCTACACATCCAATCCATCACCAAAACCTGCAGGTCTCAACTTCACAACATTGCCAAGATCCGTCCTTTCCTCTCCATCCAAACTGCTACCTTGCTGGTACAATTTCTCAGAATACCCCGACTGAACTATTGCATCAGCCTTCTTTCTGATCTCCCATCCTCCTGTCTCTCCCCGCTTCAGGCTATACTTCACTCCGCTACCCGGATTATCTTTCTACAGAAACACTCTGGGCATGTCCCGCCCCTCCTCAAAAGTCTCTGGTAGTTACCTATCAACCTTTTCATGAAGCAAAAACTCCTCACTATTGACTTCAAAGCTCTCCATCACCTTGCCCCTTCCTGCCTCACCTCCCTTCTCTCCTTCTGCAGCCCAGCCGGCACACTCCGCTCCTCTGCTGCTAGCCTCCTCATTGTGCCTCATTCTCGCCTGTCCTGCCATCGACTCCTGGCCCACATCCTACCTCTGACCTGGAATGCCCTCCCTTCTCAGATCCACCAAACTAACTCTCTTCCCCTCTTCAAAGCCCTACTGAGAGCTTACCTCCTCCAGGAGGCCTTCCCAGACTGAGCCCTCCTTTTCCCTCTGCCCCTCCTCCCCTCCCACCACCCTCCTCCCAGCAGGAGAGCAAGCATGCAGTCCAATAGGACAACTTTTTAAATACCTGGGTCATATAGACTAGGTAGGAAATCCTCTGTAGGGGAAGTTGCCCCTACTCTCTCTCTCTGCTCTACCACCTTCCCCTCCCCACAGCAGTTGTGTATATATGTATTTATAATTCTATTATTTTATTAATGATGTATATATATCTATGATTCTATTTATCTATTTAGATGGTATTGATTCCTATCTACTTGTTTTGTTTTGTTTTGTTTTCTGTCTCCCCCTTCTAGAATGTGAGCCCGTTGTTGGGTAGGGATCATCTCTATCTGTTGCTGGATTTTACTTTCCAAGCACTTAGTACAATGGTCCCCACACAGTAAGTGCTCAATAAATACGATTGATTGATTGAATGAATGAATGAATGCTCTGCAACCTCTCAACTTTAGGTTCATCCTCAACTCCTCCCAGTCTTTCGGTTCTCACAATCAGTTATTAAATCCTGTTTGTTCTTTCCCAAGAACATTTCCACAATCCACTCCTTCTCTCCACCTGAACAACTACCACCATGGTCAAAGTTCTTTTCATCATGATTAGCTTAAATCCTCACTGTCCTCCTAACTTCAAGCCTCTCTCTGCTACAGTCAATACTACGCTTAAATCAATACTACACTCTATTATCTGGATCATCTTTGTAGAAACAGCATGGCCTAGTGAAAAGAGCATGCCCTTGGAAGTCAGAGGTCCTGGGTTCTAATCCCAGTTCCTTCACTTGTCTGCTGTATGCCCTTGGGAAAATAACTTAACTTCTCTGTGCTTCAGTTTTCTTATCTGCCAAATAGGGATTCAATATCTATTCTCCCTCCTACTTAGACTGTAAACCCCATGTGGGACCTGATTATCTTGCATCTACCCACTGCTTGTCACATAGTAAGCACAGCATGGCCTAATGGATAGGGCAAAGGTTTGGAAGTCAGAAGGACCTGGGTTCTAGTCCCAGTTCCACCATTTTTTTGTGTGACCTTGGGCAAATCTCTTAACTTCTCTGTATCTCGGTTACCTCATCTGTAAAATGGGGATTGACTTTGAGCCTCATGTGGGACAGGTACTGTGTCCAACCTAATTAGCTTGTTTCTAACCTATGGTTTAGTGAAGTGCTGGCACAGAGTAATCACTTAAAAATACAACAATTAGTATTATTATCTTCTGGAAACATTACTTAACTCATCTCTTTCCACTCCTAAAAAACTTCCCACTGGCAATCAATTTCTCTCCACATCAAACAAAAACTCCCGACCATTGACTTCAAGGCTCTACACTACTTTTCCCCATTTAACAAATAAATTCACATCACCCACTACTCCCCAGATTGCTCTTCCCAAACTTACATACTAACTGCACCTCACTCTCTACTCTTCCACCTCCTACTCTTCACTCACATTGAAACTCCAGCCTGAATCTCTTTCTCCTACCAGAACACAGCCCTACCCAAATCCAAATCCTTCCCAAAAATCTTACCCCCTCCAGAAAGCCTTCCCTGATCCATTCCCATTCACCCCAGTTGCATAAAAGCAAATGCTACCACTTGTATTTTTTTTATGACAATCCTCAGTTCTTTATGTTTGCATGTATATTATTCTGATACTTCAACCTGACACCTTCACAGTTCTACTTTTTTAATATCTGTCCTTTTCCCCACTCTTATCATTTGTAAATATTTTTTTGTCTGGCTTGCTTTAGTCTGTAAGCTTACTGTGGGCAGGGAACGTGTCTACCAACTCTGTTGCATTCTCCCAAGTGTTTAGAACAGTGCTTTGCACACAGTAAGCACACACTAAATACCATTAATTGATTGACTTTAGAATTAGACTGTAAGCTCACTGAGATCAGGGTATGGCTATTTTACTTCTGTTGTACTCTTCCAACTGCTTAGTACAGTGTTTTGCACCCAATAAATATCACTGATTGACTGAGTGAATGATTGATTACGGAGGTATATTGGAAAGCAAAACAGGTCCTATATGAGAAAAACGCATTAACCCAGCAAAGAATTACATTTATGGGTACACAGTGTGGACTAGAGTGTCAAGTCAAATCTAACTTTTCATCCACATTTGCACACAAGGTTAGAATCTCACCGTTAATAGTGTCATCTTTGAAAATGAAGGGCCGGAGAGTGTGAGTGGGTGTTTGAATGTGTGTTTGATATTATTATGGTATTTGTTAAGTGCTTATTATGTGCCATACACTGTACTAAGCACTGGGATAGATTCAGGAGACTCAGGTTGGATATAGTCCCTGCCCCACCTGAAGCTCAAAGAGACAGAGAGAGAGAGAAAGAAAGAGAGACAGAAAAAGTGAGCGAGTGAGTGTGTGTGTGTGTGTGTGTGTGTATACACACATATTTACTCCTGGGGTAGCTACCACTAACGATCAATTGGCCAGCTCAATTTCTTCAACGGGAATGTGAAACTGCAGGAATTGATGGCATTCAATTTTTAACAGTCTCTTTACCCCTGGACATTAAGGTGAAATAACTCCCGCCTTTTGAGTTATGTCCTGGAGGGAAAGCAAAAAACCTTGCAGAATAGCAACTGCCACCCACAAAATGGTCACTCAGACCAAGTCTGTGCCTAGAGAACTGGGCAAATTATTCAAATAATTCAAGACCAAAAACCGTCTACCTAATTAAGACAAAAGTGACTTGATTTTGCCTAAATGGCTGTAAATGCAGCTGTGAAATGTACAGAATCCATTTTCCAACCATGTGCCAGTTCTCCCTGCAAAGAATAAAGCTTTTAGGTCTCACCCTCAGAAATGCTTTACTCTCTACAAGCTTCCCACCACAGCAGGAGAGCAAGCATGCAGTCCAATAGGACAACTTTTTAAATACCTGGGTCATATGGACTAGGTAGGAAATCCTCTGTAGGGGAAGTTTGCTTCGTCCTCCTGAAGAGCAGAGGCTGTGGCAGGACCAGTTTTCAGCACTAAAGCAAGAGAAGGGGGGAGAAAAGGAAGGAACGAATTGTCCACGTGATGAAATCCAGGCCAAGTAAAGAGATGTGAAAAGCAGTGCCTTCCGCACAGCGTGGGGATGGCTATTCCAGCCGCCCGAAGTCTCACCAAAAAGGAAAGTGCGGAAATATGTTTCTCTCCATCTGGCTAGTGTTCACTTGGGTTTCATACAGTAGAGCATCACTTTTTTCACCTCACCTGGTTTGTTTACCCAAACAAACTGCTCATTAAGTAACACGAATTGCATTTGCTGCAATTCTGTTGACAGCGTGAGTGTCTGCAGCCAGCTCGGGAGTTTGGTGGTAATTGTAATCCAATTCAGCATGACACAGACAGTACGGCCCCTGAGGAACGGGGACGTGCAAGTCACAGAACAGCTCCAGCCGTGCCTGCTGGCAAATCCACGGAGCAGCAACGGAACAGCGTTACAGAGGAGTGGAGCGCTGCCCTCCTGACAGAGTTGAGCCATTGAGCAGGAAACAAAGAGAGGCTGAAGGAGACCTCCAAACAGCAGAAAATTAGCCAGGCCAAAAAGAGTAAGCAAGAGGCTCAGAAGACTCCCCTGGTTGACCTGACAGGCAAAAGGTTCTGCCTGTGAAGGGGATCACCGGAGGGCTAAGCCTCTACCTAGGATTTGGGAAGGCCAGATAGGACTCCTACCCAAGAACCCAAGTCCACAAAAAATGTACATGTCGCTCAGTGGCTAACACCAAACCCAGTCGCTTGGCTCCCCATCCTCCATCTGGAGCAGCAAGAGAGGTGGGTTCCTGTTTTGGACCACTTTCTCTTCCACACTGCAAGTTCTTCTGACTCTTGCATACTTGATGGTGACTTATTGTTAAACTGGCCACTGAATGCTACCATGACCCAGGCCCTTGCTTTGTATCTAGGGCTCTTTTTTCAAGTTCCTGTAAGGCTCTTCCATAGCAGCACAGACTTTGTAATAAGTCCTCGGTGCCCATGGGGGGGCTGAGAGTCCATGGGTGAAACCAAATAGTAAATTAGAGATGGGCTCACCCTACTTGGCTGTTCAGAGCAGAGTCAAGAGCTCTTTTTAAATTCCTGATCCTTCCAGGTCTTTGTCTTGGATCCAAAAAAACAAGCTTGATTCATTTCAGCTGACTTGTAGACTCTAAAAGAGGAGTACATAGGCCGCCCTACCCTGTTCCATTAACCTCACTTTCTCCCCATAGGCTTTAAAGGACTCAAGCCTCCTATCTTACCTTGCTGATTTCCTACTACAACCCAACCCGCCTGCTTCACTGATCTAATACCAATCTACTCACCATTCCTCAGTTGCATCTCTCCCTGCAACACCTTGTCCATGTCCTCCCTCTGGCCTGGAATTCCCTTCTCTTCATATACAACAGGCCACCACTCTCCCCGCCTTTAAAGCCTTATTAAAATCGCATCTTCTCCAAGAGGCTTTTCCTAGCTAAACCCTCATTTCCTCTGCTCCCTCTCCCTTTTGTGTCGCCTATGCACTTGGATCAGTACCCTTTAAAGCACTTGATATTCACACTACCCTCAGCCCCACAGTACTTAGGTACACATCCATAATTTATTTCAATATCTGTCTCCCCCTCTTGACTGTAAGGTCCTCGTGGGCAGACAACATGTCTACAAGTTCTGTTGCACTGTACTCTCCCAAGCGCTAAGTTCAGTTTCTGTACACAGTAAGTGCTCAGTAAATACCACTGATCAATTGATTCAGGGTTCAATCATTAAAAAACAAGGATGGGGTTCAGTAACCCCAATATAAGCCAAAGATCCTCTCCTCTGAGGTCTCCCCAAAGGTCCCCAGTATCCTATTGTTGGGCAGGGAATGTCTCTATCTGTTGCCGAATTGTACATTCCAAGCACTTAATACAGTGCTCTGCACACAGTAAGCACTCAGTAAATACAATTGAATGAATGAATAAAAATCCTCTGAGATTTTGCCCAACCTCAGAATTTTCCATGTCAGGAAATTCTGTGGTCTCCTAAAACTGGGCAGTTTCTGGATTGCTCTTATTCCCTTGGACCACGCTTGTCCATACTGCTGTGAACTGAACTCATCCCCAAGTGATCCCAAAGTGAGGTAGGGATTCCCTCAGGGCTTTGTTCTCTGTTCTAACTTTCCCTCTGCCTATTGTACAGTGCCGTGTACACCTACGGCACTGAACAAATAATAACTAATGGTGATAATAAACCACTGAGCCTTCATATGCCGCCAAGCCCAGCACATTCCGACATGTCTCTCGGGGAAGGCAAGCCCATGGATGCATGGGCACGGGAAGTGATTTTTGAAATAGGGCATTTTACTCAGAGGAACTAATTTAACCTCATTTCCACCAGCCACATTCCAGAAACCTGTAGCAAAACCCAAATAGCGCCAGCTGGCAGAGACGAGGTACGGGTATCTGCCACCGATGATGCCCGAGGAGCCCCTCTCAGGTGCTTGGGTTGTGGGGGAAGGGAAAGAGGATAAAGGACCTCAGGTCCCATGGAGAAGCACTTAGGACTTGGCATACACCTCAAATAGTTTGTTTCCCAGGCTTTTAGCTGGGGAAGACAGAAGAGCAGAGGAGCCGCCAGGCTATCAACCCAAGCCAACTCCTAACAAGGAAGACTAAGCCCTTCAGTTAGCCCATTCAAAGCCAGAACTAATTCCTCAACCCAGAAGTCCTGCCCAGAGAAAGTTCAGACTGCTCTTTCTCTTTTTCACTGTGATACAGGAGACACTCGAGACAGTGACACTAACAGGGGCTGCTGGGTCCAGAGGCCTGACACACTGTCCAAGCCAAAGCAGAGGAAAACTCTGGCTTCAGAAGAGGGCAAGGCCTTTGGGGCCTCATTTATACCTAAACCTGGATGTCGAAAGGCAAGGAAGTTGTTCTTTGTCTCCAGGAAATCTTCTCCAGGCACATTTTCAGATCTCTGTCCAGGTTGGCCATCAAAAATGGAATGCCTCAGCTGACCAGTTTCAATAGTCCCACAGCAAAGGAAACTTTCTGGCTCAACAGGAGCCATCTGTTTCTTCCAGGATCAGTGTGCGGGGGAGCTGAAATGCAGACTGGTCTGCTCTAGGTTCAAGAAGATAAGAAGTCTATGTGATGTAGAGGGAAAGAATTTTGTCCACGTCCATCTCCTCTCCAAGGGAGCTGATCCTGGACCTGGGGGCATCCACAATTAGCACTGGGTCCGTACAGGGTGAAAGCACCCGACCTTGGGCAAGTCACTGCACTTGTCTGTGCCTCAGTTACCTCATCTGTAAAATGGAGACTGAGATTGTGAGCATCATGAGGGACAGGGACTTTGTTCAACCCAATTTGCTTGTATCCACCCCAGCGCTTAGTATAGTACCTGGCACATAGTAAGTGCTTACTGAATACCACCATCATTATTATCATTATTATTATTAGTCTTTAAACACTAATCTGCATACTTAATCAGCTTTTCCTCTAGCTGCCAAATCCTGTCCTCTCTCTATTTGGCTATGCCACCTGACTCCACCAGGGAATCCTGGCACCAAAGAATCAAGAGAGAGAAGAGTGGCTCCGGAGTGACAACGGCCAACTGAATATTGTGTTCTGCGGGATCCGAGAAGATGGCCATGGTGGTAGAAATCCCAAGTTAAAAGATTGCCTGACTTCTATTGGCTGTCCTCGAAGAGAATGAAATGAAGGTGAGCGGTTCATTTTCAGAGCTAGAGACAACTTCCTTACGACAACTTCTCTGTTCAAGTGGCTATTATGTCTAATCCCTTATGGAGCTGTAATAAATTTCTAAGTTCTGGGTGCTATTCAAGGAGAATGACAGCTGGCATTCTATGTAGAAATCCAGTGCCTTGTCTGATTGTGCTAACTTCTGTCTATTGAGGAGATTCCTAAACTGGGGAGCTTTTTTAACCCTTCCCAAGCAGTCTGGACTAGAGTGGAAAGAGCAGGGGTCTGGTAGTTGGAGCACTTGGGTTCTAACCCCAGCTCCACCACTTGTCTGCTCTGTGGCCTTAATTAAAACCATGAGCCCTATTTATGTCTGCTGGATTTCCCTTTTTAGAACTTCTTCAAGGACAGGAATCATACTTCTATATGAACCCAGAGTGCTTAGTCCAGTGTTCTTTATCCAGTGGACACTCAGTTAGTGCTTTGGTGATGAGGAAACTTGAGGCATGCCATTGAAAGTCAGGCCTGCTGCAAGTCAAAACTGGCTTTATGGGAGCCCTGAGAGCACAGTTTCCTAGAGGAGCCTGGGGCTGGCAGTCCAACCTGATTTTCTTGTCTCTACCCCAACGCTTAGTACAGTGCCTAACACATAGTAAGCACTTAACAAATGCTATTAAAAAAATACCCTGCCCACTTTGTCTCCCTTCTCCTCAGATGAGAGCCACCGGTCTCTTCGCTGCGTGGGTGACAGCCCACCCAGGCTCCTCTAGGAAACAGTGCTCTGGGGGCTCTCATAAGTCAGTTCTGGCTTGCAGCAGGGCTGACTTTCAATGGGCAACCCCAAATGTCCTCGTCACCAGTAGTATTGACTGAGTGCTCACTGTTGGGTAGGGATTGTCTCTATCTGTTGCCTAATTGTACTTTCCAAGTGCTTAGTACAGTGCTCCACACAAAGTAAATCCTCAATAAATACGATTGAATGAATGAATGAATGAATGAATGAATGAATGACTAAAGAACACTGGACTGGGAACTTGGGGTTCATGCAGAAATATAAAGTGTGATTCCTGTCCTGGAAGAATTTCTTATCTAACAGGGAAGTCCAGCGGACATAAATCGATGAATGTGCACTTAGCTCTGTATGTTCAATTGCATATTTAATTATTTGGCAATTTCAACCTTCCACCTCCAGGTGGAGGGGACAGTGGGGGACGCTAGGCTTCGGAGGTCCAGTCGTTGTGAGGAACCAAGGCCAGGCCTCGGTCCTGGAATGGGGGCCATCCATGCCCTGGTCTAGGCCCTGGATCTCGGTGGAGCCCAGTAATCCCCCACCCCTCTTTTTGTTGCTTACTCCTCCCCATGCTCTCTGGGTTGGAGTCCCGAGGCCCCTTGAGAAGAGGAGTAGGGGGTGCTGACCAGAGTGACTTCCTTGTCTGACAAATCTTGCAGGGCTCCAGCCTGGCCTGGGACCCAGCTGTCTGGCCACCGACCGCACAGTCCAGCCAAGCGGGGTCAGCCCTTCCTTGGAAAAGAGGCCCCAGGACCATAGGCCCATAACACATAGACAAAGCCAGCTTGGATTTCCCACATGAATCATAGCTTGACTGTGAGCAAGTTCTGAGCCCACATGGACTAGAACAAGGACCTGCCATCCTAAACACTATAGCTCCATCTCACCTATCTCACCACCGACCCCTTGCCCACATGCTCATTCTGTCTCAAAACTTCCTCCTCCTTCGTATAGGCAGCCCACTACTCTTCCCATTCAAAGTTCTTCTAAAATCCCATCTCCTCCAAGAAACCTTCCCAGTCTACGTAAGCCCTCATTTCTCCTACTCCCTCTCCCTTCTAATTCATCCTGGCACTTGCATATGTACCCTTTAAGCAGTTGCTATTCACCTGAACCTCAGTCCCATAGAACTTATCTACGTATCCAAAATTTATTTTAATGTTTGTTTCCACTTCTAAACCGTAAACTCCTGGGGCCAGGGAACGTGTCTACTAACTCTGTTGTATTGTGCTCTCCCAAGTACCTTGTACAGTGCTCCACATACAGTATGCACTTAATAAATATCAGTGACTGATTACACATTTATGTGATTAACCATTATATTCTCCTGCACTCACCATTTGTAAATTATTTATATCTGCTTATCTCTCTCCTTCTGGTGTACTCCTCCAAGTTTTTGGTTCGGCGCACTGCTCACAAAAGATGCTCAATAAATACCATTGATTGATTGACTTAGTGGCCGTTCTCTTCGGCCATTTGGTTATGTCAGTTGCCGCTTCATTTGTCCCACTCATTAGCTAAGCTCTTCAAGCATTTTCCTGGTTGAGGAAGGTCTTCATATCTAATTGAGTTCATCCTCTAGTCTGTGAGCTCGTTGTGGGCAGCAATGTGTCTGTTGCTATATTGTACTCTCCCAAGCACTTAACACAGTGCTTTTCACATAGTAAGTGCTCAATGAATGAATGAATAGTAATCAATGAATAGTATTTATTGAGGGCTTACTATGGGCAGAACCCTGTACAAAGTGCTTGGAGGAGGACAATATAGCAGAGTTGCTGGACACATTCTCTGCACTAATAATAATAAAAATAACTGCGGTATTTGTTAAGCACTTACTATGGGTCAAACACTTCCCCGTTTGCTGAGGCAGATAGGAGATAATAAAACTGGAAACAGTCTCTATCCCACATAAGGGCTCACTGTCTAAGGGAGATGGAGAACAGGTATTTAATCCCCACTCTAGAGATGAGGAAATTGAGGCAAAGAGAAGTTAGAGGACCAGTCCAAGGTCTCACAGCAGGCAAGTGGCAGAGCCAAGATTAGAATCCAGGTCCCCAGATTTCCAGGTCCATGCTCTTTCCAGTAGGCCATACTGCTTCCCTGTCTCTCTATGTCTTGGGTTAGTTAACCTGGTTTGAGTGTAAACTTCTGTTTAGCAGGGGATGAATCACTTTGTTATTCTATATTCCCCAAGTGAACCACACCAATAAACTGGGTGCTCAGTGAATACTGCTGCTGCTGCTGCTGCTGCTATTCTTACTATTATTACTTCCACTTAAATTAGTCCTTTTCCACCTTTGGCTTCAAATTCACCCAGTCGCATTAGGAAATTCAGCACTGTGGAGTCATCCTGCTAACTTTCCTTCTTTTTCAGCAGTCTGCCTGGTGAGATGAGGGTTGTCAGACTGCCTAACACGCATGAAATCCTGTATTAGCAAGGGCTTTTTAAAGGGGCTATTAATAAGGTTGAAATTGTGTTGATTGATTCCTAGTACCAGCTCAAGCATGTCTTTGGGTTACAGGGAGCAGTTAGTGAGCAACGTGTAGTTAAACTCTGTGGGTTGGCATTTCAATTGTCCTTTCAATTCCATCTCAATATATTGGCATCCATCCTACTCACTCACTCCTTTATAACATTGCACAACTGTCTCCACTGGGATTTTCCAAAAACAGGATCTCTAGACAGCTTTCTCCAAGTTTCCAACCAGGATTACTGCAATCTGGTCCTATGCTGTGGAGGGAAACTAAGTGGACTTTATCTAAGCTACAGCTCAGCAGGACCTCCCTTGTATTAACCTAAGAAAAATAGCATCAGAAACTCACATTTCTTCTGCTCTGCCCAGATTACCATGACTTCCGCTGACACTGAGGGAGAATCTATTGTGTGCGCTATAAATATATAAAAACAGTTTTAGATACTTGATCTTGTTTTCATCTTTCTCTCATTCTCTGTGAGCAGGACTTTTAGATGAAGGTTTTTTTTTAATTTCCTTTCTTTGGCAACTTATCTACCTACCTTCAGCCTTCTCCATCTACTCCTACTCTCACCAAATTCAGAAAATATTCCTGAAGGAATAAGGTGATGTATTCACATATCCAGGGAAAAGCAAGGAAACTATTTATTTACTTTTGGAAAGTTAGGGGTTTGAGGAGAGTGGGAGATAACAAAGAAGGGAGTTGTGGAAAAGTCAGGTGGGGAGGAGCCCGGATTTCCTTTGTTCTCATTCCACCATTCCCTTTCACATATTGCTTTTTCCTCTTTTACAATTTTAATATCTGAAACCTTATATCAGCACCATGGAATTGTAACAACTGGCTTCAGAGAACATGTGCTGGGCATATGATCCCTGCTCAGTCACTCATCTTCCAAATCACCCAGTGTTTTCAACTCAAGGAGCTAGGCATCATCTTGATCTTGTTGTACCACTGGCTATGGTCTGGGAGACTCTTGCCCTTCCTTGGGATGTTGAGATTGAACCATCCAGTCAAGCCAGGGCATTGATTGCTGAGTTAAACCAGGCAGGCCTTGTTGAACAATAATAGACCTTTCCCTCAGGGCAGAGCTAAACAGCACTGGAAAGTCTGGAATGGGAAAAACACTTGGTGATGAGGGACTGCCCTTGGAGTCGCATTTGCCTTTGCCCCCAGATGATGGGGTTTTTTTCCCTCCCCACAACATGATGCCTCAGAAAACAGTCCTCCATCATGCATCCCTTTTGGACAACTGAGTGTTAACATCACCAGGAAATGAAAACTCTGAGCATATGGAACGTCAATATAATGTAGAAATGTGGGATTAAACAACACAGCTTCTCTGGGAGCAGTGATATCGCTGGGATCCTATCCTTTATTTTTCTCACTTTGTCTCCTTATTGCATTTAGTTTTTTCATACTGCACTTCTGGCAACCAGGCTTCCATCCTGTGGGAATCTTTCCGGTTTGCTGAGCAGATACTGCCCAGGCGAGGATCTCAAAAAAGCAAGCCACAGCCATGGAGACAGTGCACGGAGATAGGACATGAACTATTCCTCAGTAGGCTGTCAAGTGGCTGATTTTTGTGTTGTTTTTTGAATGTGCTTTCCCAAAAGGAAACTTTAAAATTGATTGAGAAAACCATAATTTAGGAATGAACTTTTAGCCAACAGAGTCAACTCCACCTTGGGAATTCTGAACAAGAACAGAAATGAAGTAGGCAGTGATGGGGCTTGAGAATACAAGAATGAGACTCAAATTTCCTACAGTAGATGTATGGCACAGTCTCAGTTTTGGGTACTGACTGACCTAATTTCAAGACCACAGAGGTACGGCACAAAAAGAGAGAGGGAGAGAGACCTACCACTGAAACCAGATAAGCACCAAAACCAATCTACTCTGGTTAACCAATCAATGTTATTTATTAAGCACTTCTATGTGCAAGGGAAAGAAAGATTCTAGACCCATTCCTAATGAACAAATAGACTACAAATAGCTCATCTGTCTCTGTATCACAGGTGCAGCCAACCGGGGCACCAATTTGGTCCTTGAGGGGGTACTCAAAGGGACTTTCCCAGCTCCCAGCCTTCAAGTGATCTGGCTAGAGCTGCAGCCCCAATATCCGATGAGCATGGTGATGAAAATTAGCCTTCTTGATCTTGAGATGTGAGGGTGGAGGGAAAGCAGAGCAATCCAGGAAGTGAAAGGGAATTGATCTTTACCTCTCTCAAATTAGTCATGGCACCAGTCCCTGTCAGGAATCTGTGATAGATGTGCCTCTCTGTCATTCTGCCGAGGTGCTTACCACTGGGATTGCTGACTAGGTCAGTCAGCACCACAAGGGGACGTAAATTGGTCAAGTCGTCTCAGAAGAGACTCCTGAAATGAAGAAACCTGTCGGAAGTGTCTCAAGCCATTTATTACAATAATAACCACTTTTCATCTTCAAGGTGCTTTGCAAACCATAATTAATCCTCACAACACCTCTGTGAAGTAGGGACATGTTATTAACACTATTTTATAGACTGAGGCAGTGCTCTGGAGGGAGGCAAAAGAGAATAAGTATTTTGTGCACAGTCCTGATCAGAAAGAAGCAGTCAAGAATGGAACTTGGTTTTCCTACAAGAATGCCAAATCTCCCCTCTCCTTTATTAGGTTGACAATATAGCATGGCCCAGTGAAATGATCATGGGCCTAGTAGTCAGAGGACCTGGGTTCTAATCCCAGCTCTGCCACTTGCCTGATGTGTGACTCAGGGCAAGTATTTTAATATCTCTGAGCCTCTGTTTTCTCAACCGCAAATCAATCATTCACATTTACTGAGCACTTTTGTGTGCAGAACACTGTACCAAGTGTTTAGGAGAGTACAGTATAACAGATTTGGTAGTCACATTCCCTGCCCACAGTGAGCTTACATTCCAGAGTGGGAGACAGACATTAATATAAATAAATAAATTACGGACATGTACATAAGTGCTGTGGGGCTGATGGAGGTGTGAATAAAGGGTGCAAATCCAAGTGCAAGGGCAATTAAAATGGGGATTCAATACCTTCTCCCTCCCTTTTAGACTGTGAGCCCCATGTGAAAAAAGAACTGTGTCCAAACTGATTATCTTGTACCCACCCCAAAACTTAGTACAGTGCTTGGCACAAAGGAAGCACTAAACAAACACTACAATTATTATAATTAGCATCATTATCACTCTTATCATCATCAGTAGTAGTAGAATTAACCTGGTTTAGCTAGAATAGTGATCAATTTTTATGAGTTACCCCAGGTAATTTTAGAAAAAGATAAGAGTGTGGCCAATTTAACCTGAGCGATCCCGACTCCAGGGTATTTATCTTCTTGCTCTGGCTTCAGGATTGCTCTGGCTAAACTGGCTAGCCTGCCTTGCACTGAACCCCAGATAACTCTTGCTGACTTCAAGTGCTGGGACTGCCACATCTGGACTGGAGCATGCTCCATCCATGCCCGGTTTAGATCCCTCGGCATTCTCGTACTTGTTTGATTGTGTCAGCATGCTGGGGAATTTTGACCTCACGTTTCCTCCCCACCTTCACCTTACTCTCACGGTTGCCGGGAGCATAGAGGAGGCATGCAAACTTGGCATGGCGTCCTGATGTTCTATTTTTCAACAAAAATAATATAGTCAGTCTGCTCTTTGTCAGTTTCTTTGTAGAACAAAAATTCCCTCCTGAGCCCTTCTCCAACCCAGAAAAGGCTCAGCAGAAGAGATAGAGAGAGGCAAAAGGTGAGTTGGATAATCAGTCATCGTTCAGTGCCCATCACCAGGGCTGGCTTCGGAGTGTTCACAAGGTGAATCATCGGCTTAAGGAGCGGGGGGCTTGGGGGCAGCAGCATAGGAACTTCCGAAGATGGCAGCTGCTCTGGGCCTTCCAAATATGGTTCCTGCCCTTTCCTTTTTGAAGAGACCACCGTGTGGCTTCTCTCAAAGGTGGCCACACTACTACTCTCCTCAAAAACGGCAGCAGGCAGAGGTGATCTGCTGGTGAGGCATAAGCAGGGATCTTGCCCCTGGGCTTCATGGGGCATTTGGAGCTGAGCAGCCTGAGTCCTCGGTTGAGAAATGGAAACAGGGGCGGGGGCTGAGAAACACTATTCTACAACATCACTAAAATTCACCCTTTCCTCTCCATCCCAACTACTTCCACATTAATACAGCCGGGATTAGAATCTAGGTCCTCTGGCTCCCGTCCTATACTAATTAGACCACGCTACTTTCCCAACTGTGCTTCATTTCCCTCATTTGCAGTCAATCAGTATTTACTGAGTACTTACTCTGTGTGTGTGTGTGTGTGTGTGTGTGTGTGTGTGTGTGCAGAGCACTGTACCAAGTGCTTGGAAAATGAGGGTTCAATACCTATTGTCCCCCTACTTAGGCATGTCATGTATCTATCCCGGGCTTAGCACAGTTCTTGACACATAGTAAGCATTCAACCGATACTACTATTATTAGTAGTAGTAGTTTTTCCCTCTTTCATACAGAGCAGCAGGACTCCCATGAAAGGGACTCACTGTTGGCTTCAAAGCTCTCCATCACCTTGCCCCCTTCTACCTCATCTTCCTTCTCTTCTTCTCCAGCCCAGCCCTCACACTCCGCTCCACACACAGCTAACCTCCTCACTGTGCCTTGTTTGCACCTATCCCGCCGCTGACCTGCCCACGTCCTACCTCTGACCTGGAATGACCTCCCTCCTCACATCCACCAAATTAACTCTCTTCCCCTCTTCAAAGCCCTACTGAGAGCTCACCTCCTTCAGGAGACCTTCCCAGATTGAGCCCTCCCTTTCCCTCGGCTCCTCCTCCCCTCCCCATTGCCCCGTCTCCTTCCCTCTGCTCTACCCCCTTCCCCTTCCCACAGCACTTGTGTATATTTGTACGTATTTATTGCTCTATTTTATTAATGATGTGTACATATCTATGATTCTATTTATCTATTTAGATGGTATTGATTCCTATCTACTTGTTTTGTTTTGTTGTCTGTCTCCCCCTTCTAGACTGTGAGCCCGTTGTTGGATAAGGATTGTCTCTGCTGCCAAATTTTACTTTCCAAGCGCTTAGTAAAGTGGTCTGCACACAATAAGTGCTCTATAAATACGATTGAATGAATGAATGATTGAAGCCACCCTGCTATCACACTTGGTAAATGAAACAAAAAGCTAAAATGAAACACAGAAATAAAAACCAAACAAAATGGAAACCAGCCTGAAAAGCAAATCCCCGTGTATTTGAGCAGAATCCTTTTGTGGATGTAGATACTGGAGGGTAATAAACCTGGAAGCTACCCAACTTACGCTGTAGGCAGGGAATGTCACTGTTTAATGTAGTATTTTACTTTCTCAAGTGCTTAGTACAAAGCTCTGCACACAGTAAGTGCTCAATAAATACGACTGCATGAATGAACATACTGACAGTTTTGAGAGGATAGTTACTGTGTCAGAGGAATGTTCCAGGCAGCTCCTAGGACACTGTGAATATCCCCTAAGTGTTAAACAAGAACAATTAGGCAGTGAATCCAAGGAAGTAGTACCTTGAAAGGTCTTTAGAAATCCCCATAGGGAAATACTTCTCTAAGTTTAGTTTCCAAATTTCACTTTTTGTTGCATTTTCTTGATTTCCTGCCTCATAGATTCCTACAGACATATTTCCTAGATATTAAGTCCAATATCATCAGTCAGGGCACCTTTTGTTTAAATCATCAATAAGACCATACTTCTAGTCCTCTAGAAACTGATCAAAATTCTCTTGAGGGGTTCTCTTGAAAAGAAATAAGAAGCTTTGCAACAGGCTACCATCCCTGAATTTGCACTCAAAAAATAAATAAAATGAAATCTCTTTTAGAACATCTGGAATTTCTACCCATCAAAGGGTATCTTTGGTAGGTAACCTTGTAGTACAAGTCCTGTAATATAGGACTCCTACTCTAAAATCTATGCTAAGAAAATTCAGACTTCTAAACACTTGCCCTTCTAGGACAGGTGTCTTTTTAGATTTCCTTATAGTCCAACATTCCCACACTGTATGTGGGTCAATTCTGAAAGCAGTATGAGGGGAAATCCTCCTCTACCCCACCCAGGATGGGCACCTCAGGAAATCTTAATCCTTTCCATCTTGGTTTTTATCTAGGATCCTGATTTGGGGACTTGGCAAATTAACACCAGAGAAAATGCTGCTCAACTACTTAGCTGTAAACCTGAAAGAACTGGCAAGTCTTACATCTGGATCTTTAGTCCATTACAGATGTGGGATATCTTGGACTAAAGTTTGACAAAATTTGGCATCACTATTCCCTGAAATGAGACATTAGTCCTCAAAGCCAGGGATGAAAGTACACAGTGGAGTCATCTCCAATGCTGTTTTAAGGGCCCTGACAGAGTAAAACTCCTCCTTGGAATAATAATCAATCTATAGCATTTATTGAGCATCTACTGAGTGTAGGGTATTATATTAGATTCTTGGGACAGTACAGTAGAATTAGCAGTTTAGCAAGAGACAGATACTAAATACTCATACATGTAGGAGAAAGTAATAGAATATATAAGATAAGCACATCAGGGCTGGTCGAGAAGCAGCATGCCCTAGTACAGTGCTCTGCACATAGTAAGTGCTCAATAAGTACTATTGAATGAATGAACACGGGCCTGGGAGTCAGAAGGACCTGGGTTCTAATCCCATATACACCACTTATCTGTTGTGTAACATTGGGTAAGTCACTTAACTTCTCTGTGCCTCAATTACCTCATCTGTAAAATGAGCATTAATACTGTGGGCCTTATGTGGAACTTGGACTGTGTCCAAGCTGATTGGCTTGTATATACCCCAGCACTTAGTACATTGCCTGGAACATAATAAGTGCTTAACAAATACCATAAAAGGGGTGCTACTGGAGATCGAGTGTAATGCTGACTTGGAAGTTGAAGAATATAAAGTGGCGAGATTAAAAATTAATCAAGGAAACCTTCCTGGAGGAGATGTGATTTCAGACGGGCTATGGAGATTGGGACTGCTGCCTTCTGCCCGATATAAAGGGGCAAGGAGTTCCAGGCAATGGGGAGGGCATGAGCAAGACAGCAGCAGCAGCAAAGATAAGAATGATGGGCACCGAGTAAATTAACTCAAGAAGAATGAAGAAAACGATCTGGAGTGAAGTGAGAGAAAGACCTGCTTGAATGCTTTAAAACCAATCCTCAGGAGCTCCTACTTGATGTGAAGAGGAATGGGCAACCATTGGAGGCTAGTGAGTCAGGGAGAGGCTTGTGCAGAACATCATTTTAGAAAAATTATCTAGGCAGCAGAATGAAGGAAAGTCTGAAAAAGGAGAAACTGGAGGCAAGAGATGTGAGCAAGGAAGCTGATGCAGTAGTCAGTCCAGACTGTAAATTCCTTGTGGGAAAGGATTGTGTCTGCTAACCCTAGTGTACTGTACTCTCCCAAGCATTAAGGATAGTGTTCTGCACAGAGTAAGCACTCAATAAATGCCACTGATTGACTGAAATGTCTGAACCAGCATGGTGGATGGAGAAGAAGAGGGAGAGTTCTCTTTCCACAAAAAGGTCTTCTCTCCTCTGGCCGCCTTGACTTTTGTGTGTGTCTCCATTTCACTTTCTTTCTCTCTTTGTCTTTCTTGTCTCCCTATGTGTTCCGTTGTCTCTGTAAGTTTCCTTTTCTTCTCCTACTGAAATATTTCCCTATCCTCATTATTTTCCCTCCCCTATCCCTCCTTTTTCTCTACCTTCTTTCCCCTTCTTTTTCCTCCCTCTTTTCTGCCTCTCTTTCCTTCTTTCTCCTCCCTTCCCTGTCTCCCCCTCCCCCTCACCTCTTCCAGGCATGGATACCATATGTAGTGCCAGGAAAGTGCAGGAGTATTGAGGAAGTAAAGTGGCAGCCTGCTAACCATTCATTTCACCTGGTGTTCATGCTTTTACCATGTTGTAGTATCACATTTTAACCCTTGTGCTACCAAATCAGAAACTTTTAATCAATAAGTAAATTCCCAAAACCTTGGTAGAGGCACTTTCCAAGATACAAAAGCCCTTCAGAGCAAGCTGAAAAAGAATCTTCAGTCAAAGGAATTAATTCTAAAAGTCAAATCTACTAGCTCTATTCTTTCTGGGTCTAGATAATAAACTGGGAAATGCATGTCGATTAGACTGTAAGCCCATCAAAGGGCAGGGACTGTCTCTATCTGTTGCTGACTTGTACATTCCAATCGCTTAGTACAGTGCTCTGCACATAGTAAGCGCTCAATAAATACTATTGAATGAATGAATGTTGAGTGTATATATGGTTTTGTATATTCCTGGGTGCAGTTGTGTAGGTATTTTCACAAATAGTACGTATAGATGTCGATTTCTGATAGAAATGTGTAATCCCATGTTGACCTACTTTAGTCATTGTTATATCTAACTTTTACTAAACATCTTCAAAATGGCACTCTGGATAGTGTTACCTGTCACAGTGTCACTAGTATGGTCTTGTGGAAAGAGCATGGGCTTGGAAGTCAGAGGACCTGGGTTCTAATCTCGGCTCTGCCACTTACCATAATGGGCAAATCACTTAATAATAATAATAATAATAATAATAATGTTGGTATTTGTAAAGCGCTTACTATGTTCAGGGCACTGTTCTAAGAGCTGGGTAGAGACAGGGTAATCAGGTTGTCCCACCTAGGGCTCACAGTCTTCATCCCCCATTTTACAGATGAGATAAATGAGGCACAGAGAAGTGAAGTGACTTGCCCAAAGTCACACAGCTGACAAGTGGCAGAGCCGGGATTCGAACCCATGACCTCTGACTCCGAAGCCCGAACTCTTTCCACTGAGCCATGCTGCTTAATGTTGGTATTTGTAAAGCGCTTACTATGTGCAGAGCACTGTTCTAAGCGCTGGGTAGATACAGGGTAATCAGGTTGTCTCACGTGAGGCTCACAGACTTAATCCCCATTTTACAGATGAGGCAACTGAGGCACCGAGAAGTGAAGTGACTTGCCTACAGTCACACAGCTGACAAGTGGCGGAGCTGGGATTCAAACCCATGACCTCTGTCTCCCAAGCCGGTGCTCTTTCCACTGAGCCACGCTGCTTCTCTCAACTTCTCTGTGCCTCAGTTCCCTCTTTTGCAAAATGGGGATTCAATGCCTGGGCTCCTTCCTACTTAGAATGTGAGTCCCATATGGGACCTGACTATCTTGTATTTACCCCAGCACTTAGTACAGTGTTTGGCACATAGTAAGCCCTTAACAAATACAAGAATTATTATTATTGTCATCATTATTGATGCAGGCTATTTTCTCTTGTTGATTTAGTGAGAACCCTAGAGTTCTATCTGGACTAGTAGCTTAATTAAAGAGATTTCTCAGCTGGGGTAAGGGAATTTTATGGCTCAGTCTTGTTTGAAGGGTTACTCGATGAGTTTGGAGCTTTAATGAAGTCCTGATGTCCTAGAAAAGGTTTCCAGATCAGAAAAAGTCTCAGGCTATTGTCTTTTTTATATAGGCAGGTAGATCTCTTTGATTTTATTGCTGCCCTTATTTTTCTTCCCTGAGTTAGTCCAATGGGTGATGAGATGGGCTCCTATAAAGTTATTGTTAAGGCTTGATTCCTGTATTTGCACCAGGTTTGATGTTGATGATTGGTTCCCTTTTGCAGAAAATCAAAAGGAATTGGAAATGTATCTAATTTCTAGGTTCTGTGGTGTAGTTTTTGCAGCCAGTAATAGATGTGGAAGCTTCCTACTTGGAGGACGAGCCACAGGTGTGTTGCTCCTTGTTGAGCTCCTTTCAAGGGACATTTCAACTAACTTTCAATGGACATCTTCAGAGTTGTGATTTGGAAGGGACACTGAAAATATGGTGCTTCTCCAGACCTATATTTGAGTGAAAGGTTGCAGGGCGTATGGGAGTATATGTATATATGTGATTACTTATTTTGTACTGTAAAAGCACCTCACTCTCCCCTTTGCATCAGAGCCTTAGGGTATCAGCTCCCCTGTGAATGAGGCTGTGTCTATAAGGACACAGTACAGTAGAGTTGAAACATTTAGCTGGATAATTCATTCAGAAAAACAGTGATAGTGAAAAACTAGAACTTTTTTTGCATTGACTCAACCAGCTTGATTGTCCATACTGTTCACATACACTGGGAAACCGCTGCTGCTGTTGTCTCAGTTGGAAATTCCTTGCTTTTCCATTCCCTCCCCGTGTATGGTGTCTCATTGGAACAGCTAGGCATCTTTAAATGTCTTAGCTCCAACTTCTCATTCTGGTAGAAGTCTTTTTTTTGTTTTCAGACTGGAGAAAGTTGTCTTAGAAAGATGGTCTGAGCAACAGAGTGAAGTATGGACTGAAAAGGGGAAGAGGCTGAAGAAGTAGTCAAACTGATAATATGACCACCTCCTTAACATGACTGATGAAGGAAGGAGAAGGAGAGATGAATCTGGGAAATGTTTTGGAGGGAAAACCACCTGGATTTAGCAACAGACTGAATGTGAGAAATGAAAGAAACAAGGAATCAAGGACAATGCCAAGATTGCACGATTTGGAAACAAGAGGATGGTGATGTTGCCTACCATAATGAGAAAGTTACGTGGAGGAGAGGACTTGGGAGGGAAGATTAGGGGTTCAGTTTTGCCCAGGCTCACTCCCAATCTGGCTTCAGCCTCTGTAGGCCTGGGGCACCGCAGTTCAGGTCTCTTTGCTTAGGCCAGACAGGTCAGTAAGCACAGATTTCTGGCCCATGTAGAGTATGGTGGTGGGGTGCTTAGGAAGAACCACAAGGAGAGGTGTGTGTGGTTGGGTTTTGAAAATAAAGTGCTGCCAGTAGGCACATTCTTCATTAGAGTAGGTCCTATAATAATTAGTGGTTAATCACCATTTCCATCTCCTTCCAAATACCTTCTGGTATGTGATTGGACACGTTGCTGTAATTTTCTAGATGGATGATGTCAATGAAATTTGCTACACTAGGAAGAGGAGCCAAAAACCCTGGTAATTCTCCTCTAGCCTCCCAACTATTTTGCATTACCCTTCCGGCTCTGGCAGAGGCATTCCCTGAGTTGGGAACAGGCAGGGAGATGGTGCCATGCCACACTTTGGCTGCCCAGTGCAGCCAGGTGAAGGGAGCAGAGCGCCGTGTCACGCCCTCGGTTCTGCGGGGCCTGTGGCTGCCCCACCTGTGGGCGATGTTGACCGAGGAGTGGGCAGCCTTCCCCTGCCAGGTACAGGAGCTGCTCCCTTCCTTCAGACGCTGCATCCATCCCCCTCCGCTTCAGAGTCAGCCTTTAAACTTGCAGTAAAAAGATATTGCCTTTGAAGTGTTTGAAGTGCCATACACTGGATGACCTCTCGGTGCCCTGTTCACAAAGGAATAAGCTGTAACTATTCTTATTTTTAAAACCTGTGATTATACCAACAGCTAGAGCGTGGACCCATGAAATCCCCTAATATAAATAGGTCCACTGGAGACTTGCTCCCCTGAAAGAAAGAGAGAATGACAATTGACCTGAAAGGACCCTCTGACAGGTTTCATCTTCCTGTTTGCAGAAGGATTTTAGGGATGGGATTTTAAAGAGAGGGCAGTGGAGGTTCCAGAAACTCTCTTCTGCATCCCCCATTTTTCTCCCTTCCCTAGCTAGTCCCTCCTCCATACTTATTCCTTCCGATTATCAGATTTAATGACTCACACCATTAAGGAAGCCAAAGAGGAGGGGAAGATGTTCTTCTTCCCCTTTGAGGAGTTTGGCTGTGAATGACCTTCCAGTCTCATCACCACGCATCTCAGGGAGGCCAGGGAACGTGGAGAAGGTTGGTGATGGGAGGTGGGCTCTCTGTAGTTAGAACCAGAGGCAAGATAGTTTCCAGTGAACATCGCCTCCAGGTGGCAGGGGTTTTCTGCTCACCTTAAAGACCTGGTGAGGAAGGCCAAGCTGAGCCACGCCTGGCCTTGCGTCTAGGCTCAGCAACGAAAGTCTTGTCTGGTTGGACAGCTGAAGTTGGAGGTGGATACGGGTATTTTGCCCTGTTAAGAGAAGGACTGTGGCCTAGTGGGAAGAGCATAGGCCTGGGAGTCAGAAGACCTGGGATCTAATCCCAGGTCTGCCACTTGTCTGCTGTGTGACCCTGCGAAAGTCACTTAACTTTTGTGTGCTTCAGTTTCCTCAGCTATAAAATTGGGATTAAATACCTGTTCTCCCTCCTATTTAGACTGTGAACCCCAGATGGGATTGGAACGGTGTCTAACCTGATTAGCCATGCTGAGCCCGTCTGACTCTGATCATGGGAGTTGGTAGAGTCCTGTCTCTGGCCCAGGTTGACTTGACAACCACTAGGGAATTTTCTCTTCTATGACTTCCTGCCTCAATTGAGTCTCCTCCTCTTCTCCTGGATCTGTCTCTGCCTCATTGTGAGCCCTCTGACTCTGGGGGAGTGCCATACTTCTTCACTTCAGCTCCTTCGCCTGCCTACATGACCCCTGGGTCCTGATTAGCAGATTGTCTTCCGGATCCTACACTTTTTTACCAGCCTCAGGAAAGTATTGCTTAGCAACACCAGGCGTGCCCTTTCCATGCCTCCAAAAGGGAGACTTTCCTCCCGAAGCACAATTAATCCCTCTTTCACCAGGCCATGAGCTTCCAATCACAGTGCTTTCTTTCCTGAGCATTACAAGTGAGGTTTCCAAAGTTGAGGTTTGATAAACCTTTGGAGGAATAGGGGACAAGACAGTAGTTTTTCCCACCCAGGAAATAGTTGAACAACTGACTCTGTGTGTAACTCCACTAGCCTCAAAGAGGTGAATAAAAAAGAAAGATCTTTGGCTCCCTCATTTTCTTGTCTCTCCCTCTCCTTCTCCCACCGCCACCCCCAGGTGAGAGCACCGTCACTCAAAATTCTCTGCTCTGTTCAGGCTCTGGGACTCCAGGAACATGAAGTAAGGTCACTGTTGGCTACGATGGTGTCTAATGACCACCCTGGGTCCAGGCTCAGCAGAGAAAGCCCTGCCTGGTTGGACAGCTGAAATTGGAGCACTTTGCCCTGCTAAGAGAAGTAGCATGGCCTAGTGGCAGGAGCACAGGCCTGGGAGTCAGAAGACATGGATTCTAATCCTAGCTCTGCCACTTGTCTGCTGTGTGACCTTGGGCAAATCTCTTAACTTCTCTGTCCCTCAGTTTCCTTAACTGTAAAATGGAGATTAAATATCAGTTCTCCCTACTATTTAGACTGCAAGTCCCATGTGGGACAAGAGCAGTGTACAACCTGACTAACTTGCTTCTACCCAGCACTTAGAACAGTACTTGACATATAGTAAGTGCTTAACAAATACAAAAATAACAATAATAATAATAACTGCAATGGGAGGGCTGCAAAATTGGCCCTTTTAAATTGAGCGGGGACAAGATTGATACTCAGGAGCAGTAGCAGCTTTATTATTATTTTCAAGGAAGTTACCCACTGTAAATGATGGAGCCCTGCCTTGTCAGTCCAAATATGAGTCCCTACTGAGCTGGAAGTAGTCCAGGCCTCTCCTTGGAAGTGCAGGGCCATTTATGTCCACCTAGCAGCACAGGCTCATCTGAGCAAATCTGATAGCTCTACACATATTCAGGGGCTCCTCCTATAAGTGAAGCCAGTGTCACACCCATGGTATGGTCCCATAGTTCCCCTTTAATGGAGGACTCAGGTCCCTTTAATGGGGGGACTCTGGAGTGGCCTGAGGGAATCCAAACTATTCTTGGCCCAACAAGATTCAGATTCAGGAGCAATGTGGTTCAGTAGAAAGAGTACAGGCCTGGGTTTCAGAGGACCTGGGTCTTAATCCCCAGCTCTGCCTTTGCCTGCTGTGTGACCTGGGGCAAATCACTCGACTTCTCATCTTTAAAACAGGAATTTAATGTTGTTCTTGCTCCTACTTAGACTGTGAGTCCCATGTGGGACAGGCACTGTGTCCGATCTGATTAATTTGTATTTACCCCAGTGCTTAGAACAGGGCTTGACACATAATAAATGCTTAACAAATGCCACAGTAATAACAATAATTTGTGCTATACCTACCAAGCTCTGTCCCAACCTTGCCTTCTATTATTTGGCATCCGTGAAAGCTGAACGTCTAGAGAATTTCAGCAATGATTGCCACAACTTGGCTTTCCTCCTACAAGCTCAAATTAATTTTCGGTCCTTTTATCGCCACGGGCCAGAGTGACATCACTGCTGTTGGTGGAGTGCCGTTTATTCACATGCCGCCCAACTAGATGATGCCACAGAGTGTTTTATGGAATTAGCCAAAATGCCACAGATCACTCCTGTTGTGTATCCTTGTTGCTGTGACAAGGGGAGACTCACAGAGGCCTAGGTCAGAGTTTGCTTCCCCAGTGATTTTGGGGTTTGCTCTTTTAATAGGAAAGGAGGCATCAGGAATATTTAGTGCCTGGAGGCAAGAAGCAGGGAGTGTTGCTGAAAACAGAACTATATGATTGGGACACCCACACATTGGGACACTGTCCCAGGCCCCATCTGCCAGAGGGCCAAGTCAGAGGGGATATTGCTGGCTCTGCCCCTACTTCGATGCCAATTGGCCCCACCGCAGAAGCACCCAATTAGCCGGCAGTGTCAGCAGGGGCAGCCTGGGGAAAAAGCAGCTGTGAGTGAGTGAGTGAGTGAGTGAGTGAGTGAATGAGAGAGTGAGTGAGTGAGTGAGTGAGTGAGTGAGTGAGTGAGTGAGTGAGTGATGGTATAGTGGCAGGAAGCCGGAGCAACTCTTTCTTTCTCGTTCCCCTTCTCCCTGTGAATAAAACCTGGGAGACAGAACCCACATCAGGGAGGATAATAATGATAATAACTGTGGTATTTGTTAAGCGCTTACTATGTGCTAGAGACTGTATTAAGAGCTGGGTGGATACAAGCAAATCAGGTTGGACAGAGTCCCTGTCCCACTTGGGGCTCACAATCTCAATCCCCATTTGATAGATGAGGTAACTGAGGCCCAGAGAAGTGAAGTGACTCACCCAAGGTCACACGGCAGACAAGAGGCAGAGGTGAGATTAGTTCTAGTCTGTGAGCCCTCTTTTAGAATGCGAGCCCATTGTGGGCAGGGATTGTCTCTATTTGTTGCTGAATTGTACTTCCCAAGCACTTAGTACAGTGTTCTGCACAAAGTAAGCATTCAATAAATACAACTGAATGAATAAACCCATGGTCAAGTTGGGGGTGGACTCTCAGCTGGTGTGGGCCCTGGGTTTGGTAAATGGACTTGGTAGGGGAAGGGGTGGTGCCTGAGGGAGTGATGACCCAGCCACAACTCAAGTCTCAAAATCTGGGTCCTCTTTTCAAATCGTCACCCCTAACCCCAACCCATTCTTTCATTTCTAAACTATCACTGATTCTCCTACACCTCGATGTTCAGTTTAGGGCTTTCACTGGTTAAACACCATAGTAATAATCCCAGTGTAATTCCAACATAGCAAGCAGAGATACAGTACAATCATTCAGCATCCGCAAAGGATTCTTGTCACATCCGGGACCTGCTGTTGTTGCCAAAGGTGCTTTGAGTGTTTTCCTAATTGAGCATCAGTGAGTAGTTAAAATCAGGCTTATTAAAATAACACAAAATATATATCAACTCTGTTGTATTGTCCTCTCCCAGAGCTTAGTACAGGGCTCTGCATACAGTAAGTGATCAATAAATGCTATCGATAGTTTTTTATGGTATTTGTTAAGCGCTTACTATGTGTCAAACACTGCTCTAAGCACTGAGGTAGATACAAGTCTATCAGGTGGACAAAGTCCCTTCCCACATGGGGCTCACAGTTTAAGTTGGAAGAGAAGGATATAATCCCCATTTTACAGATGAAGTACCCAAGGCATAGAGAAGCTTAATGACTTGCCCCAGGTCACATAACAGGCATGTGGCGGAGACAGGATTAGAACCCAGCTCTTCTGATTCCCAGGACTGTGCTCTTTTCACTTGCTCACACTGCTTCTTTGTTTGATTGACTGATGTCAGCCCACCCTCTTTAATGTTTTATTACTAGTCTCTTCAGGGAACACTAGGAATAAAATGGGCAAAATCAGCAGCTCTTTCTACTCTTCTGGCATAAATAAGTACTTGCCCTAGGAGAGTAGTTGAGTTGCTGTTTCTAAGTCTGGCTTCACACTGCTCTTAAAGACATGATCCAGTACCGCCCAGTACTTTTGTGACTTCAGAGTATTTTTCAAAGGCCAGGGAAAAGAATAGACTTCCTTCTTTTTTTTTCTTATGGTATTTGTTAAGCACTGACCTTGTGCCAGGCCCTGTACTAAGCACTGAAATAGTTAATCAGATTAGACACAGTCCACATCCCACATGGGCCTCACAGTCTTATTCCCCATTTTACAGATGAGGTAAATGAGGCACAGAGAAGTTAAGTGACTCGCCCAAGGTGACACAACAGGCAAATAGTGGAGCCAGGATTAGAACCCAGGTCCTTCTGATTCCCAGGCCCATGCTCCATCCATTCTTGTCTTATGCCATCTATTCATCTCCAACTCATAGCGACACCGTGGGCGCATCTCTCCGAGAGCACCCCACCTCCACCTGCAATCGTTCTGGTAGTGTATCCATAGTGTTTTCCTGGTAAAAATGCACAAGTGGTTTACCGTTTCCTCCTTCCATGCAGCAAACCTGAGTCTCCGCCCTCGCCTCTTTCCCATGCTTCTGCTGCCCAGCGCAGGTGAGTTTTGACTTGTTCCAGATTGCCTTCCACTCGCTAGCCACTGCCCAAGCTAGGAATGGACAGGCCTCTGCTTGACTCTCCCTCTCGTAGTCAAGACTGGTAGAGCACTGGAAACTCTCCAGGTGCAACCCTGAGAGGGGGCTCCATCCATTAGGCAACACTATTTCTCTCTGAACCCCAGAAGGGATGGGGACTGTGTCTGATCTGATTATCTTGTACCTCTTGTAGTCTTAGTACAGTGTTTGACACATGGTTAAATGCTCAAATACCATCATTGATCAAAAGCCTTTTATGGAACAGGGACTGTTTCAGTTCTGGTTATCTTTTTCTATCTCAGTGCTTAGCATAGTGTTTGACAATCAACCAACGTTTATTGAGCTCTTACTGGGAGCAGAGCCCTGTACTAAGCAGTTGGGAGTGTACAATATTCATTCATTCATTCAGTCCTATTTATTGAGCACTTACTGTGTGCAAAGCACTGTACTAGGCGCTTGGGAGAATACAATATAACAATAAACAGTGTAGTAAGTAGAACTGATCCCTCTCCTCTCAATACCATTGATTAATTGATTAATTGATTTTTTAATGGTATTTGTTAAGCACTTACTCAGTGTCAAGCACTGTTCTAAGCAGTAGGGTAGATACAAATTTATCAGGTTGGACTCAGTCCTTATCCCACATGGGGTTCACAGTCTAAGCTGGTGAGAGAGGGATGTAATCTCCATTTTACAGATGAAGTAACTGAGACACAGAAAGGTGAAGTGACTTGCCCAAGGTCACACAGCAGACAAGTGGCAGGGTCAGGATTAGAACTCAGGTTAATGTTAGATTCTCAGGCTAATGTTCTTTTCACTAGGCCACGTTCCTTCCTCCTGACACTCTGATAGGGATTCCCTCCCTCTGAAACCCCAAAGCTGTGGAGGTCACAAGCTGAGATCTGAGAAAACAGAGCACATGGAGCCAGGAATAAGACAGCTTTGGCCTCTCATAAACTGTTTAATATGGAGTTTATTATCTTCTGGGTCTATTTTAAGCCAGGTCATGGGTTTTTGGCATCTACCAAACTGCAGAGTACTCTCGGCTCTTTAGGAGAAAGCACATCCCTCCCAGGCAGACATCCTGAGAAAGCCCTGCTGGAGCTGTAATAAGCCATTTATTGGTTATGAAATTTTCCTAGCAACTCCAAACGGATAGTAAAATGAAGGGAGGGGAAATCATCACAGGGACTTCTAAGATGAGAAGGTGTTTTTATCCTGGGTCATTGCTCAATGACTTCTTAAAGGAACCTCCACAGCTGCTCCGTGTCCACTTATTGTCACCATTTTTTTTAAATGGTAGTTGTTAAGCGCTTTTTTTGTGCCAGACACTGTATTAATTGCTGGGGTAGATACAAGCAAATCAGTTTGGACAAGGTCCGTATCCCACATTGCGCTCACCGTCTTAATCCCAACTTGACAGAGGAGGTAACTGAAGCAAAGAGAAGTTAAGTGACAAGCCCAAGGTCACCCGACAGACAAGTGGTGGAGCTGAGATTAGTACCCAGGTACTGGAAGTTCAGTGATGCTATGAGAGTATTTTTCTATATTTCTCAAGACTCTCCTTCACAGAGACCAGAGAACCCAGAGCTGTGCGAGGAATCGTGGCAAGGTCGGGGGGATTATGTTTAACTTCCTTCTATATGGGACTGTGTTGGCCTCTCCCTACCCTGGCCAGTGGCCAGAACTGTCTCCTGAGTTGGGAGGGGTTTTCCCCCAGCACACTGGGGTCCCACGCTCTGCCAGCTGTGGGGCAGGAGGGCAACTGACTCTGGGTTTGGAATGTGCTTCAAAGAGCAACTTGAAGTCTGCCACGTGCACGGGCCCAGAGCTAAGGACCGGCTGGACGGGCTCCATAGAGGGCTGTGACTCAAACATCTCTACTCAGCAGCTCAATCCCCGTCTCTCGTTGCTTCTTGCCGACCTGAGACTATTGGGAATCAGATTTCACGTGCTAAATCTCACTGTGCTAGGGCTAGGGAAGCAGGAGGAAGACCTCCAAGGAAAACCCAAAAAAAAAATGGTATTTGTTAAACGATTACTGTGTGCCAGACACTGTACTATCCTTTAACTGTTGGAGTTCCTCAAGGGTCAGTTCTTGGCCCTCTTCTGTTCTCCATTTACACTCACTCCCTCAGTGAACTCATTCGCTCTCACGGCTTTGACTACCATCTCTACGCAGATGACACGCAGATCTATATCTCCGCCCCTGTCCTCTCCCCCTCCCTTCAGGCTCGCATCTCCTCCTGCCTCCAGGATGTCTCCACCTGGATGTTGGCCCTCCACCTAAAACTCAACATGAGCAAGACTGAGCTCCTCATCTTCCCTCCCAAACCCGGTCCTCTGCCAGACTTCTCTATCACCGTTGATGGCACGACCATCCTTCCCGTCTCTCAGGCCCGCAATCTCGGTGTCATCCTTGACTCGTCTCTCTCGTTCACCCCACACATCCTATCCGTTACCAAGACCTGCCGGTTTCACCTCTACAATATCGCCAAGATCCGCCCTTTCCTCTCCACCCAAACGGCTACCTCACTGTTACGGGCTCTCGTTATATCCCGGCTAGACTACTGTGTCAGCCTTCTCTCTGACCTCCCTTCCTCCTCTCTCGCCCCGCTCCAGTCTATTCTTCACTCCGCTGCCCGGCTCATCTTCCTGCAGAAACGATCTGGGCATGTCACTCCCCTTCTTAAACAACTCCAGTGGTTGCCTATCGACCTCCGCTCCAAACAAAAACTCCTCACTCTAGGCTTCAAGGCTCTCCATCACCTTGCCCCTTCCTACCTCTCCTCCCTTCTCTCTTTCTACCACCCACCCCGCACACTCCGCTCCTCTGCCGCCCACCTCCTCACTGTCCCTCAGTCTCGCCTATCCCGCCGTCGACCCCTGGGTCACGTCCTTCCGCGGTCCTGGAATGCCCTCCCTCCTCACCTCCGCCAAACTGATTCTCTTTCCCTCTTCAAAACCCTACTTAAAACTCACCTCTTCCAAGAGGTGTTCCCAGACTGAGCTCCTCTTCTCCCTCTACTCCCTCTGCCATCCCCCCTTTACCTCTCCACAGCTAAAGCCTCATTTTCCCCTTTTCCCTCTGCTCCTCCACCTCTCCCTTCCCATCCCCACAGCACTGTACTCGTCCGCTCAACTGTATATATTTTCGTCACCCTATTTATTTTGTTAATGAATTGTACATCGCCTTGATTCTATTTAGTTGCCATTGTTTTTACGAGATGTTCTTCCCCTTGACTCTATTTATTGCCATTGTTCTTGTCTGTCCGTCTTCCCCGATTAGACTGTAAGCCCGTCCAACGGCAGGGACTGTCTCTATCTGTTGCCGACTTGTTCATCCCAAGCACTTAGTACAGTGCTCTGCATATAGTAAGTGCTCAATAAATACTATTGAATGAATGAATGAATGAATGAATGAATGAATGAATACTAAGTGCTAGGGTGGATACAGCAAATTGGGTTGGACACAGTCCCTGTCCCATATGGGGCTTAGAGTCTCAATCCCCATTTTACAGATGAGGTAACTGAGGTGTAGAGAAGTTAAGTGAATCACCCAAGATCACACAGCAGATAAGTGGCGGAGCAGGGATTAGAATCAGGACCAGGAAGGTCAGTCAGTCAGTCAATCATATTTATTGAGTGCTTACTGTGTGCAGAGCACTATATTAAGCCCTTGGGAGAGTACAATATAGCAATAAACAAACACAGTCCCTGCCCACAATGAGCTTACAGTCTAGAGGGGGAGGCAGACATTAATATAAATAAATAAATTACAGATATGTACATAAGTGCTGTGGGGCTTGAAGGTGGACCTAAAATCTCAGAAAAAGCAAACTGCTTTCTTGGAGTCACCACTGTGACATGGTCCTTCGTTCCAGGATGGGGTGTTAATTTTCCTGAAGACCAGTCAACTGGTTTTATACCAGTTTGGTTTTCAACAGCACTGCCCTCTGCCTGATATCTCTGCTGTTGGTCTGGTGGAAAGAGCTGCTCTGGGAATCAGAAGATTGGGTTTTGGCCCCGGTTCTGCCTGCTGGAGCTATGCCTTCAGTCGTGAAGGTATCTAACTGACAAACCACCTAAGGCATTCCATGAAAAAGACAGGTCCAGCAGGAATCCCAAAAAATAACTGGCCAGTGTGCACTTCAAAGACCACAGAGAGAGGCAAAGACTGAGACAATGGTCTTTTGGGCCAGGGCACTAAGACACAGGTCCATCACTTCAGCTGGGGATCCTGTGTGAAAAAAAAAACCAACCTTTCACAGGCACTTTGCATCCTGCTGCACCCTTACCCACTGACTTCTTCATTGCATTCCATGCCCCTCCAAGAACTGGGCTGACACTTAATGTTTCAGTCAATTCCTTCATGTAAGTCCTCGGTTCTGAAGTTTCAAGAACAACGCTCATCTGTTATTTCCTATGGGTGACTTCATTCCCTGTCCAGTGTGGATTCAGAATCAGATGCTTTCTTGTTTGGTATTTTCACTTTCAGTGTTGGGGCTCATGCTCCCGAGTTCTGCCACTCATAAGCGGTGTCAGGGTTCACAGAGACTTCAGAAAGGAACTCAAAGGCTCTGGAATAAGTGGGATGGTCCAGGGGTCACTCTGGAAAAATGCTCTAGGATTGGCTAAATTAGGACATATGTTCCCAAAAGGCCTCTGTGATATCATCATGTTACACTGCTGATGTAATCAGTCCAATCACTCAGTCGCATTTATTGAGCGCTTACAATGTTCAGAACACTGTACTAAGTGCATGGGAGAGTACAGTATACAGTAGAAGAGACACATTCCTTGCCCACAACAAGCTTACAGACTAGAGTGAAAGTTGTGTTTTTATTTTTTTAAGACAGTATCCTCAGCTGAAGTGATGACAGCAAAGTATTGGAGCTGTGTCTTAGTGCCTTGGCCCAAAAGGCCATTGTCTCAGTTCACCCATTCTCCTTCCTATTTAAGCTGTGAGCCACTTGTGAGACAAGAACTGTGTCCAACATAATTTGCTTGTAACTACCCCTGTGCTTAGAACAGTGCTTGACACATAGTAAGTGCATAACAAATATCATTGAAATAATAAATTTGTTTATTAATATAAATAAATTCCAGATATGTACATAAATACTATGGGGTTGGGTGGGGAGAAAAATAAAGGGAGCAAGTCAGAGCTAATGCAGATGGAAGGTGAAGGAAAAGATGGCATAGTCAGAGAAGGATTTTGGAGGAGATGTGCCTTCAGTAAGATTTTGAAGTGGGAAAGAGTAATTGTCAGATATGAGGAGGGAGGCGTTCCAGGCCAGAGGCAGGACATGGGCTAGAGGTTGATGGCTAAACAGATGAGATAGAGATAGAGTGAGAAGGATAGCATTTAGGGAAGTGAAATCTATGGTAATTATTGAATACTTACCATGTGCAGAGCTCTGTACTGAGTGTTTGGGAGAGTATAGTACAACAGAGTTGGTAGACAAGTCTCCTGCCCCCAACCAGTTTAGAGTCTAGAGGGCAAGACACATATGATATTGTTTGCATTTCCTGAAGTCCCTCCTCCTCTGGGAAATTTTCCCTGATCAATTCACAGCATCCCAGTTGCATCAGCCCAACACCCATCCTTAGCACTTGGGTATTTTATTTTGCACCTCCACACTCGTGAACATATGCATATTTTAATGTATTTATATAGTTTATTTATAACTGTTCAGTTGTTTCACCCTGTTGTGTTGGTACTGCTTCTTGTATTATCCTTGTTCTCCCTCTGGCTTTCACTAGCTATAAATTATTTTTGTCTGTCTCATTAAACCAAAAGCGCCTTGAGGGTTAAGAACATACCTCTTGCTACTGCTGTACTTTGCCAAGTGCTTAAAACAGTGCTTAGCACTCAGAAGGTGCTCAATAAATACCACTGATTGATTAGTGAGGTCTTGGGGATAGGGGACTTTTCATAGGAATCCTAATGGCCTCTCAGCAGGTTATTCCTGCACGGGTAAAATGAAATGTAAAACTGAGGCAGTCATTTAGGTAATGCTTGCAACGAAATCTTCTAGCGGGGAAAAAGAGGGTTTGCTCTTCCTGAATTATCAAGGTTGTCTGTCTACCCTATCGAAATAGTTCAAACCTCCACTGCCGGCTTGCGTAGGCATAAGCATGTAGACACGCCCACCTCTCATTTCAAATTTCCCAATGCAGGATAGAAAAGCCAGTAAATGCATGAAATAAAACCCAACCCCAGCTGGGAAGCTATCCTTGGAATGAAGAAAGGCCTGTGGTATTAGGACACTTGGCTTGGGGAGTGCTTTGGTATCTTTTAAAATAATCATTTAGGCTTCAAAGTCTAGTGAGGTCAGGCTGAATTCACCTGCCGGGTTATGGGAATAGAGAGTTGCATACTCTGGGATGAGAATGGAAATCATCTAGGCTTTGAATCAGGGAGGGTGTCAGATTTAGCAGATGAATCAGTCAAGAAATTTGGTTAAGCATCCACTGTGTGCAGATTCCTGAATTGAGTGCTATGGGTCATAGGAGAAAACACAAATCCTGTTATCAAGGAACTGACAGTCTGATGGGGGAGATAGGACAGACACCCCACACCAACCACACCCACACCTTGTCCCCAACAAACACATACAAATTACAAAGATGTGAGGGGAGAGATTGAGAAACAAAAGACAGTACCAGGTTCCGAGCCACTAATTATCTGATTGAGGAAGCAGAACAGACCCAGAAGAAGAGTGAACAAACCGACATTAAAGTCAAATGACAAGGAATTAGGATATAACTGAAATAAAAGTACAAATACCAGAAACACGTTTGTCATTTAGGGGGAGATAACTATGAGCTGGCTATAATTTGTTGGATTGGAGTACTTGGATCCTAGGTGGGGTTAATGGAGGATGAGGAGGAGGAGGAAAATTTGATTGCACTTTGAAGGAAGGGCGTTCTGAAGATTGCTCTGCTCTCCTGATTGGTCTTTCCTCAACTGCTGTGAAGTCATAAAGTTAGGGTGGGCTATTCTTGGGTATGACTCTAACACAGAGTGGCTACTCCACCTGCCAAGGATCCAGTTGGCCTTTGTCAACCTCCCTGCTTCTGGCACCAGATCAGTGGTGGAAGTACAGACATAAAGAGAAAAAGAGTTGAGGCAATTCTCTGGATCACTCAGGAAAATAATCTCTCATCAATTTGATGTAAAAATTTACAGATAAGGTAACTGAGACTCAGAGAAGTTAAATGACTTGCCCAAGGTCACATAGCAGTCAAGGGGTGAGCCTGGGATTAGAACCAAGTGCTCTATCCACTAGGCCACGCTGCTTCTCATGTGGTTTAACCTTTCTCTTTAGTATTAATCTACTTGCTGATCCCAGAGCTCTGAGACTGAGGTGGGAGGGATGAGGGTGAGATTTTGAATGGGATTTGACAGGCCCCCATCAAAAAAAATATTGTTGTGGAAAGAAAAGAGGATTTCTTCTAACAGGATGATTTTAGATGGGCCATACACTCTGAATGAATTTCCTTGGTTACTGCTAACCTCTCCATTCTACACTACCTGCTAGACACTCATATGGGTGCATTTAGGGTTTCCTGCTTGGGGACGGACTGATATGTGTTCCACTGTGGACAGGCTTGTGGACTCCATCTGCCTTCCCGCAGCAGGGCTTGGGAGAAGCAGAAGTGCTTTCTCCCAGGCTTGGAAAGCCCTTTGCCCCACGTCAACGTTGGAGCTCCAGTCTTGGGAGAAACCAAAGCACTGAGAAGTCAGGTGACTGGCAGTAAGCACAAACAACACTCACACTGTGGATCTGGGACTGGAAAGCAGACTCCAATACCTCCCTGCCAGTCCTGCATATTGCTCATCTTGTCTATTGACCCAGATACCAAAGTGCAGCCCCAAAGGGCCCCTCAGCATGTCTGCATTGCCTGCGTCAACAGCCCAGTCAACCTCATCCTTTAGGACACCATTTGTTAAGTTTCATCCAAGAGTTGGCCCCAGTACTCCAAATTAACCAACCTGTCAAATCCCATTTGAAATCTCACCCTCATCCCTCCCACCTCAGTCTCAGAGCTCTGGGATCAGGGAGTAGATTAATCCTAAAGAGAAAGGTTAAACCATATGAGAAGCAGCATGGCCTAGTGGAAAGAGCACCTAGGTTCTAAACCCAGACTCACCACTTGACTGCTATGTGACCTTGGGCAAATCATTTAGCTTCTTTGAGTCTCAGTTAACTTATCTGTAAAATGGAGCTTAATACTGTAAGCCCCATGTGGGACATGGACTGTGTGTAGTCTGATTATTATTATTATTTAAGCACTTAATATGTTCCAGGCACTGTATTAAGCACTGGGGTAGATACAAGGTGATTGTTTTGCATGGGGCTCACAGTCTTGATCCCCATTTTACAGATGAGGTAACTGAGACCAAAGATGTTAAATGACTTGCCCGAGGTCACACAATGGACAAGTTAGCTTGTATCTAACCCAGAGCTTAGTACAGTGTCTGGCATATAGTACATACTGAATACCTTAAAAAAAAGAGAGTGAGAATGCAGATCATGCTGGGGTGTGTCCACTAGAAGAACACACGATTTGGAAAGATGGTAAGGGGAAAAAACTGACAGTGGGATGGCTGGTGAACCATTAAATTGAAGAAGTAAGGCAGCATGTTGCTTTGTATATCATTTTAATTGGAGAAATGACTATGGGGTGATTTGTTCACAGGCTTCAGCTTTCCCTGAAAGGCAGTGGGTTTCAGGTCCTCCTGAAAAGAAGTGAAATAGCATCACAACACCTCCCAACCCTGTCATAAATCCCAGACCCAGGTTCAAGGTACTGGATCTCCCGGAATCCTTGGAAACCCAGCAGCCTGTCCCAGCCCAGACTTCTGGCAATCGCCATAAATAATTCAATCTGTGACGTGGTGTTGAACTCCTGGATCTGGGACTGGGACTTGGTATCTTCAGGGGCTCCCACTGGGGCCTCCGACCTCACTGGGGTGATGGGCTGTTTATTGAGCCCTGAAATGAAGCTGATGGCCAAGCAGTGACAGGCTAAGGGGTCTGGGTGCTTCCGAAGGCAATCTAGTCAGCCTGCCATTCACTGCAGATTGAGTCCTTTTCCAGGTGAATTTTGTATTCCCGATTTTAATTTCTAGTTTAGAGGTTTGTGTTTAAGTTTGCTAGGTGTACAGTTGAATGCCTCAATCTTGTCTATCTTGCCGCTGACCACTCACCCACATCCTGCCTCTGGCCTGGAACGCCCTCCCTCCTTAAATCCTACAGTTAGTCTCCCTCACTTCAAAGACTTATTGAAGGCACATCTCCTCCAACAGGCCTTCCCTGATTAAGGCCCCCTTTCCTCTTTTCCCACTCCCTTCTGCCCTGACTTGCTCCCTTTGTTCCTCCCCCCTCCCAGACCTACAGCACTTATGTACATATCTGTAATTTACTTATATATTAATGTCTGTCTCCCCCCGACCAGACTGTAAGCTTGCTGTGGGCAGGGAATTTGTCTGTTTATTGTTGTATTGTACTCTCCCAAGTGCTCACTACAGTGCTCTGCATACAGTAAGCGCTCAATAAATACGATTGAATGAATGAATGAATAGGAAAAGGGGATGGCTAGTCAGAGATTGGAAACTCTGTAATCAATCAGTCATCAACACTGTTTATTGGGAGCTGACTGTACTAAGTGCTTGGGAGAGGACAATACAAACATTTTGGTAGATACAATTTCTGCCCTCAAGCAGCATATCTAGTGGAGGCTGATCAAGTTGCTCAACAGGGAAGAGACTGTATCCCCATCCCCACTGGGCAGGGTCTTCCTTGAGGTTTGGGCCAAGGTCAATGAGCGGGGAGAAGAGGAGGCTGGAGAGGGCTGGCTAGCAAGGAGACAGCTTCCTAGTTCCTGCCTGGTCCTGGGTGTAACTCAGGTTACTCCTTGAGATCAGAGGTTGGTCTTCTTTGTGTTCATCACCCAGTCCCTGGAGGGGCAACAGAACAATGATGACAATGGCAAGGAAGAAGATTTTGTTTGGGGAAAAATTGAAAAAGCTCTGACTGGGCTCTGAATAAACAGCTTGGCTTCTTGCATGAGAACCAGGTTTATTAACCATTAAATTCATTTATAAAACCCTCCCCACCCACAAAAAGAAGCACACCCCAAACCTCAAACCTTAACCAAATCAAAAATGCTCCTGGACTTCGGTCTGCCTCGAAATAAAACATATGTTATTTATCCCCAGGGACACCTTTTAAAAGGTCTCTTTTTCTCTATCTAGCTGCCTGTCCCCTCAGGTCTCTCTGCCGGCTGTTCTTGCTGACTCCGTTTTTGTCTCTCTCTTCCCTTCTCTCTGTTTTGCTGCATCTTTCTGTGTCTCTCCATTTTTTTTCCCTCTCTCTATTTTTCTCTCACCTCTATGGGATGGGCCAGAGAAACATTGGATTCTTACCCTCAGATGCTGCCTCCTCACAGCCTGAAGTCTGCTTCAAACCTGAGATCCTCCTCATCCCACATTTTTCAATATTTTAAAATCTGAGAAGATCCTGGAGCCTCTTTCTTCAGCTCTCTTTTCTGATTTCCTCACCTTCCTCCTCTGACCAGGGAAGCCAGAAGCTGGATGATCACACAGGCCAGAGTTACTGCTCGCTGCCCACAGGACCCTGGCGGACTAGGTTGTATTTAATGAGCGCGTCTTTGGTGACAGATTCATTATTCGTGTTCAGTCGCTTCAAGTCAAAACTGATTAGTTACACTTACTGCAGGAAAGATTTAATGATTTTATTGTTTATCTTCAATTTATTTTGATTAACATCTCCGTTCTTTTCATTGCAAGTGCAATTAGGTGCAATAGAACAGCGACTACTTTAATTTTGTTGAAATTAAGATGAATAAGTGACAGATTATGGGGCTTTGTTTAACAAATAAATCATAGTTAAGAGGACTGTATTAGTAATAAATGAAAAAAGGCAGTCTAATTAAAATGCATAGAACTAGTAGCTTGATGTGTACCTAAAATTTGAATCTGAATTTCAAAATCAACTATATTTGATGTTCAAAAAACCCTGAAAGCTTCTTGTAAAAGGACACAAAGATGAATTTGAAATAAAACATGACCTGGGCTTTTTATGCTGTCTGAATGCAAAAGAATAAGGAGCATGGACGTTAATGTGGACATTATAACCTTTACAAGTTAGCATTAGCTTGTCAGGAAATGCTGGGAAGAAAGCAGGTAGAAAACAAACAGACCAAGAAGACAAGAAAAGATGCCTTTTGAAATTGTTTTTGCCATGTTCAAACTTTAACATTTTCCTCGGAAACGCAAAAGGGAGAGGATAGGCTACTTACAAGTCCAGGCCCGTCCATTTCTTTAACTTTCTTTTAGATGCAATTTGCTGATTGAAGAAGCACAAGAGGAAAAAGAGGTAAGCAGTTCTCACTACCCTGAAAAATCAGGGCCATATGCAAATGACTCCTTTCCTCCTCTCCCGACCCCCTCCCTTACCTAAACCCTCAGGCAGACAAGGATACAGGATCAGGCGCTCTCTGACTGTAGGGTTAGAGGGACTTCCCTTGCTCTTGATTTTTAAAAACAAAGTAAGAAACTTCAGACTCAGAAACTTTCCCCTGTGATGTTTAAAAGACCCTGTACTTGACAGGACAGCTTTGAAGATAAACCCGGCAGCATTCTCCAGCTACAGGTTAGTCAGAGACCACAGTCTTGCTTCAGATCTACTTTGCTGGGCTCCAGAGTATTTTAAAAATAGAGAGAGAGGGAAAAAAAGATTGTTTATAGGACAGCTAATTGCTTTAGAAATTGTCTGTGTGTTTTTGGTCTCTCTCTTCATATTTATTTTCCTGTATATCTCTGTTTCTCTTTCTTCCATTCCAAATCTCTCTCTTTACTCTGTTTCTTGCTGTGGGGATGACTTGTTTTTGTATTTTGGTCTGTCTCCCTGTGCCTGAGCTTTATGGGCCTCTCTGAACTTTTGTTTCTAAATGCTTCTATTTCTTGTTCTCTCTCTCTTTTCTCTCTCTCTCTCCCTCTCTCATTGGCTCACTGTCTTTTAGTTATCCCTACTCTCTTCCCTGTTTCCTTATCAATGGTTTTCTCTCTCTCTCTCTCTTTTTCTCTGTTGGATCTGGACCTAACTCCTCTTCTCACCTTTCAGTTCTCCCTGGGTTCCCAGGTGAGGTCGGCTGGAAACTCTGGGTTCACATGGTAGAGAGAAGTACAACGAAAAAACTGCTCCATGTTTTCCCACTGAGATCACAGAAACAAAATGTTTCAGTATTAAAATCAGAATAGAAGTCGATGGGCTATTTCTTCTCTGTTCCAAAATGAATCAGGAGATAGTTCTATCTGTGTTGAGTTATCAAAAGATTTAATTTCCAGGGCAGAAAGGTGAACTGAGAAGATCACCAGAAGTCTGAGGCATGAAAAGTGTGAGAAGATAGAGAAAAAGAGAGGGAGAGAGAGGGAGAGAGGGAAAGGGAGAAGAGAGAGAGAGAGAACCAAGAGCCCCAGGATGACTTCAAGGCCAGGTCACCCTACATAGAAGCTACTCCATTACATTGCCCATAGTAGTCCCATAAAGCCCCTAAGAGCAATACAAAGTATTTCCTCTAGCCACATCAGGGCAAGGGCAGAAGATGAAATCTGGTCCAGGAGCTCGCTCATTGGGCTGCTCCCTCCTGAACACTCCCATCCCACCAGCCAAGTGACACACACAAAGTGCTTCACAGGCACACATAAAAAGAAAAGGGATGGCATTTCTCAGTCAGTGTAGCCATGGCATGCATTAACAGGGGGTAGGTGGTGGAGGAAGGTGCCATCTGGCCTGTCCCTACACAAAGTTTCCAGGGGCAGCTTTTTAGCCCCATGAACTTTTAGAACGGGCCGAGAAACAAAGAGGGAGAAAGAATGGAAAGAGAGAACAGAGTAGAGGTGGAGCGAGGAAGGATGGAATGAAGAGGGGGTTGGGGAGGACAGAGAGCGAAAGAAGCCGGACTGAGGAGTCGCAGAAGAGGAAAGGGAGAAGGAGAAACGGACTGCAAGGGGGGTAGGAAGAATGAAAAGGGAAGGAGAGGGAGAGAGGCTGAGAGAAAAAGAGATGCGCAAAGAGAGAGAGAGAGAATGCTAATGACCAAATCAACCTGTAACAAAACAGGCTGACTCTGACTGGAGCCCCAGTTATCAGCTGAGTGTCATGCCGGAGAGCTGGGGAGAGCCTGGAAGAGGCCGTGGAGGGATTGGGGAACTGGAGCCTGGCAGCATCATTGGTTTGAACAGACTGTGATTGATTTGTCAGCTGAGACCCATTTGACTGGGCAGAGGCTGGGGGGTGAGGGTGGGGGGGAGAGAAAGAGAGAGAGAACCCCTTATGATCTCCGACTCTCCCGCTCGTTCTGTCTCTCTGCCTCCTGTCGCCCACCCTCTTCCCCGGCTGTCTGGAACGGGTACCACAGGCCGGGCACTTGTTTCCAAGGCCGGGTATTCCTGATGGGAAGGGCCCTGCCGCTGGAGCCTTATAAGGGCTGAAGAGGGAGACACCTCCTCCCCCCAGTCAAGCTCTACAGACCATCTTCATCTCTACCTTCAGCACCTAAAAGAGGGGACTGCGAACTCTCTCCCCCCTCCACCCCACCCATCCCCACTCTCCCCCACAACACACCCTTCCACTCCCACAAACGCACGGTCACAGGCTCACACACTCTCGTCCTGCCTCTCCCTTCTTCCCCCTCTTCCCTCCCCCATCTTTCCTCTCCCAAATCCCCCTCCTTTCCCCTTTTCGGGGTTGGAAGAGCCTGAAGAGCCACACAGACTAATTACGAAGGACAACGAAAGGTAAGAAGGCATCAATTATCCCAAGTGTCGGGATGTTATTTCGAGGCAATTTGCAAATTGCACGAGAGGGGAAGGTTTTTTACCCCCGGCGCTTCCTTTCTGCTCGTCTGACGGGGCTGGTGTCGATTCCCTTCTAGAATTGCAGCGGCTTTGCCTTGAACCATACACTCTCCTGCAGGAACCAGCAGGCAAGAAAGGGCCTTTCCAAAATCCTCTCTTCCTCTTATTCATTAAGGGTATGAGGAGAATTGGAATTTGTATAAGAAGGGTCCGATGGGAATACGGTCTCGGGGGGTAGGTATTTACATGACTATCTATGTTCTGGGGTTAGAGAGATATAGCCCCCCCCTCTCTCTCCCCCTCTCTCTCTTCCCCCCCCCCCCCCGCTCCACTTTCGATGAGGCAGCTGCCCCTCTGCTCTCAGCTAATTCCAGGAGGCGAATTAGACCGACCTGCGTGTGTCGTTGGAGAAAATGTGTATTTATAACGAGTGGTATTACCTCCTGGGAAAATATCTGGGTGTTTTGTTTTGTTTTGCTTTTATAACCAGGTTGCTTTTCTTGCTCCGGGGAATCGGAGTACCTTGTTTCAGGTTGTCAGTCTTGGAGTTCAGTCGGACTAGGGCACTTTTTTCTAGGCAAGAAAAAGAAAGACAAGCGTAAAATAAAATATCATTCAGACAAAGAGAGAGAGAGAGAGAGAAAGGGAGAGAAGGAGAGATCTGCATTCTTTGCTCCTCAAAACACTACATAGCCAGGTCTGCTTTGCAAAATTGGGGATTGTATGGAAGGCTGTTGTGTGTTTCCCCACAACTTTAAAATAGTTTAATGAATACAAAGGAAAAATATATCTCTTTCTATATGTCTATCTCGAGAGAGATGTATTTGTGTTGAGCAGTCTACAAAGAAAAAGGAGAGGTGGGGGTGGGGGTAACTTTGATCCCTACAATTAGTTCCCTGGGTATCCAGGGGGGAGTGAGAGAGCATAGCAGGAGCAGCAGCAGCAGAACTGCAGTTCTTCAGATACAAAAGCATTTAGATCGCTTTAGTCCAGTTAATCCCGAGACTGGCTGGGGTCCCTTTTGTTTTCTAACTCCATTGTGGGTTTTGTGCAGTTTTTTCTGTTCGCATGATTGACTGGCCAATGGATGCTAATTATCCAAATGTCGCTTCTGTCCTTTGACTGACTTCCCCCGTATTATGGGCAACTGTCATGCCCTCTGCCATTCTATAGCATATTACATGTATTATCATATGAAAATAGTCCCTCGCCTAAAGGAGGATATCTGAGCCAGAAGATAGATGCTGCAAATATTAGACGACCTGATTAATTTGTGTGGATATGGATAGAAATGGCGTTCAGAATACATATCAGGGAAATCCATAAATGCAAAGTTTTTCAGGTAATTAATTTTGTTGGGATTCCCCCCTCCCCCCGCGCACTGTTTACGTTATGATGTGCAAAGCACGAGCTTCCTAGCACCTTCACCTTCCCAAATGCAGACACTTCCCTGCTATCAAACCAGACAATCACGCTGTATTTATTAAGAGCTGGCTGTTTAAGCTCATTAAACTGATATCTGTCTAAAGTAATATGTACAGAGAGTTAGAATAAACATTTGGATCCTATCGAGAAGGTAATTATAGAGTGCAGTGCCATTGTTACTTTGATAATATGCTGCCATTTCCATAAAGAGCTGCCTAGTTTTGAATATATATAATCGATAATATATAATGTATATATATATTCACATACATACAAATCCTCCTTCAGGCAGACATTGAAATAAAGCCAGAATGTGATGGTTTGTCCTGAAAATGTCTCAAACTACTTTTTGCTTCAGTATATAACAACAAAAAAGAAGGTGAGCTAATATAGCTGTGCAATAAGTTTCTTTAAAATGTCCAGAGCACATATTAGAGCCATAACCTATGAAAGGAAAGGATTTTTCCAATGTTGTTCTCACTAAGATAAACTTAGTGCCCTTCAATGCCATGTACATGCCATCACATAACAGGAATGCAAGATTTATAACGATGAGGCTTTTCCAGATTATCCTCCTGGGTCCATTGAATCCATAGGCAGACCTACCCTTTCCTCTCCTAAAATGTTAGGAAGGTGTTTTATTATTGCTATTGCTATGAAATACTACACAGATGTATAACATCACAGTTAATTATTGTATTCTTCATCAAATTTGCAAACCGTACATTTCTTTCAGTGGGATTCATTTTGGGATGTGTGTGTGTGTGTGTGTGTGTATACACACACTTTATGAATCAACAAAAAGGATACTTTAAAGAAGACTTGATCTGCTGAACCAAGATGCTTTGAATTTTTCAATGATCAAATATACATGATCAAGCTGTGCTTGTTAGGGTATGAGAAGCTCAAGCGGTCAATGGTTATTGATCAGACTGTTAAGTATTTCTGCCCTTTTTTATATCTATCCCAGATGATTCAAGGAAATGAACAGTTAAGAAGTGAACAGTTAAGTGGCATTTTACCTTTGCTCAGAAAAAAAGTGCACGTTTCTGCCAGGCCAATTAGAAAAGAACACCAAAATCTGTCTTTGTAGGCAATACTCTCAGAAAAAACCGAGATGGAAATTTTACTTTAAGTGGAGTGACTCATCAGTAACTGTCAGTAATTCCAGGAACGAAAGGAGAATAGGAGTGTGAGGTGCAGTCACTGAATTCACACTGAGGATTCACATTGAAGAAAGCAGAGACTCCGAACAAGTATCACTCAGTTTTTACACTTTCCCCTTTGTTTATAGTTGTACCAAAATGCTTCCACAGCCTTGAGGCACTTGAAGGTACTCATTCTGAAACTGAAATTCCAGGGTTGGGGAGACTTTTATTTACAGCAGCTAGTTGGAGATGATCAGTACCTTGCATTACCTTTCAAAAGAAATGGGGCTACTTTGCCTTGTGACCTTTCCTAATTAACATTTTTTCCATTAATAAATGTGTGGATTTGGTAAAGGGAAAAATTAATATTTAAAGATAACCTTTGCATGGTTTGAAATAAGGGCACTCCATTCAGTAGATGACACTTACAACATAAATCAATTTTCCCTTTCAGAAACTTTTCTTGAGATTAAAAATTGTCTGTGTGGGGTTATTAAATTGAGCACAGGGAGAGATTCCTGGCTTCTAGTGGGACATTTAAGAGACTTCCTATCAGAGGTGAATTTATTTAATTATCCATTCATATATGGATCCAATCTATATATGAAAACTACCAGTATCTTAAAGTTAGGGAAGACAACGAGAGTCTTTGGCATTTCAGTAAACTTAATCCAGATCAAGTCTGCGCTCATCTCATTCTTGTTATTTACTCAAGTACACATCAGAATTTCTCATCGTTGGCAAAACCAACAGTCTTTCTCTTAAATGAGTGCTTTACACTATCTTTACACGCTGGTGACACCCTTGGGCTATTTTAAAAATTCGTATTGATTAAAATAATAGGATGTGGAGCTTGCACCTACATAAAAAGTTCACCAAACATAAAATTGGCGGAATGCTACTTATTGGTTAGAATCGCCCCTTCACCTCATTGTGTTTGACCTGGCACTTAATTAATCTGTTTTAGATTGAGAGCTGTTGACAATGCTAAAGATAAGCTGTATATTGAACAAAGCAGGGAATACTTTAAAGAACATACCACAGAGAGGGTTTTTTTTTTTGTTGTTTTTGTTTGTTTGTTTTAATCAACACCCCTTGGATGAAGAGCCTTCTGATTTAAAATTATGAAGAAAACATCAAATCAAAGCCATCAAGCTAGTATTTCAGTAAAATGACCCCATCTTGGTAATCATCGCTTTTTCGTATTCACCAATTTCTTCCCACCCTTCGTGGCACTTGCTATCTCTGTCTCTTTCTCTGTTCATTCTGCCTCTGCCCTTGGCTTCTCCCCTTCTGCCTCTCTGCCTCTCTCAAAACCCAGATCACTCAGGTTGGTTGAGTCATCCCGTTTCTCCATCGCTATTCATTTCCTTCTCTGTGATTGTTTTAGAAGATATAGATATTGACGTGATCTGAATAAAGGTCTTAATGACAAAATATTGACTGCTCTCGGAATTCACTTATGAAGACGAACATTCGTGCCATAGAAATCTTTGTGACATACAGGGAATAGTTGGTTAATTAAAAGACCTGCTAATTGCTCCTTGAGTTACTGTGCAGAGAGGATGAAAAGCGTTTAGTAGGAGGTGGATTGTCTATGTTTAAAGATAATGTTTTTGCTTAAAACGTGTTTGTAAACAGGCCTTGAAAATTTGTAGCTGTTTCTTGTCGGGATGATATCTGCTCCATAGTCAAGTGTTCAATTGAGCTTCAATTAATGATAATATATAGTCAGGTTTTTTTTAGCTGGCGCAGATTGATGGAGAAGCTTTGTTTTATTTGGTGCAGGTGGCACTGTTTAATAAGCACAGGAGAGAGTGAATAATGTAGTGTTTGCAAAGAGAAATAAATGCAAAATAGATAGCTATAATTATAGCCGCTCACAGAAATGGAGAATAAATATTAAATGGCCAGATATCTTGTAAATAGCAAATGGTATGGGAATTGGCCTCTACCTGCACTGTGCCTTTTTTCATTTCTACGGATTTAAGTTTATTGCTTGGATGTAAATTCGGACAACAGGATCAGTTTCCCTACATGACGTAGACGTTTAAATACGGTATCCGTTGAGCGCCACAATTTTCATTTTTGTACACTTTGAGTAAGAAATCTTTCCCTGGCATTAGAGTATAAATTAAGCTCTAAATCCGGCGCTCTAAATACAACTCTTCACGAAGGAAATCAGCTCAAGGCTGTTACAATTAGTTCCTGTGTTTTATTGCAAAGCGTCAGAAGCTTTTTTCACTTGTCCATTTTATTTATGCCTGGGAAAAATAGCCTATAGGAAATCAGACTGAATCCTTAAGCAAACAGTATTTCTCATATAACTGCAAGGGTCATTAATGATTTTCATTCACGCAAAAAAAATCTCCAGAACATTTGCAATTTTAATTAATAGAATAATAAAAATGTGGAGTAGGGGACTTCGTGGAAATCAACACCTAGAAACAGAGGCGATGCACATGGAAAAAGAAACACAGTTTCATCTAGGCAGAGATGACAAATGACAGCAAAAAAAAAAAAAAGAAGAACTGAGGTCGTCTTATAAAAATCCTGCTACTCGGTATGGGACTCCAGGTAGGAGGTACTGTTGTGGAGTGTGAAGCCCAAGAATGCGGGAGGGACTGGGGATCTCTGCAACACTTCTAGCTCCCAAAACGTCAGCTGTAGACAGATTTGCTACAGACGATGTCTCCGTGCCGCAACTCCCCTCCCCCACAGCCAACCTCTTACATCTACCTATAAAACGCAAACCGTGCTCCATCCCGACCCATGAGGGCGGCTTCCTTGCACCGAATGAGCCTATTACTAGTTATAGGATTTGAGGTGTTTGCTGATGGGTTCGACTGAATGCAGTGGATTTAAGAGTTGAACTCTCTACCTTTGTGTATAATATTGATGCATAAAATAGGTATGTGCTTGTGTGTGCGGGTGCGCGCTCTCTCTTTCTCCCCTAACGAGTCTGTCCCTGTTAATAACAGCAGCTAGATATGGGGCTGGAAAGCGTTAGTAGGAGTTCCCAGAACTGTGAATTGAGGCGTATACCTTCCTCGGATTATGGATCAGAAGGGGGCATAGCCGGTGGCGTCTCTCGCCACAAAAATCTCTTTTTGTTGTTTGCAAATGTTTACCAAATCCACCCTCCATCCAATCAGGGAGGGCCGGGGAACGTCCCGGATTGGTGGACGGAGAACTCGTAAAAAGGTTTATAGGGGAATGTACGCCTGGAAACGGAGCTTGGGGTGTCCTGATGTCAGAGAGGAGTTACCGAGCCTCTTATATGCGGGGGAGAGGGGGGAGAGGCGAAGAGGGGGCGGGGGCGCGTTAGCCTGAGGAAGCTCTTCCGTGCGTTTAGACATAATAGTTTTCAGTGAGTCAAAATACCTGGTTCGCTTTTGATAAACAAAAATGATTCCGCCCCCGCCCCCACCCTTTCTCTTCCCCTTCCCCTCCCCTCCTCCTCGGAGCAAAAAGTGTTTTCCTGCGAAGAAGTTTATTGCGGTTATTCGAGCTTCAACTATAAAGCCTCGTATAGCAACCAGATTAGCAAAACGGCCCTTAAAAACCGTGGTAGTATTCTGGACTAGATTAAAAATAAATTAGCATTAGAGAACGGTTTCAGCAGCTACAGCAGCAGAGGCAGAAAAGAAAGAACATCTTGTTGCAATACTGACTTTTCTAACACGCGGGGAAACTTGGAACTCCCCCCCACCCACTCACCCTACCCCACCCCCAGCCCCGTGCCTGAAAGTGAACTCGCGAGAGATGCAATGGGCTGCCATGTATTTGGCTAAAATTGTTCTTGTTTAAGTATTATCCGATATGACAGCTGCACAATGCTGACAACATGATTTAAGGCTCAGTTAAAAGTCCTGTCCGCCTCCCCCACCAAATAGTAGTCAGTTCTTTAGCTGAAGTAGGCAACCACTGACCTCCGTATTCATATTTCCTTTTACCGATTCGCTGTAATAAAAATGAACATTTTGTCACCACTTTAGGAAACCGTGCCAAACACCTTAAAACACATGTCACACGCCAGCCTCCCTTCATTCCGACCCTCTGGGAGTGGATACATCTGGAATCATAATCACAGATAAAAACCTTGACAAAATTGCGTGTGAGCCCAGCCCCTTCCCCAGCCCCTGCCTCTTCGTAACATTTAATGCAATATTAATAGCGGCTACCGCGAGGAAGCAGGCGAGGAGGGAGGTGGGTTGGGGGGCGGGAGCAGAGAGAGGCTCTCAACCTGCACGTCCCCGGCCCATCATGTTCAGACCCGGATTTCACCCTTCCCGTCTCGTTTTTGGTTCAGACCCTCTAACGGGGTCCCGGGTCTTCCAAGGTCCCTCCCAGAGTCGAGGAGGAGGAGGAGGAAAAAGAGGAGGAGGAGGAAAAGAGCAGGGGGAGGAAAAAGAGGAGGAGGAAAAAGAAGAAAAGGAGGAGGAAGAAGAGCAAGACGAAGGCGACGAAGATGAGCAAGAGGTGGTTAGGGCTTCTCCCTGCTGCCAAAGGACTCGTGGTCCCGGGGCCCCCGGCGCCCTATGCCGAAAGCCCTTGCCAGGGGGCCCGGAGATTTGGGCCCAGTCGCCACCCCACGAAGCCTCGGCCGTTGCTAGAGAAGGGCATTGGTTTCCCTCCCTTTCCTGCGCACCGGGCCAGTGCGAATCCTGCCGCTAATTTTCACATGGCAATGCCATCTGATCCGATTTGCTGGTGATTGACAGTTCCCTAAATCAGAATAAAACGCATCCCTTGCCGAGCGAGCGTCCTCTCGGAGAGTGTCTCTGCCTGGCCGGGCTCGGGCTCAGGGAACCGCTGGGTCCCAGCAGCCACGGTCCTCTTTCAGACCAGGGGAAAGGGCCACGAGCTCCTCCCCATTGCAAGGATGCCGGGCTTAGGCCGGGCTAGTTCCCTGAAATCTGTTCAACCTGGCTTGTGGTCGGAAAAGAGTGTGCCTGGGGCAGCCCCACCAGCTCAGTTTGAAGAGGCGGGGCCTGGAGGGAGGGGCAGGAATCCCTGGTGGGGTTAGAACCGTCTCTCCGACCCTGGACTTGCCTGACTCGGTTCGCTTTAGGTGGGCGCTAACCGCCCGTTTCTATACATACGCAAAGGCTAAGAACGCCAGAGACGCCAGACAAAAGCCATTCGAGGGTATCTAACTGGACGTAGAGCTGGTTTGGTTTGTTTTTCTTTTCTCTTGTTTTAAGCTTAGGATGTGTAGAGTGAGACCCCAATTCTTCTCCCAGCAGTTTATCGTGAAGGAAAAGGGGGGGGGGGAGAAAAATAACACACTCAAACTCAACCAACAAATTTCCCTGAGCAGGAACCACTTTTGTGAGCAAGGAGAATAATTCGCTGAATTGTGCAAGCCAGGGAAGGGCAGGCAATGCTTCTTTACCTAAGGAACGGAGCCGTCCAAATTGGCTTCATTACTGCAAACATATTTCAGCACACATTCATTTTTGCTCTAAGGCAGAGTGGAAGCTGTAACGTCAGTTTTTGCCACCACGACATCCTTTCCTGAAGTTATCTTTTGGTAGGTTCACCACCGCCCCCTTCCACCCCGCCCCCCCATCTCTTTCAGTTTAAAATGACCCACCACGTCTAGCTTGCGATGCCGAAAGTGCAGGCGGTGATAGATGAAGGGAGGGGAGTTGGTGGTGGGGGGAGAGGGAAGGAGGGAGAGAAGGGGGACCGCTTCACGCAATCGTTTCCAGTTGATCCAGGAAGCTACCAAATCTACTGCGTGCTCGTCTTCCTCCAGAGACTTGGGGAAGCTGCAGATCTGGGCTCCGCTTGCTGTCAAGAAGCAAACTGTCTCACATTTTAGAAGAACACCATCGTTGCCTATAAAAATGAAGGAGAGACAAAATAAATAGAACCAGTTAATGTTGTAGTTAACTTGCAAATCAAGTAAATCTGTTGGTACAGTATTTTAGAAATAAACGCTCACAGCATCACACCAAACACACATTTTCGAACGTCTTCATTTTGATTTAATGGTATATCAGCGTCAACTATTGCTGCCTTTGCTGGTACACACTCCCTGATGCCTACCGAGAAGGGTGCCCATATTTACAACCGAGGAAGATGATTAATTACACCTTGTCAATCACCGTGCATGAAGACATAACACCACAGCAGACAATGAAGAGGATGCCTGAAGCTACAATTACGTTTTAATTCATAGTTTATTGTATGTCCAATATATTGCAGCCTAATAACCGGACGGAGCATCGAAAACATATGAGATATCAATCATTCTCACTCCCTCCTCCCTTCTCCCCCCACTCCCAATCCTCCCCCTCCCGGTAGCCTCCTCCACCCCATCCCGTCTTTCTCCCCTGGACGGGTAAATATCACCGCCTTTTCAATGAACTTAACTAGCTCCTCGTTTTCCTTAACGCTGGCTTCGCCCCTCACCGTACTGGAGGGCCCGCTTACCTTGGTCCTTCAACTAGGAAATCGGGGGGAGGGGGAGAAAGGGGGAGGAGGGGAGAAAGAAGGGAAGAGTTTGCAGCTTCTGAAAATCTGGAACCGACACAACCTGAAACCCGGCAATTAGAGACAGCTTAGGCTTGTGTCCCTTTGTTGCAGGAGGCGTCGAGTTCTTTTGTTCTGATTTAGTCACGGTAGCTGGGTGGAAGCTGGTACCTCATTACGCGGTTGGTCTGTCTGGTAGGTAGCAGATGGTGGTGAGGATGACGCGAGAGGCAGAGTGGAGAAACTCGAGACCCGCTTTGGGTTCACCTGTCACCCACTACAAAACACAGGTTAAGGGATTGGATGATTACTTTCACTTTTCTTTTCTTTTTTTTTTTGAATGAATAATTTCCTGCTTTAGAGACACTGTCTGATATTTAGGACTCGAATGCACTGTTGCACGGGGCTCTCTCGCCTTTCTGTTCATTATACAACAGTATCCTGCTCTTGATTCTGAACAATGTAAATGTCATTCATGTGTCAGTATGTACACCACCAGCTGAATGTTTACAGTCTATTACTTTCCCTGTTGTGTCTCCGCGGACAGGACCGAATGTCTTATGTTTTTCCATCACTTAGGAAGATTAGGAAAGACAACGGCCTATGAGCCGAACAAGGGGTCGGAACACACTTTTTTTTAAAAAATGCATCGTTTGTATGAATGGTTCCATCTAATTCTGTAAAATAGAATCAAAACCTTGAGCGATAATTAGCAAGGTACTTGGGACCCGCAGAGATCAGGACCTTCTCCAGGAGTAACTAAATGCTGGGTCGACGCCGGTGCAAATGTTAGATGGTGATCAGAGACCAGGAAAGTCAAAAGTGACGAGGGACCCAGGATGGGTAGAGCTATTTAATCTTGGGCTCCCGTCCACCCAGCGGGTCGGGAGTGGCAGGTAAAAGCATCGTAACCCCTCTTCCCATGAAAGTAAACGTTGTATTAATCTATTCTCCTAGCGCCCGCTTTCCCCCACAGAATCTTTTGTGCCGAGGCCCAGGAAGTGCCCTGGGCTCGGGAGCGAACCTTCTTAGCTTCAGGCTCTGCAAGGGCCCTGCGCGGATGCACCCAGGTACATTTAGGCATCTGCTTATACACGCAAGTTCATGGATAAATATACAGCTTTGCACGCGCCCGTACCTGTGTGTATGCATGTAGATTAAAAATCTCTGCAAGGGGAAATCTTCTGACTCTGCTGGCTGCCCTTCGGGGGAAAGGAAAGCTTGGGTGTGCTACCCCCTCTCCCTCTCTCCCCGAGAGAACGTGGTGGGGAAAAAAACTGTCATTTATCATAAGGAGATTCCTTGACAAACCCAAACCAAAGCGGCTCCCACCCCTCCCTCCGAAGCGACTCGTCTTCAGGGCCTTCGTCCAGGGATCGCAGCCCCCAAGAGCCCCTTTGTCATTTCACTTGTCTGAGCCATGAATTCACCCCAAACAAGCCTCGAACCACGCTCCTTCCCTTGCTATTGATGGTCCAAGCCCCAAAGTCCTGCGAGACTCGGGTCTTGGAAGCTCCGGAAACCTCAGGCTAGTGGCTTTTTCCTGGAGAACTGCTCCTGGCGGGTTGGAGCTGGGGGTGGGGATTGGGGGGATGCTGGACCTAGCTTTCTGCAAACTGGTGCTGATCGAATGAGGGCGTGTGAAAGGGGCGGGGATATTATTCTGGACATGACAGGGAGCAGGACTCAGGAGAAGTTTGGATTTTGGAGGCTGCCTGGACTTGAAACGTTGGGATGGGGATGGGGGGGGGGGGAGAGTGGGAGTGTTTGATTGTGAGAGAGATAAAGAGAGAAGGATAAAGAGAGAGAGAGAGGAGGGGGAAGGGAGAACGCTTGTGTACAGGCTGAGAGGCGAGAGAGTGGAGGGACGGGGTGGGGGACGTTCCAGATATCTTGGCTCTCCTCTTCTGGAGCCCTAGTTCCCTAGTCTGCTTTCCCTTGCCGCTGGAAAATCCAAATCATGTGATAGATGCCCATCAACTAGGGGCGGGAAATCTGGGGACCTGGCATGATAGGGGTTTGAGTTCCCGCTGAGTTACACTCCGGGCCTCCCCTGGCTGGGCTGAGGAGTTTTCTGCAGTGACCACAGCAGGGTTAGAGAAGAGGGCTCCTCCAGCCCCTTCTTGCAGAAAGCTCTCGAAAGAGAGAGGAGGAAGGGAGAGGGAAGAGATGGGCGAAGCTTTTTTTTTTTTTTTTTGCGAAGAAATAGCAGGAAAGACTCAGCAGCTTGCAAACTCCCAACGCCACCGTCTCCTCCTCCTCCCTCCCTGCCCCCCCGGCCCCCCTTCCCGGTCCATCCCCCCGCCCCCCCTTCCCGGTCCATCCCTCCCTCCCCCCCCCCCGGGCAGGAGCAGCACGCGTTGCTGAGCCCGGGCGGGGGGCGGCCAATAGCGCGGCGGCAGGACGTGATGTCAGGGGGGCTGTAGAAAAGGCGCGGAGGGTTGCGCTCGCCGGGACTGCAGAGCCAGGGCGCGGGCAGCGCTAGCACTTTCCAGGGGATTGCGCCGAGCAGGTCCTGGCGGCAACGGCGGCAGCTCCTCCTCCCTCTCCTCCTCCCTCTCCTCCTCCTCCTCCTCCCGCCTCCCCTCCCTCCCCCCTCCTCGTCGGTCCCTCGAGCAGAGCGGTTCGCCCAGGGCAGAGCGGCGGCGACTTTGGAAAGGCCGGCAGCGCGGGGCGCGTTTGGCGAAGGCGCGTTGGAGCGGGGGCGCTTTGACACCTCCGGGCCCTGCCTCCCTCCTCCCCTTCCCTCCTCCCCCTCCATCCTCCGGCGCGGTCGGGACCGGTCGGTGGGCGCCGTCGAGGCCGCTTTGCGCCCAGGTTTGGCACCGCGCCCTCCCTGGTCCGAAGGGCCGGAGATGCCCTCGGAGTGAGGGCTCCTCTCCCGGGCGCTGCCCTGCCCCTCGTCCCCGGGCGCTGCCCGTCCCACCCTCGCCGACGCCCGCTGCCCGGCTCGCTCTCTGCCCCTCCTCGCTGCCTTCGAAGCCGCTTCGCCCGGCGGCCGGGCCGCTGGCGATGTAGGTGCCCGGCCTCGGGGAGGCGGCGGGGGGGGGGGGTGGGGGCCGCGGGGAAGGACCGGACGCCGAGCACCCGGGCGGGGGGCTGCGGGGCGGCGGGCCCGGCCATGCACAAGGCTCCGGCCCCCGCAGCGGGAGGGTCGAGGCTGCGCTGAGACCTCGGGCAGCGCGGGGAGACGGCGGAGCGGGTCGGGAGCAAAGGGCACATCCCACTCCCGGGGGCCCAGCCGGGGGCTGGGAAACCTCCTTCTCCTCCTCCTTTCCCTCCTCCTCCTCCTCCTCCCAAGCCGGCTCTGAGAGCCCCCTGCCCCTTTCTGCTCCCGCTCCTTCCCACCTCCCGCAACCCGCTCCTCCTTCACCTCTCCTCCCCCTCCTTCTCGGCCTCCTCTTCCTCCTCCTCTTCTCTTCCCTCCTCCTCCTTTCCCTCCTCCTCCTTCTCCTCTCCCCCCACCCCATCCCGCCCCCCACTCCTCGGTCTCCTCCTCCTCCTGGTTGTCTTCCTCGCTGGCCGCCGCCCGCCGGCCCTGCCCGCCGCGATGCTCTTCCACAGCCTGTCGGGCCCCGAGGTGCATGGGGTCATCGACGAGATGGACCGGAGGGCCAAGAGCGAAGGCCCGGCCATCAGCTCGGCTATCGACCGGGGCGAGACGGAGACGGTAGGCGCCGGAGGCCGGGACTGGGGAGCTCCGGGGGTCGGGGGTCAGGGCGGGAGGGAGGGAGGTCGACCTTTTAGGCCCAGATGCCCCCCGCATCCCGCACCCCGGCCCTTCTCCCGGCGGGCGAGCGCGGGGCGGGCTTGTGCGGGGAGGGAGGTGCGGGTCAGGCCGGGGGTCGCCCAGTGGGTCGGGGTGGGGGGGTGAGGCTGCGACCCCCCCAGCCCCAGTCCAGCCCGGAGCCTTCCCCAAAGTTTCAGGGGACAAGTCGGGGAGGCATTTCGGGTGACGGTCCGGCGTGTGAAGCCGCGGGCTAGTCTTGGGAGGCGGTAAATGAGCCCAGGTTGTACGGGTGTGTATGTGTGTGTTTTGTGTGTGTACACACTCGCGCCCCGGCCCCGGAGCCCAGGGGTCGAGGCGGTTCTGGGTCCCCCCTCCTCGATGGGATGGAGATGAGAGAGACGCGGGCGGGGAGAGGCAGAAATCCTCGCTCCCAACGTGGGAGCCGGGAGGCGCGTTGGAGACGAGGGCCCGAGGGGAAGGACCGTTCCTCGGATCTCCTCTTGGGGTGTCGGGGAGAGAGGGGGGCCAGGGGGAGGGTCGAGACCGCTCCCCTTCCCATTCCCCTTCCCGTTCCCCTCCCTCTTCCTTCCCTTCGAGCTGCGGGGCCTGGGGAGGCGGGAGCACAGCCGGGAGGGCCGCGCTCCCCGGAGCTTTTTCCACCGGCCGCAATTCCCCGCTTTTTCTCCTCTTTCCTGCTTTTTCCTCGATGAATCCCGGGAGTCTTGGATTTCGGCGCTGGAAAGTCGACCTCCAGAGCCGGCCCCGCCAGGCCTGGGAGGGGAAAGACGGAGAGAAAATAGCGATTCAGTCGCCCTTGTCCCCGAGGACTGCCGGGGCCGGGGCCGGGGTCTCCTCCCGGACTGGCGTTTTCGGAAAGAAATAGCAGCCGCTACCTGGTCCCTCCTCAGCTTCGAGCCGCCACCGAATTTGGAGTTTGGTTTCGTTTTTTTTTCCTGGTTTTGTTTTGGTTTGTTGAGCGGATCTCTCCAGCCGGTCGGATATTTTCGATTTTCGGTTTCTGGGCCGTGTCGCCGGGCGGTTTCCGTGGCGAGGGGTGGCGCGGGCGTGGAAAGTTTAGGGGTTTGCAGAGATTTCTTTCGTTCCTCCTGAGAAGCCCCTTTTGGCCTGGGGTAGCAAGGCCCCCACCCAGCCCGGTCCCCTCCGGGCCTACGGGAAAAGGCCGCTGCCCAGCTCCACGGTCGAGTGACCCCCCGGTCGAGCCGCTTGCCCAAATCGGGTCGACCCTTCTCGGTGGGCCTCGACCCTCCCTGGCCCAGAAAGGCCATTTCAGCCCAGGCCTGGGTGTGTGCTCGAGGAGGAGACGGAGGGCCGGAGGGCTCCAAGGACCGGCCCAAGAGGGGACCTGGGTCAGAGACCGAAGGAGCTGGTTTGGGCCTAAAATACTCCGAGTGTCCGCCTGGCCCAGGACCCGGCCCAAGGAGGGCGCGGGTCGGGGACCAGGCCCGACCCACCCCATCTTCGTCCCGTGTCTTCTCTGGGCACCCCTCCGGGGCCCGAAGTCTGGGCGAGGGGCGACCTGCGCCTCCGGGTTGGGACGGTCGTGGCGGTGTGGTCATTTCGACCCGACTGGAGGAGGGAATGGAGGGTCGGAGACCGGAGGGGGCCCTGGAGATGGACCAGGCCCCGGGCTGGGGGGCTAACTTGGGGGGTTCAGGGGCGTAGGGCGACAGAGCCCGCTGTCGGAGCCTCCTGGCTGGGGGCGGCAGTTTATCTTCCAACAGGGGCCTGAGGTGAAGAGGAGCAGAATGGGGAGGGTGTCGGGGAGGGGTTTTTTTGTTTGTTTATTTGTTTGTTTTGGGTGTGTGTGTGTGTGTGTGTTTTAAGGGAAAATGATCCCAGTTACTGCCTGAAAGGGTCTGTAAATCGTGGCTCAGGGGGAGGCAGTGAAGAGGGGCGATAGCCTGCTGCCCTCTCCACTTCACAAATCTTCTCCCCCCTCCCCCGCTGAAGGCCGGGGATGGGCCTTCTTGGAAGTGGGGGGGCGGCAGAGGGGGCTGAGGTGGGAGGGGGCTGCAGGGGGTAGGGCCTCCTGAAAAGTGCCCAGGAGACGGCGGCTTCCAGGCCGCAGAAGGCCGGGGTGGGAAGGGTTCGGCCGGCCGGAGGAGAGGAGGGAGGCAGGCAGGCGGCTGGCCGGGGGGGCCGTCCCCTGTCTGCGGTCGGAGCTGACCGTGCGCTCTCCCCCCTCCCGCCAGACCATGCCGTCCATCAGCAGCGAGCGGGCCGCCCTGTGCGCCGGCTGCGGGGGCAAGATCTCGGACCGCTACTACCTGCTCGCCGTGGACAAGCAGTGGCACATGCGATGCCTCAAATGCTGCGAGTGCAAACTGAACCTGGAGTCCGAGCTCACCTGCTTCAGCAAGGACGGCAGCATCTACTGCAAAGAGGACTACTACAGGTACCGCTCCCCTCCTCCCACCCCCGACCCCCCACCTCTCACCCCTCGGCCCCCGTCCCAGACCGACAGGGTCGCTGCGGGGCCCCCGGACACCGGTCAGGCGGGGAAACCCCGGACCAGCTAGGAATGGGGTCGGGACAGCTCCCTCCATCACGTCGGGGACACCGGACCCCCTCGCCCCCTTCCACCTCCTTCTCCCTTTGAAGTTGAAGGGGAAGAAGCGGGGCGCAGCCTCTCGCACCCCGGCTTTGGTCTCAAGGTAGGGCAAAGTCGGAGGCGGCAGCTGGACCAGGGAAACTGGTTCCAGGGATTTCCCGCTCGATTCGAGGGAGACTGGGATCGGGAAGAGAACGGGGGAATATCCCGGTGGAGGGCGGGTGGACGGGAGACTGGAGAAACGAAGCCGCCAAAGCTCCTTCTAATGTCTCTGCCCCCTCTCCGTGTCTCTGTCTCTTACTGCGTCTGACTCAGTGGCTCTGTTTCTCCCCGTCTCTGATGCTCACTGTCTCTCCCTCGCCGGGCTCTAGGTTTCGGCGAGTTTCTCCGGCCCTGGGGCTGACAGGCCTCCAGGGAGGGGGGCGGGGGGGGGGTGGTGGTGTAGGAAGAGCTGAGAGAGAAGGAGGCCTCTCACCAGGGCGGCGAGAACGCGGAGCTTCCTGAAGGAGGGAAAGTGCGAAAACAGCGCTGGCTGTCTGGCTTGGTGGGGGACAGAGGAGGCGGGAAAGGCGGAGAAGGGGGGAAGATGGGCCCGGAGAATTGGCCGGGTGCCGAGGGACCGGGCCCGCCTTCAACAGCCTGGGGGTTCGTTTCCTTTCCCCCCACCCCCCAACTTACCTTAGCCTCCTTCCCCGGAGAGGGGGCCAAGCCCTGCAGGGTGTGTGCGTGTGAGTGTGAGAGAGATGGAGGACGGGGCGGGGGGAGGCTGCTCTCAGCCAGGAGGTGTGTGTGTGTGGGGGGGTTGTTAATCGTCGCTTGGAGAGGAGAGGGGGCATCCCACTGACCCCCTCCCCTCTGCCTCCACTGCTTCCCAGGCGGTTCTCGGTTCAGCGCTGCGCCCGCTGCCACCTGGGCATCTCGGCGTCGGAGATGGTGATGCGCGCCCGGGACCTGGTCTACCACCTCAACTGCTTCACGTGCACCACGTGCAACAAGATGCTCACCACGGGCGACCACTTTGGCATGAAGGACAGCCTGGTGTACTGCCGCCTGCACTTCGAGGCGCTGCTCCAGGGCGAGTACCAGGCGCACTTTAACCACGCCGACGTGGCGGCGGCGGCGGCGGCGGCAGCGGCGGCGGCGGCCAAGGGCGCGGGGCTGGGGGCCGCGGGGGCCAACACCCTGGGCCTGCCCTACTACAACGGCGTGGGCACCGTGCAGAAGGGGCGGCCGCGCAAAAGGAAGAGCCCCGGCCCCGGGGCGGACCTGGCGGCCTACAACGCAGGTGAGCCCCTTCCCCCCCGCCCCGTCCGGCCCCATCCTGGCCAGAGCGCCCCGCGCAGCAGCTCCCTCCACGGCGCTCCGGGCCTTGGTCCGGGTCGGTCCTTCGCCCCCCTCTCCCGGAGCCATTTCCAGCGCTTAGAGCAGTGCTCGGCTCATAGAAAGCGCTTAACGAATACCAACGTTATTATTTGCAGCTTCGGGCCCGGGTCCCACGGGAGGGGGCTGACTTAACTCCTTGCCGACCGCTGCCTCGCCCCGACAGGGGACCGCGGAGGCTTCCAGGATCGGTAGCCCGAGCGGGACCTGCCAAAGTTTGGAGGATTTTTTTGTTTGTTTGTTTTTTTGGTGTGGGCGCGCGTATGAGAGGTGTCTTTGTTTTTGGGTTTTTTTTCCTTCGCCTCAGCTGGAAGGGAAGGTGTTTGGAAGCCGGGTTCAGGAGGGATGGGGAGAGGGGTGGGGGAGAGAAAGTGGGGAAAAGTAGCGCGGCTGGAGATGGAAATCTGGAAACCGGAGATTGTGAGTTAGCGCTTCAGAGAACTGTGAATTTCTTTGGGCAGCCCGGTTAGGAAGGAGGGCGGCTCGCTGCCGCCGCCGGTGCGGTCCTGAGTTGGTTCTTCTGGGCCTCGGCGGGGAGGCCCGAATGCCGACAGGGATGAGGACGATGGAGGAGCCCGGCCGGGCCCCCCGCATCCCTCCCGGGGACCGTTCGGGGGCCAGCCAGGATGAGGGAGCTGGTGTTGCGGAAGAAAGGCCCTCGCCGAGGGCCCCGGAGATCAGCGTGGGAGATGCGAGGGAGCTCTCCGCCACCGCCGTTTTCTACGTCCTTGAGGGCTGGGAGTGTGTGGGTTTGGCTTTTGGAAAGGGGGCTGGGGGTGAGAATGGGAGGATCCCGGCTAAACCACAGTCCTGTCCCTCCGGGGTCGGCGAGCGAACTGAATAAACCGAAACGTGAATTAACTGAAAGAGAATGAATTCAGCAGCGAACCCTTTTGAGTTTGGGAAATTTGGAGCGCACTCTGGGGCCCCGTAGGGCGCGGCTTGGGGCCTTTATTTTGTGGAAGGTGGTGGGGTGGGGAATGGATTGGGGCTACACTTTCCCCTTGCTTTCTCCTCTCCCCCTCCCACTCTACCATCGCTGTCGGTTTTGCTGGACCCCCGGCTTCCCCCCGCCTCCTTTTCTCCATCTCCGGCGTTGCGGGGCGCGTTATTTGCGCGAGATGGGGCCGAGGGGGGGTGAGGGAAGGCTAAGAGGAGAAGGGTGAAGATGGAAAGGGCCAAGGGTTGGCCGAGGGCCTTCTGCCCAGGAGATGGGGGCAGGTCCCGGAGGCAGACAGGAATGGTGATGGCGAGGGAGGGGAGGGCGCGGAGGTTGTGCCCTCCTGCATTCTGCAGCCGGGGGACACGGGCTGTGCCGGTCTACGGGGAATCTGCTCCCTCCCCGAGTTGATGGTGGACGGTTGGTTTGGCTCAGATTCGCCTCCTCTTGGAAAAAGGGCTCTCCTTTTCGCAGTTTTTCGGGTTTCTTGGTTTCCCCTCCACACACTTCTTTTTCTCCAACCGCGGCCTCCTTAGAGAAGACCGATGTTGGGGTTTAGAGGACCCCATCGGGAAACCTTCGAAATCTGCCGGAGCGGTTTAGGCGGCTCCCCAGTTCCTCCCCGCCTTCCTGCAACGGACACAATTCGGGCGCTTACAATGACTTTTTTCATTTTTATCTCGTTTGCAGGATGACTTTTTGAGGGGTTTGGTTTTTTTCGTTTGCTTCCCGTGCAGGGTACCCCCGAAGGCCAAAGGAATTCCCTAGTGGGGGGGGCGAGGCGATAAATGGGGGGGTTAAAATAAATGGGGGGGTTATTTCGTTAAAATAGAGTATCCATAGATACACTCTATTTTAAAAAGCGATGCAGAAGGTGAATTTTCACCCATTATGACTTCGTGGAAGTTGCTGCGAAAGGGAGGGGCACTGGGGGACTTTTTCGTGTTTGTCTGGAAGCTGAGTTGGTTAAAGTTTGAAGCAAACGGGGTTTCTGGGTCTGTGAAACGGTCATTTTTGTTTGTTGTTGGATCTACAGTAACTGCTCCTCTTCTACTCTAGGCTCAGAACCTCCCTTCTTTTCCCTCCCCTCCCTGATCCCCTAAATCTTCCGGAAGATTGGTGATGGGGCTGGGGGAGTGCGGTAGGGGAGAGAAACCGAATCTGTGTCCTCACATCCAATTGAATGGAAGTCGCCGTGAATGTATATCACCCAGAAGTCGATCGGGACAGCGATGATGGGGAAGTCGGGCCCAGCTTTGGGATAATTTTTTCCCCCTCGAAGGGATGAAGTAGAGTTGGGGGTGTCCTCTCTCGAGCTGCATTGGGGTTGCCTTGTAGACTAAATGATTGATACGTACACTCCCCCTCCCTCCAAACCGGTTGAGGTCGCAGCGAGATGGAGGGCTCGGCTGGCGGATGGGAGATGTGTATGGAGGCTGACAAGTGGAAAATAACTTAGAAGGCAGCCGGACTTGAGAAAGTCTCATTCTTTGTCTCTTTCTGTTTCTCGCTCTGTGTCTCCCTATCTCCGTCTCTGTTTATCTCTCTGAGCTTCTCTCCGACTCTCTATCCCTCTGTCTCTGTGTCTCTCTGCCTCCGTTTCTATCTCTGTCTCTCTCTCTCCACCTCCCTTCCTCTCCTTTCTTTTCTTCTCTTTTGAAAAGAGGGCTCTTGTGATCATTTCTCCTCCTCCTCCCGGTGGGCGAAGGCCTGGATGGGATTGGGATAGGCTTGGGGAGAGGAGAAAAGAGGCTAGATATTTTGTATTTTACTGTCTTATTTTGGAATCTAAACCCAGGGGTTGCCGAAAAGACCCAGGACGAATTCTCCGTTTGGCGGATTGTGCAGGATTCCCCCACAGCGCGGAAAGTTTCTTTCGTTCAGCTCTGGTCTCCCCGCACGAGAAAAGCTTAAATTGTCCCTAGAAGGGACCCCCGCGGTTGGAAAACCTGTTGTGGGCAGGGATTGTCTCTCTTTATTGCTGAATTGTACTTTCCAAGCGCTTAGTACAGTGCTCTGCACACAGTGAGCGCTCAATAAATACGCTTGAATGAATGAATGAAACCCCTCTTGTGTTCTTGGCCCCCCACCCTTCCCCTGTCAGGCCGGAGATGCGCAGGCGCGGGAGGTCGGGGGGCGGGGGGTGGGGAGGGGACCGAGGGGGTAGGGGCGCAGGGAGCCGGGCTGAGCCATCTAGGCTGGATCTGGGTTGGGGGAGGGTGAAGGGAAAGGGGCTAAAGCCGGCCACCCCCGCCCCAAAAAAGTTCCATTCTAAGGGAGGGCGGGAGGGAAGGCCAGACAGGGGCCTGTCCTTGGTAGGGATGGGTTTCCAAACGCTTAGTACAGTGTTCTGCACACAGTAAGCGCTCAATAAATGCGATTGAATGAATGATTGGGAAGCCTCCCCGGACAGGAAAGAGTTAGGTGGCGTTGGGGTGGTGGTGGTGGCGGCGGCGAGGGGAGGGGGCTGGCTGGCTAGCAGGCGGGCTGGCTGGCTAGCAGGCTGGCTGGCTGTCAGTGCAGGGCGCTCTGTCTGTCTGCAATCCCCAGGAGGTGGAGCCCGGGGGGATTAGAGGCCTCCTTGGAAAAGTTGTGGCTGTTTCTTCCGAAATGTATTTTCGACTTCCAGACCGGATTTCTCTGGCCGTCGCTGGGGCTCAGGGCTCGGCCCTTTGGCCTGTCTCCTCTCTCCGGAGCTCGAGACGGGGGGCGCGGCAGGGCCTGGCCAAGGATCCCCAGAAGGCGTCTATCCTAGAGACGCAGGGGCCGGGAGAACCGGGAAATGTAGGAAAAGAGGGAAGAGCCGAGAGGAATACCGTCAGACCCCGGCCTCCTCCCGGATTGCGTTCTGGGTGCGAGGTGCGGTGGTGCGCTCTGGGTGCGGATGGTACCCGGAGGCGTAGATTGCGCCCTGGTTCTAGGGTTCGCGCCCGGGATGTGCGGATCTTGCGCCGAGCCTTCCGTCCGTGCTCCGGTGGAGCTTCCAGGAGCCTGGGGACCCCAGGGGAAAGGACGAGGAAAATCCCACCCCTTCTTGGAGAACGAGCAGAGCTGGGGGAGGGCGCTCCTTGCGCGGAGCTGCGGCCCGAAGGCGACGCCTTTTTTTTTTTTTGCCTGGCGGCGTAATTACTGATTTGATTCCAATCCATTATTTAGACCATTGAACCTACAATCTCGTCTTTAGTAAAATGAGGCGAAGTCAGATTTGATTACAGGTTCAGTCCCGGCGACAAGAGCTCGAAACCCTATGGGTTAATAACAGATCACGAGTAAATTATTCATGATTTCACGAGCTCTTTAGCTCCATTGAATTGGCCTAATTGAGAGGAAAAAAAAAAGAGAAAGCACAACCCCTCCCTCCTCTTTTTCCCTTTCCTTTCCCCTCCAACTCCTCCCTCTTTCTTCCCTCCCCCCTTCCTCTCTCGACCTCCTCCTTCCCCCCACCTCTTCTCCTTTTCCTCCTTCTTCTTTCTCTCCCCCAGGTCCGAGGGCAGACAGGCCTCTCCAGGCCCAGGGGATCGCGGAAATGACCAAAAGAACCAGAGTAGGAGAATCTGGCCCCTTCTCTTCCCTTGGGAGCCCCATCTACTATCTTGACCTCTTCCCATTTCCTATCCATCGTTCTCACTAATAATAATAATAATAATAATAATAATGACATGTGTTAAGCGCTTACTACGTGCCAGGCACTGTACTAAGCGCTGGGGCAGATACAAGCTAATTGGGTTGGACACAGTCCCTGTCTCACGTGGGGCTCACAGTCTCAATCCCCATTTTACAGATGAGAGAACTGAGGCCCAGAGAAGTTAAGTGACTTGCCCAAGGTCACTTAACTTCTCTGGGCCTCAGTTCCCTCATCTGTAAAATGGGGATTAAGACTGTGAGCCCCGCGTGGGACAACCTGATTCCCCTGTGTCTACCCCAGCGCTTAGAACAGTGCTCGGCACATAGTAAGCGCTTAACAAATACCAACATTATTATTATTATTATTATTAAAGCAGACAAGTTGCAGAGTCTGGATTAGAATCCATGACCTTCTGACTCCTAGGCCCATGCTCTATCTACTACGCCGTGCTGCTTCTCCCTAGGAAGGTTCACCCAGCCTGTCGGTCGCCCATAAAAGATATCCCCCCTATTGTCCTTTCCGTCTTCTCCCCCGCACCCGCCCATAGTGGATTCCCAGTGTGCTTACCCCTTTTTCTCCCCTTCCCTGGGCGGGCCCCTAGCTCCGGAAGGCTCGGAAGCGGGAGATCTCAGTAGAAGGAGTTGTAGGGGGATGTTGGAGTACGGAGGGCCTTGGACTGGGGACCTGCCTGGAGGGATGGTAAATCGCCGGTGGAATGGAGGGTACAGGGGATTTTCCCCGTCACACCACCGGCGACTTACCACCCCCCTAGAAACCTGAGCCGCCATCTGAGGGGGCTTTGGAGACCTTGAAAAGGCTCTCCCAAGCGTTTAGTCCAGTGCTCTGCAGAATAAGCACTCGGTCAATACTATTGATTGGGAATCCCCCTAGACACATCTCGCCCTTTCTTCTGCCTCCTTTCCACTTCCCTCGCCTTCCCGCATCCCCCCCATTCCCTGCGCAGAGGGCTCTGGTCGGGGGGTGAGCTGTCCTTCTCTCCCCACATGCCCGGTCCCCTCTCGTATCCCTTCGGCGAGTCCAGTTCAACTCCAGCAGGGTTCATTTCGAGAGGGAGGGGCGACCAGGTCTTTGGGGTCTTCAGCCCCACGGGGTATCACCTTCCTCGCCGCCCCCGTCCCTTTCTTTACCGCTCTCACTATCTCTGTCTTCCTGTCTGTTCCCGAGAAACTGCATCGCTTTGAACTGCAGGGACTACCGCTCTCTTCACTTCCCAGGGCCCAGGGCACGAGATAGGGGTAGGGGTCATTCAGTCAATCAATCATTGAATTTAATGAGCGCTTACTGTGTGCAGAGCACTGTACTAAGCGCTTGAGAGACTTCAACACAACAATATAACAGGTCAAGGGAAGATGTGCCGGAGACAGGCCTATGGATCCCTCTGGCCCTACCCCGGATCAACTCGGGACTGAGGAATTCTGTGAGGCCGTTGTTGGGCAGGGATTGTCTCTATCTGTTGCCGAACTGTACATTCCAAGCGCTTAGTACAGTGCTCTGCACATAGTAAGCGCTCAGTAAATACGATTGAATGAATGAATGAATGAATAAAGGTGGAAGGGCCAGAGAAGGGAAGAGAGATGTCGCTTGTCCTCTGTTTCGGTCCTGTCTTCCTGGGAACCAGTCAGGGTCATTGCAGAGGGAATGGGTCTGAGGAGCTGACAAAGATTTAGGTTGTTGGGGTGGTCTTCCTCCATCCCTTCTTTTCTTTCCCGCGGGAGCAGCTGACAGAGCGGTGGGTGCTGAAGGAACTGAGGAAAGGAAAACGCAGCTCATGAACACCCACTTCTTTAGAGAGGTCTGAGGTCAATCAATAGGATATATTGAGCGCTTACCATGTGCAAGATACTGTACTAGGCTCTTGGGAGAGTCCAGTACAACAGAGGGGGTAGAAACGTTCCCTGCCCACAACGAGCATGCCGTTGAGAGGGGGAGACAGACATTCATATTAAATAAATAAATAAATGAATAAATAACGGGTATACACAGAAATGTTGTGGGACTGAGAGTGGGAATAAATACTTATCTTACTTACCCTTAAGGTACAGATCCAAGTGCATAGATGAAGCAGAAGGGAAGTCTTCTCAGAGGAGATGTGACCTTAATAAGGTTTTGACGGCGGGGAGATTTTGAATTCAGAGAGTTGGCTTTTGGGGATTTGGGGGGTGGATCAATACACCGTCTTCCCCCTGGGGAGGAGTAGGGGGTTTGTTCAAGTTGGGACAGGGAGTTTGGCGGAGGGGCTTTTCCTGGGCCAAACTGGCAGAGTTTCCGCAGCAGGGATTTGCTGTGCCCTGAGCAGTCTGCGTTGAGTGCAGAATCCCTCTTCGCGGGCCTGAAAATCAGTAGACCTGGGATTTCCTTCCTTATCTGTCTGTTGTGGTGGCCTTTCCCTACCCTTGTTCTTCGGTTTTGAGCTCCTTGAGGGGCAAGGTCTGTGCCTAATTTTCACCTTTATCATTTTCCCTAGAGTCTAGTACAGGACTCTGCACACAGTACGCGCTTAATAAATACATAAATACCATCACTACTAGACTCGAGTTATAGTCCCAGCTCTGCCACTGGCCTGCTGTGAGGCCTTGGGCAAATCACTTAAAGATCTCTCTGGGTCTGCATTTCCTTATCTGTAAAATGGGGATAAAAGAGATTCGAAGCCCCGTGCGGGACAGCGACTGAGTCCGATCTGACTACCTCGCCTCTCCTAAATCAGCACGTAGTTAATAATAATAACAACAATAACATAATTACAGGACAGGCTGTGGGTACGGGCCGGGGACCCGGGGATTTTAGCCGGTGACTTACTTTTGTCACCCATTTGCCTTAAGGTACCAGGCCTTGGAGGGGGTCTTCGAGCAAAGCAGGGGCAGAGTGCGGCCGGGACTGGTTAAATCATCTCCCACCCCCTCGTCACCACCCTTTCTCCTTCTCCTCGCCCTCCAGCACTGAGCTGTAACGAGAATGACGGCGACCACTTGGACCGCGACCAGCAGTACCCCAGCAGCCAGAAGACGAAGCGCATGCGCACCTCTTTCAAACACCACCAGCTGCGGACAATGAAGTCTTATTTTGCTATTAACCACAATCCGGACGCCAAGGACTTGAAGCAGCTAGCTCAGAAGACCGGTCTCACCAAGAGAGTTTTACAGGTAGGTTGAGGGGACGTTGGGGGGAGCCTTTAGGGCGCCCCCCTACACACACTCCTCCCTCCCCTGTGGATGGGCAACTCTCTCCCAGATCGCCTGGGCTGGTGCTTTCGCTGATATTAAAACTAGAGGAGGAGAGAGGAGGTATCCAAATTAGTTTCCCTTACAAAGCAAGATGAAGGCGAATCCTCTTCCCCTGATCTCTTTCTGCCTGTCTGCGTCTTTGCCTGTAGGGGTAAGAATAGTATTTATTGAGACCCACTGGGTGAAATACACTGCACGAAGTCCTTGGGATAAGTACAACCCAGAGAAGTGACGCCATCCCCGCTCCCAGAAAACTATATATGTGTCTGTGGTGAGTCTGAGAGTCTCTGCCTATCACTCTGAGAGTCTCTGTCTATCACTGTCTCTTCGTCGCTCCCGTATAAGTCAGTTATTGGGTCGGCCACCTGCTTCTCAGGATTTAAAGTAGTTTTTTTGGTTGTTGTTGTTTTCCGCCTACTATTTGAATCTTTTTTCCAATCCCCTCGGGGGTCCCACCACTGCTCTCTCCAGTCTTTTTCCTACTGCAGCGGGAAGGAGGCGGAAACGAGTCGTTGTGGCTTAGTCCGTTGCTCCGGGAGAACACGGTCCCGGTTCAGGGGCTTCTGTGAATATTTACACGCAAAAACTAAATCTAAACTTTAATTTGTTTTGTCAATCAGGGTAGACAGAACAGATTTGCTTCCATGGTGGAAATGAATAATAAATGGATGTTTCAAAGATTAAAATGCATTAATTTCTAATGCGCAGCTTTGTCATTTCTAATGAAGTGGAGACACGGCTCGTTTGGATACACTGTTTCCTTGCGGCCCGGAGATGATTGTTTCCGCGAGGGAGTTTTAACGGGAGCGGCGGGGAAAGAGGTCGGGCCGGGGAGTTTCAGCTCCTTCCGAGTTGAGCCCCGCCTGAAACGTGCTGCGGTGACTCTGCGGGGCGGGTTTGAAAGTCCGGGCAGACCGCGGGAGGAGGAGAAGAGAAAAGAGGGAGATAGATTTTAGATAAATCTCAGAGAGCGATTTTGCTGTCTGAAATGTGAGCGGGAGGGTTCGGGACTGGTCTGGGTGAAAGACATCTCGCAGTCGGATTTTGCCCCGAAGTTAAATGGATTAAAACAAACAAAAAACCCTTGCATTTTTGGTGCCGTGTCTACTGAGGCGTAGTGTTTTGGAGACAGTGCGAGCAGGCATGTCACGGGCTAGAGGGGGGCTCTCTGCGCCCACCCCCTCCGATAAGCTCGTTGTGGGCAGGGGATGTGTCTGCTTCTTTTTTTATTGTAGTCTTCCAAGCGCTTAATAGAGTGTTTTGCGCACAGTAGGCGCTCAATAATAAGCAGCGTGGCTCAGTGGAAAGAGTACGGGCTTGGGAGTCAGAGGTCATGGGTTCGAGTCCCGGCTCCGCCACTTGTCAGCTGTGTGACCGTGGGCAAGTCACTGAACTCCTCTGTGCCTCAATTACCTCATCCGTAAAATGGGGATTAAGACTGTGAGCCTCACGTGGGACAACCTGATATACCTGTATCTACCCCAGCGCTTAGAGCAGTGCTCTGCACCTAGTAAGCGCTTAACAAATACCCACATTATTATTATTAATAATAATAGTGAGGGTCTTTGTTAAGCGCTTCCTAGGTGCCAAGCACTGTTGGAAGCGCACGAACGAATGGATGGATTCAGGTTTCCCCGACTCCCGGTAGCAGCCCCGGTCAGCCAGCTCTGGGCCGGACGAGGCACTCCCAGGGTGGGGGGGGGGGCTCGGTGAAGAGGCCCCCGTGACGTAAGCCAGGTGACTATGTGACGTCATGAGTCAGCTCGGCCCGGGCCCGCCCGCTCGTCCGTCACCCGGGGTTGGGAGCCTCCAGGCTGGAGATGCGGGGACCGGGCCGGAGATTCTCCCCTCCCAAGCGGGACCGACTCCCAGTGGAGCTGTAACATTGCCGGCTAAATCCGCAGGCGCGCACACCGAGGACCCGGGTGTTGCCCCCCACCCCAAGGCCGAGGCCGCAGGATTGCTTTGCGTATGCATATGCCCTTTTCGTCTGCACGTCTCCTCCCACTCTGCTTGTTTGGTCTTTTAGAGAATGAAAGGAAAAGGCTCGGACTCCTAGGGTCCCCTGAGCTCTCAATCCGGGCCCACAATTAGTCCCGGGGTGCGCGGGTGCCCTGGCCTCTGGCTGGTGGGGGACGCCCCCTCTAGACTGTAAGCTCGCTGGGGGCAAGGAATATGCCTGCTTTTTGTTGTATACCTCTGACCTGGAACACCCTCCCTCCTCAAATCCCTCAGACAAATATTCTCCCCCCTTTCAAAGCCTTACTGAAGGCACATCTCCTCCAAGAGGGCTTCCCAGATTAAGCCTATCTTTTCCTCATCTCCCACTACCTTCTGCGCCGCCCTGAGTTGCTCTCTTTCCTCCTTACCCCTCTCCCAGCCCCACTTATACTTATGTATATATCTCATTTTATTTATTTGTATTGATGTCTCTCTCCTCCCCTCTAGACTGTGAGCTCGTTGTGGGCAGGGATTGCCACTCTTTAGTGTTGTATTGTACTTTCCTAAGCGCTTAGTACAGTGCTCTGCAAACGGATCATTCAATCGTTCATGCAATTGTATTTATTGAAAGTTTATTTTGTGCAAAGCACTATACTAAGCGCTTGGGAGAGTACAATATAGACACATTCCCGCCCACAACGAGCCTAGAGCCTAGAGGAGGAGACAAACATTAATATAAATAGATATATAAATAAATTACAGACATATACAGATATATAAATAGAAACAAGATCATCAGGTCCCATAAGAGGCTCAACAAATGCTTGCTAAATACGATTGAGTGAATAAATATTGTACTCTCCCAAGCTCTTAGTAAAGTGCTCTGCACACAGTAAGCTCTCAATAAAGACGATTGAATGAATGAAAAACTTGGGGACCGAGGTTCGGGCTTCTCGGCCGGCAGTTTTCCGGGGCCGAGCGTTCCCTGGAGGGGGATTCTGTGCAAGCACTGAGTGATCGTGACTTCCTCTTTGGATTTCAGTTTCTTCTGCCTCTGGAGGGACTCAGGACGCCTCCGCCTGAGCCCAGCCCCGACTCTGGGGAGGTTGCGTGAGCTCCAGCGGCGGTTCTGGGTTCCCATGGAGCAGATCTCGCCCACCCCCGTCTCCCGACCCTCGTACACGTTAATCCCAGGGCCGACTCTTCTCCCCGGGAGCCCGAGGACTCAGGGGTCCGGGTTTTGACATGTGCTTGGGGTTGCTTCAAACCTTGTGACTCCGGGCTGGGATAAACCCCTCCCTCTTCGGTTTAGCCTAATTCAGATTCAAGCTGCAGATCGGGAGATGCTTGGCGCCTTGTCCGTATTCAACTATGCGGGGCAATGGATACGTAGAAAGATAATCTGAAACTCTCCTCTGCCCTGTCGCCAGAGGTTTTCTCAATTGCCCAGATATTCTGAGTTACGTTTCCTCCCAGTTCTCTGTCCTTTCCTTGTTATGAAGCAGTGAAGATTCTCAGGCCCGAGCCAAAGGAAAAAAAAAAACCTAGGTAATCCACAGTTTGAATAATCAGATGCTGAATCATCAACAATGGACTGTTCCTCATGGGAATAGTGATGTGGAGGTAGGGTAGGCTTCCACTCCCCTCGCCTGAGGGGGTGGGACCTCAGCCCCATGTCTACCCTGGTCCTTCCCACACCCTCCAGCCTTGGGCGTCTCCATTGCTCCCAGATCAGAACCCCTCCCCCCAACCCCCGACCCCCCAGACTTGTCCTGAATTCATTATAGGGGCTTGAAGGCAATCCCAGGCATGTGACAACGAAATGATGTTCGGACACGCGTGTGTGTAGACTTGCCCTGGGGTAATTTGAGGGTTAAATTGGCCAACGTCATTTCTGGGTGGTTTCTTGTCAACAAGCTGGCACTGAGCCCCAGCCGTGGGTTGGGTGGAAGATTTGAACCAGATCTCTAGCAGTAGAGAGGGAGACGGCCCTTTGGGATGATGGGAGTCCCTAGAGTTAGGATCCCCGTGGGCTTGTGAGGACTGAAAATAGTTTTAGTGGCTGGAAAATAGTTTCATGCTGGAAAAGCATGTGCTGCTGGGGAGGGTGGTTAGGCCTGGATCAGGTCAGGGGAGAGTGGAGATTAAACTAGCCTTCCCTTTTCTCCTCCCCTTCCCTTCCACCCTCCAAGTGTCCAGAAAGAGATTAGGCAAAATCAGCTGACTTGGCCTTTTCTTCTCTCCCAGCATAAATGATTACACTCCCTGGGGGAGTGGCAGTTGGCTGGGCTGGATTAGTGGGTCCATTTTACTCTTTAATTTCCTGAGTAAACCAGTCTTGGCTGTGGACTAATTTTCATAGTAAACTCCTGGTGTAAAAATGCTGCCCTCAAATTCCAAATTAAAGGGACATTGTCAGTGTCCCAGCCCGTTCCTTGAAAAATGGTCACATCCAAGAAGAGTGAGGGCCATGCTGGGCCCATGTTAACCTATGAACATCCTCCAACCAGTGCTGAGGACTTTAGGGAAAAGACTGAAAGCCCTGGCATCCAAGAATCTAAGTGGTCTTGCCAGGAGAATGCCCTAATCTCAGGTTTTCTTAGATTTCACCTTGTTTGAACAGCTATCCAGAGCCCAGTAGCTCCAGGGAATCAATAACAATGATGATCGGGGAATTTTTGTGACTGCCCCCAGTTTCTGAAACATGATTGGAAAGCCCAGGAAAAGAGCACTGGGAGAAAGTTGGGAGGAAATTGGTAGTTCCCAACTCACTGCATTTCCCAGGAATTCACTCTGTTGGGATAAACTCCATCATCAGAATCTGGGTGCTACTGGGTGAGCCATAGTTCGGTCTTGCCTTTAAAAATAATCCTGTGCTCTGGCCACAGAATGCAAGTTTGCCCCCTGTTTTGCAGAAGCCTGCACCCAAAATCATATGTTTCTATTTCTTCCTCCTACCTGTAATTTATTTTAGTATGTCTGTCTTTCTAAGCTAAACTGTAAAGTTCTTGGGGGCAGGGATTGCATCTACCAACTCTATTATATTCTCCTTTCCCAAGTGCTCAGTACCGTGCTTTGCATGCAGTAAGCACTCAATAAATGCTTTTGATAGTGTACTCCCTCCCACACAGCCTAATGCTCTGCACTGTGTGTAAATATTAATATTAATCATATTTATTGAGGGCTTACTGTGTGCAAAACACTGTACTAAGCATTTGTAAATAGAAAGAAACCACCTGACAAGTTGCATAATTGCTTTCAATACCATTAGTGATAACAGGCTCCAGATACAAAATTTGCAAGGGAAGTTAAAACCAACCCGTCAAATCCCAGCCTTGGTGAGGCATAAGGAGAAAATCTGCTAAAAGTTCAGCTCTTTCACCTTGCACAAGGGATGCCTGGAGTTCCCTGGCTGGACAAATGACCATCGGGTCCCCCCTGCCCCACAGTAACCCTCGGTGAGAGATACAAGAAAGAATGATCATTAAGGTCGCAGGTGGAGGATGAGCTGGGACAAGTGTGACATTCTCCTGCAGCTCGAGGGCTTTTTGACCATCAGTCCTCTCCATGTCTCTAGGAGATATAGTTAGGCTACAGCTTCTCCTGGGCCTGCTAGGTGGAAGTCACTCACCTTTTTTGCTACAACCAATAGTGGCATCTGTGGGGAAAATGATGCAGAACGCTGATTTTATTAAGCAAGAGAAAAATAAGATCACCCTTTCCTTCCCCCGCCCGACCAGTCGACCCTACTCCCAAGTGCCTGGGTATGTGAACCAAGAAGAGCTTGGACAATTCAGGGTTTTGCTGGGGACCATGTCCACCAATTCTGTTGTACTGTGTTCTCCCAAGTGCGAATCAGAGTGGTTGAGTGGATAGAACATAGGCCTGGAATCAGAAGGACCTGGGTTCTAATCCCAGCTCTGCCACTTGTCTGCCATGTAACCTTGGGCAAGTCACTTCACTGCACCTCAGATACCTCATCTGTAAAATGGGGTCCCACGACCGTGGGACGCGGACTGTGGTTATCCTGATTTAACTTGTATCTATCCCCGTGCTTAGTACAGTGCCTGGGACACAGTAAGCGCTTAACAAATACCATTTAAAAAAATACGATTGATTGATTCTGCACCCTCAATAAATATCACACTGATTGATCTGTTGGTCTAACACTCGCTTCTTACAGTGTAACAAGGATAGAGCTCTAGTGAGGGGATTTCACCAGTCTCTTCGCATGCCTCATATTCCCACACGACCATGTGTCTCACTTCCGCAGTCGGGCTTGCATTTTAATGTAAACCACCCTCTGCCGTTGGCAAGACCATCATGATTCCACAGGCACAGGAAAGGCCCGGGGAGGCCAGAGGCCTGTGGTTTGGTGATTCGAGCTGTGGGAGAGGAGGTGACACCTCTGCTTTAAGCAGAGACAAAGTGGATACAAATCCAGAGTGAGAGAGGGGAGGAAAGAGGCAAAAAGAAACGGGGCGAGGGTGGGGAAGGAGCAGAGAGAGAGAAAGGGAAGGATGGAGGAAGGAAGGGAGGGAGGGAGGGTGCAGAAAATGGGAGAGAAGAGGAGAGCGGGGAGAGAGAGGTCCAGGAAAGCCCTTTCAAGAGGAGTTTATGTAGTTGGTACCAAAAAAAAAGTAGTTCCCGAAGAATGCTGCTGAGGGAGCCTGTTGCTCGATTTGAGTTGTCCAGTAAAGCAGGAGAGTCCGTGGATGCGATGTATCGATGATGACGCCGCCGCCGATTGTCGCTGCAGCTGTCTAAACGCTCCCCCGTTGTGTCGCCCCGTTTCAGGTTTGGTTTCAGAATGCCAGGGCCAAATTCCGGCGGAACCTCCTTCGCCAGGAAAACACGGGGGTGGACAAAACCTCGGACTCCACGCTGCAGACGGGGACCCCGTCGGGTCCGGCTTCGGAAATCTCCAACGCGTCCATGAGCCCCTCCAGCACCCCCACCACCCTCACGGACTTGACGAACCCCACGATGCCAACTGTGACGTCTGTCTTAACTTCTGTGCCTGGGAGCCTCGAGGGTCACGAGTCGAGGAGTCCCTCCCAAACAACGCTCACGAATCTTTTCTGATGACTCTTTCCTCCGAAATTTCTTTAAAAAAGAAATTCCTCTTAGTTGAATTCCAAGTGTATTTTAATAGGGGCTTCGAGCAGCTAACTAACCACATTTTAGGATCGCGCCTGGAAGCAGAAGGGAAAAAAAAAAAAAGAAGCGAAATGTGTTCTGGTACTAGAGAGTGTGGACTGAAGAATAACTTGGAAGGTCTATCTGCAACACAACATTTGTGTAACTGTACAGTTTTGTGGACTGGGCAAGGGAAACAACGATTAATTTAAGTTGGCTAAAGCTTCTGTATTTTCAAAGACTGCCATGTGCCTTATATACTGTTTTATCTACACACTTTGGGTTACATGTCCGTTCTCTCTCTCTCTCAACCTCTCTCTCTCCCCTCTCTCTCTCTCCCGATCTCTCACCCACTTTTTCCTCTCGCCCCCCTTTCTCTCTGTATATTTATGACCAGAACAAACATGTTAAAAAAAAAAGTTTGTTACTTTGAATAGTCCTAAAACCCCCTCCATCGGTTGCTTTGTTGTTTTAGAATTGGAAGGTGGAAGTCTGTTGGAATATCCGAATTTGTAAAATCTAACCAGTAATAAAACCACTTTACGGAAACCCAGGCGCAGGCGGGGCGTCCCTCGGCCGGCCCAGGCGGAGTCCCGCGGCGGTCGGGGTTGGGGTCGGCGTTGGGGTTAGGAGAGATTCCCGATACCGATGTGGCGGGGAGCAAACCGGCTTGGCGTCTAGCTCGGAGGCTGGGGCGGAGAGGGGGAGGTGTAGTAGCCGACGGAGGAGTCGGAGGTCCTGCAATCGCAACGCTGCTTTTCTACCCCCGAGCTGCCTTCCCGCGCCTCCTCCCCGCACCTTCTCCTCGCTCTTCGCCGCACCTCCTGCTCTCCCTTCCCCGCTCCTCCTCTCCGCACCTTCTCCTCTTCCCTCTCCGCACCTCCTTCCCGCACCTCTCCCTCCCCTTCTCCTCGCTCTTCCCCGCACCTCCTGCTCCCCCCTCTCCTCCTCTCTGCACCTTCTCCTTGTCCCTCCCCGCACCTCCTACTCTCCCCTCCCCGCGCCTCCTCTCCGCACCTCCTCCCCGCACCTCCCCCTTGTCCCTCCTCCCCGTACCTTCTCCTCGCTCTTCCCCGCACCTCCTCTCCGCACCTCCCCCCTATCCCTCCCCACGCCTCCTCCCCGCACCTCTTGCTCATTCCCTCCCCGCACCTCCTCGCCTCTCCTGCTCTCCCCTCCCCGCACCGCCCCCTCTCCCCTCCCCGCACCTCCCTCTCCCTCCCTGTACCCCCCCAACCTCTTGCTCGCCCCTCCCCGCACCTCCTCTCCGCACCTCCTGCTCGCCCTCGCCGTACCTCCCCGCACCTCCTCTCCGCCCCTGTTCACCGCCCCTCTTGCTCGCCCCTCCCCGCACCTCCTGCTCGCCCCTTCCCGCGCCTCCTCTCCGCCCCTCCCGCTCGCCCCTCCCTCCGGCCCCTCCCCGCACCTCGTCCCCGCGCCCGAGGCGTCGTCCGCAGGCTGGGCCGTGGGAGCGGGTGCGCACCCCGGGCCCTGTAGCGGGCCGTGCCCAGCGCCCACCCGCTGCCCCCAACCCTCCTCCTCCCCGGCTCCCTCCCGGCCACAGCCTGAAAAATCCCCTCCTCCTCTATTCCCCTTCTCCCCCCACTCCCTGCGCCTTTTGCCCCGTGCTCTTTGCCCTGCACCTTTGGCCCTGTGCTCTTTGCCCTGCCCTTTTTGCCCCGTGCTCTTTGCCCTGCTCCCTGAGCCCTGCTCCTTTTGCTCTTTGCCCTGCGCTTTTTGTCCTGTGCTCTTTGCCCTGCGCTCTTTGCCCTTCGCCCTTTGCCCGGCTCCAGGAGCCCTGCGTCTTTTGCCCTGTGCTCTTTGCCCTGCGCCTTTTGCCCTGCGCCCTACACCCTGTGTCCTGCGCCTTTGCCCTGCGCTCTGTGCCCTGGCCCCCGCACCTTTTGCCCTGTGCCCTACACCCTGTGTCCTGCGTCTTCTGCCCTGCGTTCTTTGCCCTGCACTCTGTACTCTGAGTCCTGCTCCCTTTGCCCTGCATTCTTTGCCCTGTGCCTTTTGCCCTGCGCCCTGGGTACTGCGTCTACGCCGGGCTCCCTCCTTTTTGTGCTGCCTGAGCCCTGGGGGGCGGAGAAGTTGGTCGACCACCCTCCACACCCCATCGCCCTGAGAGAACGCGGATTCGAGGCGGAAAGGGACGCAGGGTAGGGAGAGGTAGGAGAGGGGACCCCCGGAGCCCACTCCACCCCTCCCCGCCCCATATGGATGGAGCTTCGGAACCCAGCGCTTAAAACAACCCTTGGCACATAGTAAGCAGTTAACGAATACCATTAAAAAAAAAAAAACAACCCGCCTCCCTCACTCTCCCCGGGGAGAGTGCTCTAGGATTCGGCTCTGCCCTTCGTCTCTCTGTGAGTCTCTGTCTCTCTCCGTGAGTCTCTGTCTCTCTCGGGGAGTCTCGGTCTCTCTAGCTCCGTGTCTCTGTGTCCGTGGGAAACTGGGGCCTTCTGGCCAGATTAAGTTCCCTAGGTACAGATGATGGGAACTTAATAATAATCATCATCATAATGATAATGACAGTATTTGATAAGTGCTTACTATGTGCCAGGCACTGAACTAAGCACTGGGGTAGATAATTTTAATAATGATGGTATTTGCTAAGTGCTTACTGCATGCTAAGAAGAGGGAAGGAGCCCTGGACCTGACCGGCCAGAGAAGCGGAGAAGTGGCCACTGTCCACCCTTGGTTGCTGGTGGGGCGCTGTGGTTTTCTGGGTTTTGGCGTGGGCAGCGAGTCTCCTCGGTCGGAGGGCACAGCTCGCCGGGCACCAGCGTACCCCGTTGGGCCTGGGGTGGAGCATCCCGCGGTCACTGCCCCCCGGGGATGAGCGGTCTCGGCCCGGATCAGCCACCTGGACTGGGGGGCAGAGGGGCACTTTGAGAGGGACTTGGGAACCCAACTTGGGCAGGGTGGGCTGTGCTGTCAAGGTGGTGGACAAGTGGCCCCTCCTTCCTGTCCCCGTCTCCCCGAGCCTCAACATTGTTCAGCCCCTGCAGGCAGCCCCTCGTCAAGGGGAAGGGGAAATTGAGGGCCAGAGGTTGGAAGACGGAGGGCCGGAACGGGGGGCTAGTCTGTGGTTGAAGAGAGGGCGGGCATTGGCCCTGTGCCCTGAGCTCTTTGCCCTGTGCCCTACACCCTGTGCCTTTTGCCCTGTGCTCTTTGTCCTGCACCCTGTGCTCTTTGCCCTGTGCTTTTTGCCCTGCACCCTGTGCCCTACAGCCTGTGTCCTGCACCTTTTGCCCTGTGCTCTTTGCCCTGAAGCCTGTGCCTTTTGCCCTGTGTTCTTTGCCCCGTGTCCTGCGCCTTTTGCCCTGCGCCCTGGGTAATGCGCCTTACGCTGGGCTCCCTCCCTTTTGCGCTGCCTGAGCTCCGGCGGGCGGAGAAGCTGGCTGACCACCCTCCACACTCCATCGCCCTGAGAGAAGGCGGACTCGAGGCGGGGAGGGATGCATTCCTAGCAGGTGAGTGAGGAGCAGGCAGCTCCCGCGCCATAACTGGGTGGGTAAGAAGAGCTTCCAGCTCCATTGGACTGCTGGTCCTGGGGGATTTTATTGCTCCTAGGTTCCAGCTCGACCGGGTTTTTTGGCCTTAACCCATGGGGAGGGGATGGGGCCTGGCACCACGCTTTAGGCTCTCCTCCTCCGCAGGCCTGGTTCAGAACACACACACACACAAACACAGAAACACAGGAGTCTGAATACCAATAGCCACTTGCATGAAAAGAACGTACTAACTCAATCACAGTCACTTCCAGAGACAGACACAGGCAGGGACACATACTTGCACACACACGACCCCCTCCCCCCCGCAACAGATCTAGACACCCGTGCACACACACTCACAAACGTCCATGCATAGAGACCAGCGCACACAAACCCAGCTGCTGTGTGCCCTGCATTCAGGTCCGGGCAGAGCCCAGATCTCTATCTCCCGTCTGTCAGCGCTGCCACCCAGAGAAGTCTGGTTCTTGGAACCCTCATCTGTGGTTTCCCCTCCCCCTGATTTTCGGCCATTTCCCTCCCCTCCCCGCTTCCCCCGACCTAGGAAACAAAGGAGCCAGTATTGGGCGCCAGGACCCTTCACTGGGGGAGGGAAAAGCTGGGTGCTATGGGTCTGTGAGGGTGGAGGAAAGTCTGAAGAAAGATAAAGGCCAAGAGGCAAAGGGATGGGGAAGAGTAGGAAGAGAGACAGAGTACTGTCAGCTATAAACAAGAAAGATTTAGCCCTCCCTTTTACTCCCACCCTCACCGGGAAAGATGCTTCTTAATTCGGTGGGCAACTTGGGAGGAAAAAATTCCTAAGGCCAAGTCAGGTTTTTAATATCCAAGCCAAGTTGCGAGTGCCCTGAAATTTTCTTGAGTGAAATTACTGTGGGCCGATGGGGCAGGCATTGAGCAGGCCAACCCCCAGGCCAAACGGGGAGTGAGAACATATTTTCTTCTACAGAAGAGTCCTGCTTCCCCATTAGAGCGGAAACCTCTCCTCCTTCTCTTCCTCCTCCTCCTCCTCCTCTACTCTTCCTCCTCCTACTGCTAGTACTGCTACTACTCTTCTATCCCAAATCACCTCTTTTATCCATCTCTCACCCCACCAGCCAAACCCTTTGCTGTTAAATTTGTCCTCTGGTTCTTTCTCCTCCATGGTTTCCCAACTGCCTTTAAGAAGACGTTCAGGAAAAATGTTGGAATTGCTCCAACTCCTTCCCCTCTCTTACTCTCTCTCCCCCCTTCTCCTCACACTCCACTCCTTTGTCTTCTCTCTCCACTCTCTCACCTCTTTTTCTTCACTCCCACCTCTCTCTACCCTTTCTCCTTTTTCTCTGGTCCAGGGACTGGCTGAGTCACCCTCAATCCTACCAAAATCCATATCTCCCTCTTCAGCCTCAGGGAGAACTTCCCTTCTCTTCCACAGTGGAGAAGTCAATACCAACCCGATGCCTAGAAGAAAGACTTCTGCCGTATCCCTACGTGATCCATTTCTGATCTGGATCCTGGGATTTGGGCCCCCAGTCTTGGCTGCAGTATCAATCAATGGTATGTGCAGAGCACTCTACTAAGCACTTGGGAGAGTCCAAACAATAGAACTGTTAAACACGTTCCCTGCCCACGGGAACCTTTCTTGTAACTTTCTCTGCCCTTTGCCCATTTCAAATTTTTCTTGCATTAGTAGCTCATTTAAAAAGCTGTGGGAGGATCTGTGGCCCCTGGGGAGCACAGAACCTCTGCATGGTCAATCTGGATCATTTGTTGAGAAAGTCCCTTCTTAACAGGAGTTTCCTGGATTGGCTGAGGGACCCACAAATCACAGAATAACTTGTGCCAGCCTCAGGCCTGGCTATGTAGATGCTGGCCAAGACTACCATCCAGAGGGTCTGTGGGGCAGGACATGGCTGGTCTAGCCCAGTAAGGTCAGTGTCTTATCTCTTGGGCTCCGGTGAAAGTGTGCTTTCTGTCACCCAAGGATGCCAGAACCAGTCAAAGCCCTGGCTCTACCCTGCTTCTCTCCAGCAGCAACTCAGGTTTAACAATGAAATGGCCCCATTTGTCTTTGTTAAAGGTCATGGGCATAATTCCCCCCACTAGGCCCCTGTTCCAAGGTCCTGTCCTGTATGACTGCTTTTGGGATCAGTTCTTGAAGATTCCATGGACGGTTCTGGAGCCTGGTCTGTTGGTGCCTTGGGGTCTGTCTTCCAGGGTCCCTTTTGGGGGCTGGGAGAGGTTGTGGTACAGGTTGTGGTACAGGGAGTGAGCTTCCGCTGTTCCCAAGGGTTTGCCTCGCCTTGCTTTCAGGAGTTTCAGGCCTTCACAGGCAGCTGAAAAATAATTTGCACAAGACCCGTGTAGAAACTTGAGCAATAACCATGGGCATGCTCATCTCTAACGGAAGGACGCAGTCATGATTGGTAGTTTCTATATAAATTAATGCTCTGGGGTTATTATTATTGTCATTACTATTGTAGTTGTTGTTTCATTTGTTAAGCACTTACTGTGTGTCCAGTACAGATTGAGACTGTGATCCCTATGCGGGACTGAGACTGTGTCCAACTTGATTTGCTTGTACCCACCCTAGCACTTAGTACAGTGTCTGGCACATAATAAGTGTTTAATAAATGCCATGATTTAATTATTAGTGTTCTTGAGCACTAGGGTAGATACAGGTTAATCAGGTTGGACACAGTCTCTGTCTCAAATGGGACTCACAGTCTAAATAGGAGGGAGAACATTTTGGTGAACCTGGAATTTAATAAAAGAGGAAGAATAGTGGAAAGAGTATGGGCCTGGGAGTCAGAGGACTTGGTTTCTAATCCTGGCTTCACCATTTGGCTTCTGTGTGACCTTGGTCACTTAACTTCTCTGTGCCTCAGTTCCCTCAATTGTACAATGGGGGTTAGGACTGTGAGCCCCATGTGGGACAGGGACTGTGTCCAACCTGATTGTCCTGTACCTACCCCAGCACTTAGTACAGTGCCTGGAACATAGTACTTGTTTAACCAATACCATAAAAAAAAGAATCCCTCCAGCCCGCCCCGCCGAGTCAACATTTAATCCTGCCATGTAAATTAGCCAGGCACGTCGACCTAAAATAAATTTAAGAGAAATCAGAGGGTGGGGGAAGGAAGGTTTGAAAATAAATAAGGTAAAACTCTCAACCCCCATCTTAGTCTGCTCTCTTTTGAGCCCCAGATGAACTAGGGCTCGATCATTAGTGGTTTCCCAGGCATCTAGTGGGTGGCTAAGATCTAACCTGAGCCTGGCTGTTAGCCTCTCTGATCCACGATGTCTTCTTAGCCTCTGTTACAGCTCCTCAAGTCCAGGAGGACTCTGGTACCCGACCAGAGTTGGAGAATTTTCTCCAGCGCCATGTGAAATTGATTAATGCAGCAAGAAGTATAGACCAACGGATTGTAAACCTCCTACTGTTTGCACTCATGTTTAATCCACAAACAACAGAATAAAGTTCACCGAAAGTGAAGGTTTGTTGCCTGCTGGTTTCCCGCCTTAAGCTGGCAAGTGAGCATGAATTAAACAGAGGCTCTTGAGAGGGGACGAGGGAACGGCGACGCTGAGAGGCTGCGGGAACGGCGACGCTGAGAGGCTGCTTTCCGGCCGCAGGTGGGAGTTGATGCTTTTCCCACCCCTACCCCGAACCTGTGGGGAAAGGGAGGAAGGAAAAGACAGCTCTCAGGATGTTCCTCCTACCTGCCATCAGATTGGGGTTTGGGGATTCCAGGGGCCCCGACAAAGCTTTGGCAACGGCTGGATACAGGGAGTTGGAACATGCCACGATCTCTGCTGGGCTGGCACGGGCAGAATCACTGGCATTTCAGATACTGACAACTCTTGACCTGACCGAGCTTCCTGTTGGACTGTGGGACGTTCAGGAAGCTGAGTCTCAATCGTCGGAGCTGCTGTGTGGTTTTGAGAGGGGGAGAGAAAGAGCAAAAGGAAAGATGACAAACTATGTAGGGGGTCTTCCCTGGACCCCTGGGAAGGGTCTTTCTGTTAGGTTCAAAATAACCTGTCAGGCATCCACAGATTTACCTCCCCTATGAATCCTCCAGGCCTCCCCAAGCTTCTTCAGAGATTCAGCATATGACAGGATTAGTGAGCGGGGAGGATCTTAAAATTTGGTAAAATAAGAACCTTGGATCCAAATTAACCGTATTTCTTTCTGTCTCTGTCTCTCTTTCTCTCTCTCCCTCTTTTTCTCCTTCTCTTGATAAGGTCCTAATTACGTCCACAGTCCAATTTTATTCAGGCCCTCATCTTCCATGTTTTGTTTAGCCTTCACCCAGCACAGTAAAACAGGCAAGGGGCTAGCCTGGAGAGGAGACACAATTCTTCTTCCTGCTCTTCTCCTTAACACCCTTGAATGTCAGGGCTGAGGACCAAGATTTATCTTGGTTAGTTTCTGGACTCCCACCCGGCCTCTCCCTACCACTCCACTCCCTAGCCGAATCAGTAGACAGAGAGGATTTTCCATTTGGTTTTTCCGTTTTTAATCTGTCCCCACAACTAGAACCCTATCTCTCTCTGGATATCTTATAGGAATCAACCCACTAGCTAGAGTTTTCTCCTTGTCCCTGCCTTCCACCCTGAGCCACTGCTTGCCAGCTTGAGGAGCAGGACTGGTTGGCCCTGTCACCCCTCTGCCCCCCAGACATTGACCAGCCCCATGATGGAGCAGCGGGTCTGTTGTTGCTGCTGTTGCTCCTGCTGGATGCCCTCTGCTTCTTTCTCAGCTTCCTCCGACCCTTGCCCCCACCAGTCCCGACAGGTCAGAAAACTCCCCCAGCCAGTGCTCAGTCTCCCGGGCCCCGGCAAGGAGAAGAGAAATGAGGAAAGAAGGGAAGAAGACAAGAGGTTGCAGTCTGGATCGGTGCGGCTCCGCAGAAGCACGCCTGAGTGAATGCATCTGGGTGTGTGTGTGAGTGTGTACGTGCACATGCTTGTATGTGCATGCACACACACACACACACACACACACAGAGCCACAGACGGAAGCCCTTGGCCCACAGCCTGCCATTTCTTACAAAAACAGATCTAACATGGATTTGCTAACCTTGCCACCCTGGGAGATCCCCCTGTGAGCTCCAGGGCGTAGGGGCCCCCGGCTTGGGCAGCCACAGTGGTTCAGGCCCTCTGGCCAGCAGCCAGTTTCAGGAGCTGGGGACCCCCCGCCCTCCTGCTTCCCTACCCGAGCTGGGAAAGGAGGGTAGACCTCCCAAGGAGGGGAAACAGAGCTTGGGACCCTGAGGCCTCCTGCTCCCTGGTTCAGTGGAGATCTGAGTGGGAACACACACCCCAAGGACACACCCACACATGCACATATGCATGCACATACACACAAACATGCACACACCTGCACACATATCCATATGCACTGCAACAGCTCCTCTCCACCCACAGATCCCCCCCGGTCTCCCGCAGCTCTTCTCAGTCAGATCTGAATGCTTTTCTGAGCTCCATGGAGTGCCAAGCAAGGAAATGTGAATTTACATTACATTGGGAGGGATTTGAATTAGACATCAGGAAGGACTTTCTGGCAGGCAACCCAAGGGAAACCCTAGTACCTAAGCCCTGGAGACTATGGGGGCTATCCAGCACAGATGGCTATCCGCTTTTTATTTAAAGATCCTCATATATGACAGACCACCACCCTCTCCACCTTCAAAGTCTTATTATTATTTTTGATTACTTTATGTTATTTGTGAAGTGCTTACTATGTGCCAGGCACTACACTAAGCGCTGTGGTCAATACAAAATAATCAAGATGAACACAGTCCCTGTCCCATATAGGGCTCACAGTCTCAATACCCATTTTACAGATGAAGTAACTGAGGTACAGAGAAGTGAAATGACTTGCCCGTGTTCACACAGCAGACTCGTGGTGGAGTCAGGATTAAAACCCAAGTCCTCTGACTTCCAGGCCCTTGCTCTTTCCACCAAGTCAAGCTGTTTCTCAAAATTATTAAATCGCATCTTCTCCAAAGGGCCTTCTCCAACTAAACCCTTATACCCCCTGTTTCTCTCTCCCTACTGCATCACTTGTGCACTTGGATCTGTACCTTCTAAGTACTTGATATTCACTCCACCCTCAGACCCAACAGCACTTGGGAATGTGTCCATAATTGATTTTCATGTCTGTCTCCCCCACTACACTGTAAGCTCTTGGTGGCCAGGAAATGCATCTACCAACTCTGATACATTTTACTGTCCCAAGCACATAGTATGGTGTTCTGTATACAGTTCAGCACTCAATAAATACCACTGATTGATTTAATAATTTTGAGGAACAGCATGGCTTAGTGGAAAGAGCATGGGCCTGGGAATCAGAGGACTTGGCTTCTAATCTCAGCTCTGCCACGAACATGCTGTGTGACCTTGGACAAGTCACTTAACTTCTCTATGCATCAGTTTCCTCAACTGTAAAATGGGGATTAAACACCGGTTCTCCCTCCTACTTAGACTGTGAGCCTCATGTGGGGCAGTGACTGTGTCCCATCCGATTCACTTGTATCTACTTGTATCTACTTGTATGTTGTATTTTCTAGAGAAGCAGCCTGGCTTAGCGGAAAGAGCACGAGCTTGGGAGTCAGATGTTGTGGGTTCTAATCCCGCCTCCACCACTTGTCAGCTGTGTGACACTGGGCGAGTCACTTAACTTCTCTGTGCTTCCGTTACCTCATCTGTAAATGAGGATTAAGACTGTGAGCCCCACGTAGGATAACCTGCTTACTTTGCATCTACCCCAGTGCTTAGAAAAGTGCTTGGCACATAGTAAGTGCTTAACAAATGCCATTATTATGATTATTATTGTCATTATTAGCTCAGTGCTTTAGAATAGAGCTCGATACATAGTAAGCACTTAACCAATATAGTAATAATGATAATAATAATAATAATTGATTTATTTCTCTCCAGGGATAGAAACTCCACTACCTACCTGGCAGCTTGTTCCAGTGTTTTATCGCTTAGACAGTCAGGAAATTTTTCTTTCTGTCCAACTGACATCTTGCTCATTTTAAGTCAAACATATTTCTTCTTTTTCTGTCCTTAGTGGCCATGGAGAACAGCTGGCAGCATCTTTCCCTTAAAGCCCATAGACCTTTATAGTCAGTGACTGAGTTCCTCCGTCTCAACCATCTCTTCTCCAGGCTAAACATCCTCAATTTCTGGGGCACCTCAAGTCACTAGGGATCCTTAAAATAGAACGATCACCTAGGAGTGGTTTAGAAGTGGACCAGGTCACCTCTTCAGATCCCTTCCAGCACGGGACTTGTAATTCTATCCTTCACCTGGTTGGGTGGTTGGTCCTGTGATGGCTGTGAACCCCACAGTGAGGATCGGGGACTGGTTACCCCACAAGCTGTAATACAGCACGCCTGGGATGGGGAGTGGTCTCAGAGGTGTCTAGTCTGGAGTTCTCTGCAAGAGAAAGGCTTGTGCCTAGGTGCCTCCTCCCCTCAACTTCAGCTCATTCCCAGTTATTCCATCCTTGCAGGAGTCGGAGGGTGATTTGCAGGGTGTGGGAGGAGGGGCAGAGGGCAAGCTTTAGGAAGAGGAAATCAGAGAAAGGTGGGTGGTTGGAAAGCAAGACACCTTGAAAAGGGACGGAAAGCCGGGAACCCTCTGGGGACATTAACCTCACATGGCTTGGATGCTTGGAGATGCCAGTGGTAGGGGCTGCTGCTCCCCCAGCCTGAGCTGGGGACTCCGGAGGATCTGAAGCCCCGGAAAGCAGAGTTGGACATGGTAATTGGAGCTGGATTCCGGATCAGAGACGGATGGGGAGGGCCTGGGGAGTGCTCAGCCAGCCAGGACACTGAGCCCTGGGATCAGAATGGGGATTTAGGAAGGCAGCGATATCCTGCCGTGGGGGTGGGAGACAGAGGCTGGGCCAGGCCTGCGTTCTTGACTCTATAAAGAGTTCCTGCCTGCCGATCAGCCCACTTAGTATGATGACTTTAAATGAGACAAACCGCCTAAAGGACCCCCCAGTGCGGGTGGCCAAGGATGGGGGGGTGGGGGATGGGGACAAGGGGAGAGCGGTTCCCATCTTGCTTGGCTTTTTCCAGGCCAGAGGAAACTATCCCCAGCTTGCACTGCTGAGAGTAGAGGGGGTCAGTCTTCCGGGTCCACCCCATGCCCCCCGACCCTAGCTCAGCTGCAGCCTTCCCCTTCCAAGTAAGCAGGAGTGCCCTCCCTCCAGGCAGCCTGTCAGCATACAGGCAGCCTTTCTTCTCCCCTCGCAGCTCCAGCCTGGTGCTGATCATCCATCCCTGGGAAATGAGGGAGGTGGATCTCAGGACCCACTTCCACCTTCCACTTCTGGGGCCGCTCCAGGTCCAGTGTTGCTTCGACTGGACTCCCCAGGAAGAGGATGAGGAAAACAGCATAATTTTCCTTCCCTCTCCAGCCTTCTGTGACTCCAGTCCCCCGCAGTTACCTCAAAACTGCCGTCCTGGAAAGAGGAAGAAAGCAGGACATCTCAGTCCAGGAGAGCCCAAAGGTTTCTAGAAATCTACTTCGGAGGTTGAGATCCTGCTGCCCTCAGCTGCCAAGGTAGACCGGCTTGGGAGTCTGAGGTGAGGGTTGGTGGGGCAGAGGGCTGGCAATCTCTCCACTTCAAGGGTGTCACATACCCCAAATGAGGATCCGGCTGGGCATCCCGGATCCCAACTGCATCTCCCTGGGTATCATTCACTGCCCCAGGCTCTTTGCCAAATCCCACATTTACGGCAGCTCTACTGTACTGTACCCAGTAAGCTCCCCAGAGCTGTCCCATTCAGCTGCATTCCTTGGGGATAGCACCATGGATGCCAAGGAAGGGTTCTGGGTGAGAAATCTCTGTTAAAACGGTGAAGGTTGGGGTGGGAGCTTGGGAGGCAAGCAGCATGGACTACTGAATAGAGCATGGGCCTGAGAGTCAGAAGGACCTCGGTTCTAATCCTTGCTCTGCCATGTGTCTGCCGTGGAACCTTTGGCAAATCACTAAACTTCTCTGTGCCTCAAGTTATCTCTTCTGTAAAATGGGGGTTAAGACTGTGAGCCCCATGTGAGATAAGGACTGAGTCTAATCTGTTTAGCTTGTATATATCCCAGCGCTTAAAACAGTGCTTGACACATACTAAGCACTTAACAAATACCATTATTATTATTATTTGGGAAGGAGTTTTGGAGATGAAGGGAAAAGCTTTGCCAAGAGGAAGAGGCCCTGGTCTGAGAGAAACTGATTGGAGAGAGGGGCCAGGAAATCCCCCTCCCTGGCAAGCTGGGCTCCAGAGCTCCCTGGGTGCGTGCGGTAGTGGTCTGCGACTGGTCAGTGGAGAAGAGAAATCAAATGTGGATGTGAAGAGAGCTAAATCCCACTGCTGCTGCCAACCTGGGCCAGGCCCTGGGTAATCCTTTCCCACCCTACCCCACTTCCACCTCAGTCCAGCCTTATTCAGATTGCCAGGAGGGTGGGGGTGGAAGCAGGGGGTGGGTGGGTTGGGCTGAAGGATTCTCTAACCCAGGAGATTCCTCCCGTCCAGCCCCGGGGCTGAAAGGGCTGGGGGAGGAGTGCGGCTCTGAAAACTGGGGCGGGGCTGGGTCAACTTGGGTGAGCCCACATGGGATGGGGGTGGTTTCTGGACCTTGTTTCAGGTTTGGGTAGGGGAGAGGGAAATAATACATCCAGGAAACCTTCCTCCCTAGGAGCACAAAGAGATGAATGTTTTTGCATCCCCTTCTCCCCACCCCCCGCCCCCGCCCCCCTGCCCCACACCTGGTTTGAAGCAACGGGCGTTGGCTATTCAAGATGCCAGGTGATGTGGCAATCGGGATGGTCTGAGCGGGTGGAGACATGGAGTCAAGGACAGAGACAGGGACCCAGAGATACAGAGACAGAGCTATCAAACCCGTACACCCCCTGTCTCCTGTTCTTCCTCTACTCACCTTGGTGGGGTCTTTCCAGGGGGCAATCACCGCTTCTGGAGTTTCTGGGGATTAGAGGTTTACAAACCTCTAGACTGTAAACTAGTCGTGGGCAGGGAATGTGTCTACCAACTCTATTATATTGTACTCTCCCAAGTGCTTAGTATAAATGCTCAGTAAATATCACTGATTGATTGATTACAAACGGGTTGAGACGGGGCTTGGAAGAAGAGCCCTGAAAGAGAAAATTTTTAAAGTCCAGAAGCAGGATTGGAGAAACAATGTCACTTTTGGCTTTGAGCTCTTCCCCTACTTCCTTCCCTCTGGAGCCAGTCTATCCACTGGCCATAGGATGGTCTAGTCCTAGTGGCTGGGTTGTTTGCTCTCAGGACCAGCTGGACCGAAGGGCCTTTTCTCAGGACAGTCTCCTCGCACCCTCTCCTTTAGGATTTTGGGTTTGTTTTACCAATCAATCAATGATATTTATCGAGCACTTACTGGGTGCAGAACACTGTACTAAATGCCTGGGAGAGTACAATAGAGTTGCTGTGAATGAAGGATTTGGCAAAGAGCCTAGGGCAGTGAATGATGTCCAGGGAGATGCAGTTGGGATCCTGGTGAGGGCTTCTGGACAGCCCTCTGCCTAGTGCTGCCTATTTCCCAAGGTTTCCCAATAATCATAATAATGGTATTCACAAAGCACTTACTATATGCCAAGAATTGCACTAAGCACTAAAGTAGATGCAGGATAATTAGGTGAGGCATAGTGCCTGGCCCACATGGGGTTTACAGTCTAAGTAGGAGAGAAAACAGATAGTGATTCCCTATTGGGTAGATGAGAAAACAAGGCCCAGAGAAGTTAAATGATTTGCCTAAGGTCACACAGCAGGCAAGTGGCAGAGCCAGGATTAGAACTAAAGTCCCCTGACTCCCAGACTCATGCTCTTTCTACTAGGCCAAGCTAAGTGCAGTAGCTAGACCATGGTCTTTCCCCTTCTCTGAGCCTTGAGGTGTCACAAACTTCCAATGTTCTCCAAGTGATAGGTGGGCAGGGCGGCAACTTAGCTGCTGGGAACTGGAAATGGGAGGTAATGAGTTCTCGTGGAAGTGTGCAGAACTAGTAGTCAGAAGCGGTGTGGCCTAGTGGAAAAAGCATGGACCTGGGAGTCAGGGGACTTGGGTTCTAATGCTGACTCTGCCACTTGTCTGCTGTGTGACCTTGGGCAAGCCACTTAATGTCTCTGTGACTCAGTTTCCTCATCATAAAATGGGGATTAAATCCTATTCCCTCCTTAGGCTGTGGGCCACATATGGGATAGGGACTGTGTCCAAACTGATTATCTCGTATCTACCCCAGCACTTAGTACAGCGCTTGGCATTTAACAATTACCATTTAAAAAAACAAAAAAAAAAGAGTTGGGGAGGTTGGTCCTAGCTCTACCCAGATCTGCTGGTTGACTTTGAGCAAATCACTCTCCCTCTCTGGGCTTCCATTTCCCTCAGTGTACAGTGGGGAGGTTAATCCCTGCTTCTCACTGAGCAAATGAGGACATGTGAGGTGTAAGGCCTTTGAAAAATAGATGTGCTAAATAAATTCAAAATCTTATTATTAATAATAACTTTAATAGCAGCAACAGCAGACCTAAACTCTGTATTGACTGTAAACTCCTCCCTCCTCGCCTCCAGAGTTTCCTGGACCTGAACCCCATGAAAGCTGATTTCTTCCCACCTGGCAGGAATGATTCCAGAAGTGGCTCCACGGGGCACGGGAGCCAGTGTGGAACTTGGGAGGAACCAGGGCAGCACGAGCCTGGCTCCCGGTCGAGAAGACCCTGGAAGCGCTTCCTGGGTTTGCCGAGCTTGGAAGGGTAGGCTTGGCAGCCAAATTAGTTGGCGATGGTATTTATTAAGTGCTTACTATGTGCCAAGCACTGAACTAAGTGGTGCCTGCCAACACCTTTCTGAGCTAGGGAGAGGTATGTTTTTCCTACCATTTCTCTCCGTTACCCTGACCTTCACTCCCTCAGTCCTACCCCTACCCTTCTTAAACACTCAGCTCACTCTTGCTGGGTTTCCTTTTCATATCCAGTGCAGTCTCCACAAGCACCATCGACATCCCCACCGGCATCGTGCACCCCAAGCCCGCCCCGAGCATCGGCCCGGGGTTGATGTTTTCCTTCATATCCCTGTCCCCCACATAGAATCCTTCAACATTTATTTTAGAGCTTCCCACACCTAACTGAAATGGTGGTCCAGTGCCTCAGATTCAAAAGAACACCCTTTCGACAGATTGTGTTTCTAGCTTAGGGTGCCTGTCCGTGGTTGAGATGTCTTCCTTCAGAAAAATCCCTTGCTCCCACAGGACGCTGAAAATCCTCCAAAAGGATGGGTAAAAAGTGACGAAGGACGTTGAACCTCCTCCCAAGGCTGTGTTTGACCTGTTACGCCTCGAAATTGCCCCTGGGGCAACTTCCTTCATCCCCTGGGCTGGGCACTTCCCTTCACCCTCTGAGCCGGGCACTTCCCCTCATCCCCTGGGCAGGACATTTTCCCTCACCCCTGTAGCTGGGCACCTCATCTCAACCTCTGGGCTGGGCACTTCTCCTCACCCCCCCAGGCTGGGCATCGTCCCTCATCCCCGGGTCGGGCACTCCCCTTCACTCCCGGAGCCGGGGACCTTCCCTCACGCCTGGGCCGGGCACCTGCCTGTGCCCGCGGCCAAGTGCAGCGCCCTCGGTTGGGCAGGGCCGAGGGACCGACCGTTCCCGGGCGCCGAGGGCAACCCCGCTCCGCCTCTCCCCTGCCCCCCGGCCAGTTTCTGTTTCTCTCTCTCTCTCCTGGGTCAGGCCCAGGAAACGCCTGGTGTGTGCATTTATTTTTCCATAAACACATGCTTACGTAAAGTGGCGGGCAGGTTAGGCGGAGCCCGGAGGCTGCTCTCCAGCGCCCGCCCGGCCCAGCTCCCGCGGGTCGCCCCAGGAGCTACGGGGCGGGACCGGGAGGGACTGGGCGGGACTGAGCGCCCCTGGGTCTCTGCCGGAGGGGGCTGCCCACCGAACCGGGCTTCGTCGGGGCCAGGGTGGAGGGCCCGGTTCTTTTCAATTCTTTTCAAATGGCAATCCCACGCCCGGCCCGTTTCCCCCTTTCCCAGCTTCTCCCTTCTCCCCATCCTCCCCATCATCTCCCCCATCCGGTGTACGGGAGCCGATGGAAAAAGAGTGTCCCGGCAGGGTGAGGAGCTGCCTGTTTCTGGACTGGCTCCAAGCCCCGCGGCCGCGGGAGGGAGGGCGGGAGCAGGGGTGGGGGGCGCAGGGACAGGCTCCTCCCCGTCGCCTCCTCGCCTTCTCCGGCTCCCTCCGCAGAGCCACACCTCGGCCGGGGGAGCGGGCCCTCATCTTCCCCAGGGGCAGACTCCCAGCCTTCTGCTGCGGTTCGGTTCTTTTCTCTTTCTTTTCTTTTCCCTTCTTTTCTCCTTCCTTCCTCCCTCCTTCCCTTCCTTTCTTTCTCTATTTGTCTCTCTCTTTCTGGTCTTTCTCTCTCCGTTCTTTTTCTCTTTCTTTCTCTTCTATTCTTTCTCTCTCCATTCTCTTTCTCTGTCTCCATTCTTTCTTTTTCTTTCTCTCTTCTCTATTTATCTTTCTCTCTTTCCCTTCTTTTTCTTTCTCTCAGTTCTTTCTTTTCTTCCTTTCTTTGCCTCTTTCTCTATTTCTCTCTCTTTCCGTTCTCTTTCTTTCTTTCTGTCTTTCTGTTCTGTTCTTTCTTTTCTTCTTTTGTTTTCTTTCTTTGTTCCTTCCTTCATTTCTTTTCCTCCCTCTTTTTTCTTTTTTTTCTCTCTCTCTTTTCTTTCTCTCTTTTTGTCTCTCCCTCTCTCCCTCTTCCCCCCACTCCCGCCCCGCAGTAACACTTAAAGCGGATTCCTAGCAAAGGCGAGCTGAACGGTTACTTAGAGGTTCAAAGCCCCGCCGCGCGTCCTCACTTCCTGAGGAGGCAGGGAACTGTTCCCACCCTTCAGAGCCTTATTGAAGGCACATCTCCTCCATGAGGCCTTCCCAGACTAAGTCCCTCCTTTCCTCTTCTCTCATTCCCTTCTGTATCACCCTGACTTGCTCCCTTGGTTCTTCCCTCCTCCCAGCCCCATAGCACCTATAGACATATCTAGGCTCTAGACTGATAACTCGTTGTGAATAGGGAATATGTCTGCTTATTGCTGTATTGTTCTCTCCCAAGCGCTTAGGAAGTGCTCAGTAAATATGATTGAATGAATGAATTGTTTCCCAGACCCTTCATCCCTGGCTTTTTTGTTTAAAATGGTATTTGTTATGTACTTACTATGTGCTAGATACTGTACTAAGCATTGGGATAAATACAAGAAAATCAAGGTTAGACACAGTCTTTGTCCCACATGGGGCTCACAGTCTATTTTTACAAACGACCCTAAGTCTGACTCCTCCACCACACTCCTTTCCAACCCCGTACTTCTTCCTGCCCCAAACAAAGCCCCCTAAAAAGAGAAAGTTGACTAGGTAAGTAGCTTTACCTAGTGGACAGAGCACGGGGCTGTGAGCCAGGACTTCTGGATTTGAGTCCCAGTTTTGCAGCTAGCAACTAGTTTTGTAATCAACTCAACCTCCCTGTGCCTTGGTTTTCTCAAAATACCTGCTCTCCCCACCTCTTAGATTGTGGGATAGGGACAGTGTTTGATCTGATTGTTATATCCACCCCAGTGCATTTAATAAATACCATAATTATTATTAATAGTAGGCAGTTGCTCTCTGCCATGGAGGGCCATTCAAGAGGAAACTGGTTTCCCTTAAAGTAAGAGGATTCAGTTGGACTGTGAGGGGCATTGCATTCTGTTAAGGTAATGAGGCTTTGAAGATGTGGAGTCTTGGTTCCATAGGATCTCTGAGGGAAGGACAGGACTCATCTGTCCTGGCTGGATTAGTCATTCAGATGATTGGATCATCTTTCCTATCCCTTCCAGATCAGTCAGTCAGTCATTCATATGTATTGAATGCTTACTGTGTGCAGAGAACTGTACTAAACTCTTGGGAGGGGACAGTATAACAGAGTTGATAGACATGTTCTCTGCTTACAAAGATTTTACAATCTAGAGATCTGGGGTTCCAGGATTACAGGAAAGATCTTTGTCTTTAGGCCTCACCGACCTCACATGGGGAAAACTTGAAGCAGCTCTGAGCCCTCCTCTCCTCTCCCTTCAGCTTCTCTTCTTTCCACCTGACTGTAAGCTCGTTATGGGCAGGGAATGTGTCTGCTAATTCTGTTGTATCGTACTCTCCCAAATGCTTCATACAGTGTCTGCATACAGTAAACTCTCAGTAAATACCATTGATTGACTGATTGATTGATTGGTCTGGGCTATCCCTCACCCCTCACTTCTCTGCTCATCTGAAAATTAGCCTGGGATATGGAATGAGGGGGAAGAGTATTGCAAAGAGATCTGTACCCAGGAGATTCCCTCGGAGGGGGTTGGGGGTTTCCAGGCAGAGCCTCACCTCCATCCTCACCCCACGCTCAGCCACATCCCTGTGCCCTGGCAAGGTGCTGAAGTAATGTGGATTTTCCACATCATTGCCACATCGAGGGGTCCCCTAGGGGGCCTCCCTGAGCCTGAAGCACGTCCGCATTATCACCCCTACGCCTGCACTTATAACTGAGATATGAAAGTTTGGAAGGAAAGAAGTGATGGATCCCTCCCTAAGACCACCCTTTCCCATAGTTATAATAATCTCGGTAGAGTACTGACAAGAGTGAGTTGAAAATAGATGAGGGTAATCAGGGGAAGCTTCTTGGAGAAGGCAACCTTCAGTAGACACTTACAAAAGATCAGGGAGGTGGAATGATGGGCGGGAAAACGGGCACTATTTCATGCCTGCAATATAACCCAGGCTCAGAACACTGAAGGGGAATCAGAACAGGATCAAAGTAATTCCCTGGACCTTATGGGGCCCTGGGATCAGGGGATGGGTGGGGAGGCAAGCAGCCGTCTCACCGTCTGGGGAGAGGAGTATTGATTAGAGTCTAGGATCAAACTCAAACACCCCAGCCACCTTGGCCCAAACAGGAAGGAAAACACCAGTCCCTGCCTGTATCCAGCTAGAGATTCTGGCTGGTAGGATCTTGAAGTGATCGACTAGTTCAGTCCCCGCCTCTAAGAAATATCATCCTGAAACCAACCCAGGCAGATGAGAATGAAGTCCTGTTTTAGGGACTCGCAAACTGAGGCGAATATGTGATGTGTGTGTGGATTTGTATCCCCAAATCCAACCCAAATGTTTAGCGAGCTATCTAGGTGGGAACCCCTCCACTGCTTGTAACGCGGTGTAAAGGAGCAGGGAGATGGACTTTCCTTCCCCCATTGGTCGGTTGGAGGTGGGGGGGAGATGGAATTTTCCCAAGGGAGGAGGGGCTGGAGCCCAGGAACGGGGGGTGGGGGGGTGGTGGGCTGGTGAGGAGCTAGGTCCTCCCAGACTTATTCAATTACTAGTACAAAGCCAGCTCTGGTGCCCCACCCACGTGTCGTTTCACGCCTGGTTTCTCCTCTGATTGCTCCGGGGAGAGAGCGGGAAATCGAGTGCATGTAATTTGGGTTAACGAGACACATTACAGGCCGCCTCTTTCTTGTAAAAACTTTCCCGGGAAAAATAACCTAACCCAAGGACAGAAAAAGGGAGGGTTTTTTTTAATTAAGGAAAAATTAAATTTCCTTTTGAAATTGGGAAGAATGAAGGGAGGACGTCTTTTTTCCTTCTGTGATTTCCATTCCAGACGTGGAGGGCTCCTCCACCCCTAGCCAACCCTCCTCCCTCCCACTAGGTGGGTCAACCACTTCCCAGTATCTCTCTCTCTCTCTCATTCATTCATTCACTCATTCACTCAATCGTATTTACTGAGCACTTACTGTGTGCAGAGCACTGTACTAAGCGCTCGGGAAAATACAATACCACAATAAACAGTGACCTTTCCTGCCCACAGCGAGCTCCGCGCCCTCCCAACCACTCTGACCGCGGTCACCCTAAGATGAAGATGATCTGCCGGGAATTATCTCTCATTCCCCGCGAACTAGCCCCATTGTTGCTCTGTTCCTTTTCACCAGGTTCCGAGGGACGTAGCCCCAAAAGGAAAGAGTCAAACAGCTTAAGACTGAGGGAGAGGGCTCTGGGATGGCAGGGAGAGAAATTCAGAAAGGTTTCTAGCCTCTTTTTCTCTTCCCTAATGAGTGGACTCTGGTTTGGGGAGTCCCACGCATCCCTTGAGGCAGGTCCTGGTCAGGGGAGGAAGGATGATTCTAGCTGATGGATGGCAGTGATACCCCTGCCCTCTGGGGCAGGGGCCCCTCAGCGCCATTTCAAGGGGCAAATGCCCAGCACCTGCCTCCCTCCCCAATCCTCTTCCTCCTCCTCCTCCTTCCTCCCTCTTTGGCTGTGATCTTAGGATTGGATGGAAAGAAGCAGAGGGGATTGGGTTCCAAACTAAGGCATGGAAATTAGAGGGAAATTTACCTCCCTGACTGTGGGTGAGCCTGAGCATGTGTGTGCTTGTGTGGTCACATGTGGGCATATGTATGTGAGCAGGAAGGTGCATGGAAAAACTTGTATTTTGGGGGATGGGGTGGGGATGATTGGGCAAAAGGGAGGGGCTCTACTTCCCGCTCCTTTGGTTATCATTATTTGATCAGAAATGCTGTTTTGTTTGACCCTTTCCCCTCCACACCCCTCCCCCTGCAGACAGGCAGCTGACCATTGTGTATTCTGCAAAGCCTTTACAAACTCCCCTGCCGAGCCGGCTCTGGGTCTGGGTCTCAGTTCCTCTCTCCCAGGCTGGGCTTTGGTTGGGGGTGGGGAGGGGGCGGCTTCTGAGTACTGCGCTGGCAATGTGATTTGATTTTTCAACCTCCTGAATGTGCTCCATGCCCCATTTCACTTCCCTTTCTAGCTCTGGTACCCCAGCCCCAGGAGTTCCAAGTCTTGGGTGACTGGTCTACCCTCCATTGCCAGCCTGACCCCATGCTCTGCTGTAGCTGGTGGGTCCACTACAGGGCATCTTCCCAGAGGGGCTGCTCAGCCCTGACAGGGTGGTGTTTGTGAAGCTGAAAGGAAAGGGTTCCATTGGAGCCACAAGGGATGGGGACTGGAGGAAAATCAGTCATATATATTGAGCGCTTACTGCATGCAGAGCATTGTACTAAGCAATTGGGAGAGTACAATATAACAGAGTTGATAGACACATTCCCTGCCCACAGCGAGTTTACAATCTAGAGGGGGAGACAGACATTAATCTAAATAAATTACAGATACGGACATAAGTGTTACTGGGATGAGGGAGGAGTGAATAAAAGTTGCAGATACAAGTGCAAGGGTAAAAAGGATTACAGGGCAGAACAGAATCCCCAGAAGTCATCTTAGCCAGAGCTCCTTCCTCCAGCTGCTGCCTGCCAGCCCGGAAACTACCCCACCCCCGCCCTGGCAGGGAGCAACCTTCTTTAGCAGCATCACTGGAAAGTTGCCTCCCTGAGAGTGATCTCTCCGCAACAGTGAATTGTCATTTCTGAAATAGCAATGTAATCCCTGAGATGTTGGGCACAGTGAGAGAGATGAGAGCAAGAGACAGAACCAGAGAGATGAAGGAAAGAGACAAAGCCAAAGAGATGACAGAGAATGAGGGAGATGAGAGAAGGGGAGGCATTTCTTTGTGGGCTTGCTACCCAGCAGGTTGGATCTGGGGCTCACCTGTAAGTGGGTTGTTATATGCTACCAGAACAATTGCAGATGGAGGTGGGACGTTCTGAGAGTGATGTGTCCATGGCATCGCTGTGGGTTAGAAACGACTCGACAGCTTAAGACAAGTTAAGAGTCCTTATTAAATTCTTCTGTCCTATGAACCAACCACAGGTGAAGCTCACTCTTTCTTCTTAACTCAACACAGTGCAAAGATCTGAGGATTTCTCCTAACTCCTCTATTTGACCCACAGCTCCTTGCGGGCGAGGACCATGTCTGACCTGTCTCTCTCATTAGATTGGGAGCTTTCTGAGGGTGAACACTGTGACTGTTTTCCAACAGGGACTTCAGGTTTGCAGGATGGTGCTCTCCCATTCTTCCAGGAAGCTCAAGAAATAAATATTGATAAAGATGGGAAGAGGGAGGGTATTTGTCTAAGAAGGATTATTTGATGGATGGTTATTTGTATTTTCATCCTCCCAGGAGTGTGTTTTTAGACCGCAATCTCTCAGTAGGTGAACATGAGCGGGTTATATGATGTCAGGAATATTCTCAAGGCATTTATTAAACATTTACTATGTGTAAAGCACTGTGTTCAGTACGGGGTGGATAAAAGATAACCAGATCGGGCACAGTTCCTGCCCTGTGAGGGAAGGAGAAGAAGGATTTTATCCCCATTTTACAGATGAAGGAACTGAGGCACAGAGAGGTTGAATGACTAGTAAGTGATGGAGGTGGGACTGAAACCACATCCAATTTAGTTTAAGTTATATTAACCCTAATTGGAATCCAATGCCCCCTTACAATTTAAGTTCAAAGTGTGCTTGCTAGCCCTTCTTTATGGACGACAGAAATGAATAAATAAAATTATATTTGCCTACATATTCCCTGGCCCAAAATTTAGGGCAGTTTTTCTGACTCAAATCTTGTCTTTCCAGTGAGCCAGCCTGACCTTCAGTGCCCTCCTTCTTCCCCAGTTCAGGCTTGGGGTGAGTGGCTGGAGCCAGCTGGGGTCTGTGACTGTGATATTTGGAGTTGTGGCAGGGCTTGGGGAGATGCTGCTGTCTTGCTATTTGGTCTTCTTGGAGAAGCCGCAACACCAAAAAGCCCCAAGATCAAAAACAAGCAATGACTGAGAGATGCTCTGTCTTCACCAGTAGATTTATGTGTTGGATGGGCAGGGAATGTGCGCTCTGCTTCTGTTGTACTTTCCCATAAGGGCTTATGCAGTCAGTAGGTGCTTGGGCTGGAAGGGGGAAGAAAAATGCTCCACAGGATTTTTGCTCAAAGAAGGGGAAAACCCATCGATGAAACCAAACCTGAAAGCTTAAATTGCTCTTACTAGCCACAGACCTGAAGCTATGGAGTGTCTTCCAGAATAGGGTTTCTTTAATAATTCAGCTCAACTAAAAGCTAGGGGAGGATAAAGGCACCAAACTGTATGGACCAAAAGCAGCATTGAATCAGTTCCCAAAAGCCAGGCCTGTCCTTTTCTCTTCTGTTCTCTACCAACTTCTCCCTCCCTTCCGCCCCGCCACAGCTGCACCCTGGACTCTTGGAGAGCTGGGAAAACCCAGGCTTGGCCGCATCCTGCTAATACTAACATTTTCATCCTGACCAGAGTCGGAGAAGATCCTTCCACTGCCACTGTCCATCGGTGGTATTTTGTCAGTGTAGAACACCAGACTAAATGCCTGGGAGAGTATACAGAAGCAAAATACAATTTCTCTGCCTTTAAGGAGCTTACAGTCTAACAGAAGACAGACCAAAATTATTTACATATTACGGGAGTAGGAGAAACAATGAGGACAAAACAGGAAGTATTACAAATCTGTCAGGGTGAAATAGTTGGATAAACAATTAAATATACTCATGTATTTAGGAGTCTAAGGTTTGGAGCCAAATACGTAATTGAATGTGGGAGCTGAAAGACAAGAGTTGAGGGGGAGATCAAGATTGTGGGGTTATTGATGGAGGTAGGAAAGTTAGACAAGATAATGATAATAATACTAGTATTTGTCAAGCACTGTACTAAGTGGTCCTGGAAACCCTTTGGGTAGCTGCCCCAGACTGAGGCCACCAAGGCCATGGATTGAAAAAAATTAGCTGGGCCAGACAGCAGGATGTGTCAACTTGAAAATATAAATGACAAAATACTAACTGTGGCATGTCAGAGACCCGGTACGGAGCTCCTGGCCAGCAGGTGCAATTCCTCAGGGTAGAGAACATTCCCCTCTCCCAGCTGTGATCCAGGCTGAATTGTCTTCTGCACTCAGCAAATAATGAATGAGAATGACAGCAATGGGGGCAAAAATGAAAATGAAAAGAGAGAGTCTCTCTGGCTGTCTCTCTGCAGGCTCAGCAGGGACCAGGTTTTGTCCAGGACTGAAATCACCCTCCGATCTCTCTGTGGGTGAAACATTAGCCAGGAGGTTGAAGGGAGAAAATCAGCAGACCCAGCGGCTCCAGCATGATTTCACCAGTAGTGTTAGTTTGGGACGTGGGAGAAAATGCCACCTCCTTCAACTCCTCCATATCTCAAACTCTCCTCTGCCACCTCCACTGTTTTCATACTTTAAAGTCATTCTAAAGTTAAGGGTGGCAAGAAACACCACATGGTAAGGTGAACAACCTCTTTGACTCTACAATATTTTAATTTTATTTCACTGTTAATGTTTATGAGGACAGGCAGAAGCTCTGGAGATTTTCTGCTAAGTCCGAGGAAGACGGAAATATCCAGCTCTCAGCTTTCTTCCTGTCCCACACATTTCTCTGTAAAAGGAGACAGATACGTAAGAGGAGGAAGATTGTGAGGGGACACCCTGTAAACCAACCCACGAAAGGCCAACTAATAGGTGGGAAAGGGAATAGAAAAAAAGCTCTAAGGTATGAAAAGTGGTGACCAATTTTACTGGAGTGTTTTTATGTCTAATGGAAAAAAAAAAAGAAAAAATGAAAAGGAAACAGTTCAGTCCACTGCCTTAGCCTCAGAAAGAGGAGGCTACTGCAGGCTCCAGTATGGCAGAGGAAATGTTGTTGCACCTCAGGTCTCTCAGTAATAATAACAATTGTGGAGTTTGTTTAGTATTTTCTATGTGTTAAGCACTATACTAAGTGTTGGAGTAGATACAAGACACTGCGGTTGGACATACGCCCTGTCCCATACAGGCGCTCCCAGTCTAAGGAGATAGAAGGAAGAGAAATTTAATCTCCATTTTTGCATGAGGAAACTAAGGCCCAGAGAAGTTGCCCATGGTTCCCCAGCAGGCAGGTGGCAGAGCCAGGATTAGAGCCCAGGTCCTTTGACTCCCAGTCCTGTGCTCTTTCCCCTCTAGGCCACTCTGCTTCTCTGGTTGGGCTCTGGTCTTGCCTGGGGCTAGGATCACAGGAGCCCAGGGGTTCCCTAGAAAAGGTGATAAACACACAGATGCTAGGATGAATGCTAGACTAGGGTGCTAGGAGTTGTATCCCTAAGGGATGCAGAATGCCTGAACCTTCCCAGTGCTAAGGGTGCAAGGATGTTACTCAAAGTGAAGAGGAATGTTGTATCACCTTCAGGACCCTCAGTGCCTGTGGGTGCTCTGATCCATGCATAAATGACAATGGAATTAGTGTCTTTGACAGAGTACAATTGTCACTCCCTTTCCCTTTGCTTCTTCCCTCCTCACACCTGCATAGAGACCCCCTCTACTCTCCTTGTAACTCTGAAATTAAGTCATTTTTCTTTGGGCCTCAGTTTCCTCATCTGTAAAATGGGGATTCAATGCCTGTTCTCCCTCCTACTTAGACCATGGCCCCCATGTGGGAGAGGGACTGTGTCCAACTGATTAACTTGTATCTATCCCAGCATTTAGAGCCCTGTTTGGCACATAGGAAGAGCTTAACAAATACCATAAAAAAGAAATTCTGAATAGCCTCATTAGGTATCAGTTGAGTCTTTCTCAAGGGGATGGCTTGGAGACACTATTACGATACTACTCTGGGGTCTCCCAGACCTATCAGAATGTTCTCCAACACTACAGCCCAACCCAGAGCACGTGGCTCCCTTCCAGAAGCACTCCCGGATTCATTCTCCCACCTTTGTGGTTGCTATAATACTCTTAGGCACAATTAGTTATTAGTTTATCCACCCACTTTTATTGTTTAGATATAATCTCACCCTTACCAACTGTGTATTTTGCTAATGTATGTTTGCTTGTCTTCCCCAAATAGATTGCAAATTTTTCGAGGCCAGGGATCACATTATTTGTCTCTTTTATAAGACTCCAAGTGTCTCCACCAAAATGCTGTATCCATGTTCAGGATGAGGACAGAGATGATGATGATGATAATGAGAAGTATCATGAGAAGCAGTGGTGCCTAGCGGATAGAGCACAGGCTTGGGAGTCGGAGGACCTGAGTTCTAATCCAGATCTTCCATTTGTCTGCTCTGTCACCTTGGGCCTTAGTCACTTAACTTCTCTGTGCCTCAGTTACTTCATCTGTTAAATGGGGATTAAGATTTTGAGCTTCATGTCGGACATGGATGGTGTTCAAACTGATTAGCTTGTATCTCTCCCAGAGCTTAGAAGAGTCTCTGGCACATAGTAAGCATTTAACAAATACCACTAAGAAATCATCATAATCAGTGGTATTTATTGCGTATTTACTATGTGCAGAGCACTGTATTAAGCACTTGGGAGAGTAATAATACTAATAATGTTGTTTTTTTTAAGCGCTATGTGCCGAGCACTGTTCTAAGCGCTGGGGTATATATACGGTTGTCCCACGTGGGGCTTGCAGTCTTAATCTCCATTTTACAGATGAGGTAACTGAGGTGCCGAGAAGTTAAGTCACTTGCCCAAAGTCACACAGCTGACAAGTGGTGGATCGGGGATTAGAACCCATGACCTCTGACTCCTAAGTCCATGCTCTTTCCACTAAACCACGCTGCTTCTCCAATGGAACAGAGTGTGGAGACACGTTCTCTGCCCACAGTGGGCTTACAGTCTAGAGGGGGAGACAGATATTAATATAAATAAATCATTTTTAATATATAATTTAAAGATATACACATAAGTGCTGTGGGGTTGAGTTTGGGGTGCACATCAATTGCCCTAAGGTCACAGATCCAAGTACATAGATGACACAGAAGGGAGAAGGAGCAGGGGAAAAGAGGGCTTAGTAGGTAAAAGCCCATTGGAGAAAATAATAATAATAATAACGTTGGTATTTGTTAAGCGCTTACTATGTGCAGAGCACTGTTCTAAGGGCTGGGGTAGATACAGGGTAATCAGGTTGTCCCACATGAGGCTCACAGTCTTCATCCCCATTTTACAGATGAGGTAACTGAGGCACAGATAAGTGAAGTGACTTGCCCACAGTCACACAGCTGACAAGTTGTGCCTCTTTGAAGGAGGGGTGAGTGGTGGTTTGGCGCATATGGAGGAGGAGGGAGTTCCAGGATATGGGGAGGATGTGGGAAAGGAGATGACAGTGAGATAGATAAGATCGGGGAATAGTGAGCAAGTGGGCTCTAGAGGAGTGAAGTGTGCCTTCTGGGCTGTAATAGGAGATCATTGAGATAAGGTAGGAAGAGGTGAGCTGATTGAGTTCTTTTAAAACAATGGTAAGGAGTTTCTGTTTGATGTGGAAGTGGGTGGGCAACCACTGATGGTTCTTGGAAACTGGGGAAAATGTGAACTGAATTTTTTTTTAGAAAGATGATCTGTGCAGCGGAGTGATGTACGGACTGGAGTGGGGAGAGACAGGAGGCAGGGAGAACAGTGAGAAGACAGATGCAGTAATCAAGGCGGGACAGGATAAGTGCTTGGATCAGTATGATAGCAGGTTTGGATAGAGAGGAAAAGGAGGATTTTAGCAGTGTTGTGAAAAAAGAACCCACAGGATTTGGGGACAGATTAAACATGCGGGTTGAATGAAAGCTCTTCCAAGCACTTAGTACAATGCTCTGCATATAAGAGGTTCTCAATAAATACTTTTAATGATGATCATCAGCCTTAGCAGCAGTAAGTGTATTAATGAGTACTTTCTGTGTGTCAGGTACCATACCAGGCACTTAGAGAACATACAGGGGAAATCCCTGTGGGAGACAAGTGGACACAAATTGCAAATATACCCTTGGTAAACTGCATGGATTGCAATTTTATTTAAAAAAATAGCTAATTAAATAAACTGGCAGATGAGTGCTACTGGGCTTATTGAGGGACGGCATTATCGAGGGATATCGTGATGCCTATGTCGTTTCTCTGGCCTGAAATTTCCTCCTCCTTCATATCCAACAGGCCACTACTCTCTCCTTTTTCAAAGCTTTACTTAAATCACATCTCCTCCAATAGGCCTTCCCCAACTGAGCCTTCATTTCCCTTATCTGCCCTCCCTTCTGTGTTTCCTATGCACTTAGATCTGTACCACTTAAGCACTTGATATTCATCCCACCCCCAGCACCACAGCACTTATGTACATATCCATCTGTGATTTAATTGAATGTCTCTCATCCTCTCTAATCTGTAAATTCCTTGTGGGCAGTGATGGGGTCTGCTCAGTCTACTGTATTGTACTTTCCAAGCGCTTATACAATGCTGTGCACAAAGTAAGTGCTCAATAAATGCCATTGATTGTCTGAGAGTAATCAGGATGACATAATGTCATAAGAGTCTGTGATCTCGGCTGTTCTCCCAGTTGATAAACATGCTGCAATCACCTTCCATGTGACCCATTTGAGAGGAGGTGGGGTGACCATAGAGGGGTGTATGGTCTTGCTCAAATGAGAGGAAGTCCTGGAATTTCTTAGAAAGAGCTGGGGTTTATGCGAGCAGGGTGAAGCCTCTCTAGCTGCAGACAATTCTGGGCGGGCAAAGAGGCAAGGACAATTGAAGCCAACCCTCTTCCTAACTTTCCTAACTCTGTCAAAAGCACCCTCATCTTATCTATCCCAGAAGCCTTAATCTTGGCATCATCTTTGGTTCTTCACACTCTTTCAGCCCTCACATCCAGTCACTTGTTAAATCTTGTTTATTCTTCATGACATCTCCCAAATTCACCCTTTCCTCTCCACTCAAATAGCCTTGCTACATGTCTGCTATGAGACCATGGGCAAGTCCCTTAACTTCTCTGTTCCTCAGTTACCTCATTTGTAAAATGGGGATCAAACACCTGCTCTCCTTCTCCCTTTGCCTGATAGATCCAACTAAGATAGGGATTGTTTCTGACCTGCTTGTCTTGTATGTACTCCAGTGCTTAGTACAGTGTTTGGCTCATAGTAAGGACCTAACAAATATCACAATTAATTATTATTATTTTAAATAGCTTCCATTCTGGTCCAGGTTCTGGTCATAACAAGGTTAGATTATTGCAATAGCAGGGTGACCTAGTGGAAAAGAGTCACGACTTGGGAGTCACAGGACCTGGGTTCTAATCCTGGCTCGGCCACTTGTCGGCTCTGTGACCTTGTGTGAGTCATTTAACTTCTTTGCCTCACTTACCTCATGTGTAAAATAGGAATTAAGACTGAGATCCCTATGTGGGACAGGGACTGTGTTCATCCTGATTATCTGCATACTGTTTCTGGAATAGAGTAAGCACTTAACAAATACCATTAAAAAAACCCTTCTCACTGGTCTTCATACCTCCGGCTTCTTTCACCTTCATTCAATCTGTACTCCATGCTACTGCACAAAGGCTCTTCTTGCTGTGTGTCTTGGTGCACATCTATCTACCATATATAACCATCTCCCAGCGCAACAAGAAAACTCTTTGCAATTGGCTTCAAGGCTCTCCACCAGCTGTCTCTATCTTAGGTACCTACTTTCTTCACCCATTTGTTCCTTGCACACACTCTTTGCTCCTCCCAACTTTCCTCCTGCCTATTCGTACCTCACTCTTATCTTTCCAGCCTCCATCCCTCTCTTGTGCTGTTCCCCCAGCCTGCACCTCCCACCCCGAATCCATCAGCCCAGAGCTCTCCGAATCTTAAAACCTCTCCAGAAATCCCACCTACTCCAGGGAGTCTCCCCCAACTAATTCACAACACCCAAGTTGCAGCAGGCCTAAGACTCATCCCAGGCACTTATTAACTTTAATTGTATCCTCAGCACTCATATGCATATGTTTATTCTCCTTATTTATATTATATAAATAACATTCACAATATAATAACATATATAATATTCATTAGCACTATCCATTCATTTCCACTGGTTTCATCCTGATGGGTTTGTCTTGCTTCCTGTTCACACTTGTTCCTGTGGTTTTCATGATGTGCAAATAATTTTTGACTCTTTCCCAATTAGATGGTAAGCTAGAGGGCAGGGAACCTATGTCTTGTTAATGTTGCACTCCTCCAAACACTTAGTGTAGTACCTAGCACTCAGGAAGCGCTCAATAAATGCCACTGATTGATTGCAGATGTCTTGAACCCAAGGTGCCTCTCAGGCCGGGTTGTAAATTGGGGCTCTCTGGCTGTTACGCAGGCTGCTGGTGGAAGTGGAGTTCACGTCTGTGCCAGGGGAGAGGGGACAAAGAGGAGGGAAGTGGAAAAAGCAACAATAGGAGAATGGATACAAATCCCCTCTGCTGCTGGCACACGAACAATGATTTTCCCCCAAGTCTTTGGGGACACTCAGCTACAAGACAGATTTTCCCTCATTTGAGAGTTGGGTTTGTTTTGTTTTATCTTTGATGGGGATGAGCTCTGCCCTCTGGGGATACGGCAAATAGGGGGTGAGTGGCCAGGCATTAACAGCCATCGAAAAATGCACATTTTGTCATTTCTTGTCCCCACCTTGTTCTAAAACTGTGATTCAAATTACAGGCTTAGCTCTCTGGGGCTCTTCTATAGTCCTCGGCTTTTTACTAACATTCGTTTCTGCCCTGACTGAGGAGATCCTGGTCTGGGTAGTGTACTCTCCTAACCGCTTAGCACACAGTAAGTGCTCAATAAATACGAATGAATGGGTGAAATTGAAGCTCTTAAAATGGAAACACAGGGCTTGACTAGAGGACTTTCTTTTTTGAGCAGGGATGTGGGTGTGTGTGTACTGGGGGGTGGGAGGGGCGATAAGGGCAGATAAATGAAAAAAGAAATGAGAAAAACCTTTCCAGTCAAACAAAATGGAGTTGGGCTTCTCTGTCCATGGGCCTGATGATGAGCAGCTCGTTTACCAGCTGTGAGCAGCAGCTGTAGAGGGGCAGGGCCTCTCCTGACCCTCTTCTGCAGATGAGATCACAGATGGAGGGGGTTTTGTCTGGGATCTCTGCTCTGGAGTTCCTCCCCGCACCTTCCCCCACCTCCCCAATCTGCACCCCGTTATCCAGTGGCAGCGTCCTCAGAGTGGCCAGCTGGATAACCAGGAGCCTTGATCGGAGGGAAGATGAGGGCTCAGGGTCAGGAGTTTGAAAGTATTTTTGAGGTCTGAAGAGATTCAACACCTCATGCTATCTCACCTGGATTCCTTGGAATGGATCCTCTCTCTTGCAGTACGGGTGAGTGATGGATTTCATTTCTCTGTACTGAGGTTCAGGGTGGGCTGGGGCTTCTCGACTCCTGTTTTCTGGCCCCGTCTCAGTTTTTGACTGGTTAGGTAGGCTGAACATCCTCTCTTGTGACATTGAGTGTCACATAGAGTTGGTTTGGGCAGACCTGGGAGTGACAGGAGCAGGAACAGGATTGGACGCTTAGGAGGGCTCCAGTTTCCCTTGCTTGGTTTGCCATGGGTGGAAGCTCAAGATCCACTGTGGGCATTGCTGTGACTGTGGGCAAGTCATTTAACTTCTCGGTGCCTCAGTTACCTCATCTGTAAAATGGGGATTAACCGTGAACCACACGTGGGACAACCCGATTACCCTGTATCTACCCCAGTGCTTAGAACAGTGCTCTGCACATAGTAAGCGCTTAACAATTACCAACATTATTATTATTATCTCAAAGGACTCCTCTCCCTCCAGAGTTACATAGTTGTCAGACTCAGACAGCAAGGGCTAATTCATTCAATAGTATTTTTTTTTAAGGCATTTGTAAAGCGCTTTACTACATGCCAAACACTGTACGAAGTCCTGGAGTAACTATGAGCTAATCAGGTTGGACACAGTTCATATGGGGCTTGCAGTCTTAATCCCCATTTTACAGAAGAGGTAACTGAGGCCTAGAGAAGTGAAGTGACTTTGCCCAAGGTCACAGCAGACAAGTGGCAGAGCAGCATGACTTAGTGGAAAGAGCATGGCTTGGGAGTCAGAGGTCCTGGGTTCTAATCCTGGCCCTCCAACTTATCAGCTGTGTGACTTTGGGCAAGTCACTTAACTTCTCTGTGCCTCAGTTACCTCATTTGCAAAATGGGGATTAAGACAAGCCCCACATGGGACAACCTGATTACCTTGTATCTACCCAGTGCTTAGAACAGTGCTTGGCACATGACATAGTAAGGGCTTACCAAATACCATTATTATTATTAGAACCCAGGTCTTTTGATTCTCAGGCTCATGCTCTTTCTACTAGGCCACACTGCTTCAAGACTTGAATGCTTATTGTGTGTAGAGCACTGTACTAGGAGCTTGGGAGAGTACAATGAAAATAGAAGAACAAAGTCCCTGCATTCAAGTTGTTCACAAGACTTTGTTGGAGCTAGACAGGCTGACCCAAATGCTAAACATACAGTGGGAGCAGAAGGCAGAGCATAGATGCAACTGGTAGACAGACAGCATAATGGGTATATGCATAAGCTCTAAGGGGGGACTCTGAAATCCAGTCTGTTTGTTTTGTTGAGCAAGTGCAGGGGAAGTGGAGCAACGCATGTGTGGTTATTTGGGAAACAGCCTATAAACCAGGCTTGCAGAGACCGGTAGGACTGTCCATGGGGGCTTGAGGATTCGTCTAGCTTTGAAGAATGCTGCTTCTATTTCCCTTTTTCACTGTGAGCTTGGTGGAAAAAAACAGACTGGCTACTAAATCTGTGTGAATGCTCAAAGCCTTGGCTGCTCAGAGGGGCTCCTGTATTCAGTCCAGGGACCTGGAAGCTGCTGTTGTTTGGGTCCTCTGGAGAAAGAAGCGGGGAAAAGCAGATGAACAAATTCCTGTTTCATTAGTAGAGACTCTTTTAAACTCAGACATCATTTTAACAGAGTGAAATCAGCAGTGAGAATGGGGAGTGGTATTTTCAACCAAGTTAGCAATGGCCTTTTGAGTGTTGGTTGGTTTCAGCTTTTAGTGAACCCCAGCCTGGGCTAGAATCATATTTATTGTGCACCTATAGGGGATGAAGCACTACACTGAGGGTTGGGGGAAAAAAGTATGCGGATGAGATAGAGACATGGCTTAATTGAACATTTGCCTTTTAGAAAGGGGTCAGGCTCAATTTCCTCTTCCGTCTTCCCTGAAGGAAGACTAAACTGAGGTGCTGGAAAATGCCATCTCATTTATCCCGGGTTGAGGGGTTGCGGGATGGAAGGGTACAAAAAGAGGGAGGATGAAGCGGTCTCCTGGACAGAGTACCTGGAATGAGACAATCTGGGGAGAAGATTGCTAAACCATTTATAGATGGAGGTTGTCTTCAGCCTGGAAAACTAACTGAAGGGATCAGAACAGGTTCCCTGGGCAGCTTGGGGTTGACAGTATTTGAGGTGTCTTCTGTACCTCACTCCTTTTCTGCTTTTTCATTTGCTGTCCTAAGTTTTTCTTTTTCTCTTAATGATATTTGTTAAGCACTTCCTATGTGCCAGGCACTTTACTAAGTTCTGGGACAGATGCAAGCGAATCAGGTTGGACACTGTTCACATCTGGGGACACACAATAATCCCCATTTTCCAGATGAGGAAACTGAGGCACAGAGAAATGAAGTGATTTGCCCAAGATTACACAGCAAAGTGGTGGCACCAGGATTAGAACCCAGGTCCTCTGACTCCCAGACCCATGCTCTTTCCACTAGGCCATGCTGCTTGTCACGATATTTCCTATACAGGCACAAACAATTTGGAGGGAGACTTTACAGTTGTTGCTTGGAAATGAAACTCCCCTGGTACCTTTCAGAGTAGCTGGGTTTTTTTTTTGTTTATTTGTGTTTCAGCTTTCTGGGGCCCTCCCTCCCCACCACAGTGTTCTGTCATCCATCTGAGTCCTGTGGGGTTGATCAGGGCTCTGTCTCCTGCCCCTTGCTGGGGTCCTGGCCTGAGGTGCCAGGTGATTTTCCCCCAGTTTACTGAAGATTATAATAATAATAATGTTGGTATTTGTTAAGCGCTTACTATGTGCAGAGCACTGTTCTAAGTGCTGGGGTAGATACAGGGTAATCAGGTTGTCCCACATGAGGCTCACATTTAATCCCCATTTTCCAGATGAGGTAACTGAGGCACAGAGAAGTTAAGTGACTTGCCCACAGTCACACAGCTGACAAGTGGCAGAGCCGGGAGTCAAACCCGTGACCTCTGACTCCGAAGCCCAGGCTGTTGTCTGAGGTTGGCATAGAGGATAGAGCACAGGCCAGGGAGTTATAAGGTCACTGTTTCGAATCCTAGTTCTGCCACTTTGCTGGGTGGCCATGGGCAAATCACTACACTTCTCTGTGACTCAGTTACCTCATCTGTTAAATGAGGATTAAGACTGTGAATGCCATGCAGGACAGGTACTATGTTCAACCTACTTTGCTTGTAACCACCCCAGGGCTTAGTACAGTGCCTGGCACATAGCAAGCACTTAAATACTACAATTATCATTATTATTACCATTATTATTATTATTATGACATCCAACTTAGGGTGGGGAGCAAGCACATTCTGATCTCCTTTTGGAGACATCTAGCTCTTCTTTCAATTGTATTTATTGAGCACTTACTGTGCGCAGAGCACTGTACTAAGTGCTTGGAAAGTACAATTCAGCAACAAAGAGAGACATTCCCTACCCAACAATGGGCTCACAGTCTAGAAGGGGGAGACAGACATCGAAACAAATAAACAGGCATCAATAGTATCAATATAAATAAATAGAATTACAGATATAAACACATCATTAATAAAATAAATAAATATGTACATATATGCACAAGTGCTGTGGGGCAGGGAGGGAGTTGGGGCGATGGGGAGGGGAGGAGGAGCAGAGGAAAAGGAGGGCTTAGTCTGGGAAAGCCTTTTCCCATTCTCTCTCTGCGAGCCGCAAAGGCAGGAAGAATGGGAGGCGTCCAATGAATTTGAGGAGCTTCAATAAAGAGTACATGGACAACTCTGCTTCGTGGAGATCCGCTGGGAGTCACGGCCTTTCTCAGCATACCATTGTCTCTGATGGATACATAAAACTGAGCTGGAGAGGCCAGCGGCTAGACACAGCAATGACAATGCTTCTGTTCTTATGACTCCCATCTGGTTAACTGTCTGAACGGCCTGGGCTGGGGAGGAATAGAGTGAACGAGTGACTCAGTGTGTGTTGAGAAAGCTCAAGTCTTTCCTTATGGAGCAGGTAGGGAACAGCCCCCGAGGGCCGTAATTCTCTAATCTCCAGTGGCTAGTTTGATCTCTCTCCTCTGCCCCCAGTCCTAGCCTGGTGAAGACCCTGGAGTTCTAAACTGACCAAATAGGCAAGGTCCAATGGTCCAGGGAGGACTGGTTCAATCAAATTCTCGGCGATTCCACCTCTGCCCAGGTTCCCTTGGCTTCCCAACTCTCTCCTTTACTGGCAGCTCCAGATGCCGGCTTTGTGACAGGCAAATAGTGCAGCCAGCCACCCTTCATGCTCAGGTAGCCCATTTTTCTCATTAGTATTAAATATCTGTGTCAGAGGGGAGAGAAGGAGGGAGGAGCGCATTCCTGGGCTATGTGTCTGGAATACTAATGCGTCGGCTTTGTCTGTGCACAGTTGTTAATGCTGCTGAGGCTTTACTTTTTACTGTAGGATATATTTAGCTCTGCTGTTCTAACTGGATTGATGCATCCAAGCTGAGATGGGTCTGCCCAAATAGTTCATTGTTGTTGTTGCTGTTAGTGCCATCAGCAGGAATCTGGGTCCTTGTCAATCACCACGGGATCAAGACGCACACTTAAAACATAGACTATTTTACATAACTTCCATGGAGACCCAGATTTTCAAATCCAAACCTTACTTTTGACTATATACTGATGATGTGTGTGTGGGTTTGCCCCATCTAAGCCTGAAATTGACCCCAGATTTGCCAGCCCCTCCTTTCCTTCCTGCCTTCCCCACCCACTGACCCTTGTGTCATGACAGCACCAGCCTTTCCTCTTCGGCTTGTCCCTGCCCTGGATCTAGAGGTTCCCAACTAGTTCTCCATTGGCCCTGGCCCTAGGGATTGTGGTTTTGCTTCTCCTGACCATGACACCTGATGATATTTCAGGGTCTGAAATTAGTCAGAGCACAAAGACGATGACAAAAGACTCAGAGAGGGAAACGTCACTGGTTGGGTCCTGGGTCTCACCAAAGTGTGTGACTGTGGAGGAGGTTCACAGTTTCAAGGGGCTTCCAAGGTCCTTTCCCTCCAATGGGCTCTACTGGGCATTTCTACAATAATAATAATAATTCTGGTTTTTGTTAAGTGCTAGATGGCTCACCCCTTAACCTTACCATCCTTCTCTCCAAAAACTCTTTTGTTTCCTTGAACCAAAGTGGCTTTTTGGGTTGGAACTGAGGGGTGCTGGACTAGAAAATCCAGTTTTGCTTTCCCTGGCATGGGATTTCTGCTCACCTTCCCTGTCAGTGAGTATATTCCTTAGCCCACTGTGAGATGTTGAGGCACTCCTGATCCCAGGAATGACATTCTTCTAGTCTTAGCCTCAGGCTAAATTAGGGTTTGTATATTTATAGATGAGAGACCTGTGATGGATTACTAGTGGGAAAGTTAGATAGGCAAACATCCCACTGTTCCTTGGGACATCCTGTTGCCAGTCAGAGACAGAATTGAGGGCCGGGTAGACCAAGGACCTGGTCCAGCAATGGCACTGCTCCTTCACTTGCTGAGACTTTGAGCTAATCAACCCTCTTTTTCCCAGCTTGCTCTCTCTTCTGTGTCATCTATGCACTTGGATCTGTGATTTTTGGGCATTTGTAAAGTTGATCTGGACAGGGAACATGTTTACCAACTCTGTTATGTTGTACCTTCTCAAGAACATAGCACAGTGCTCTATACACAGGAAGTGCTCCATAAATATGACTATTTGCCCCAACCCCATAACATTTATATACATATCTTAAAATTATACATTAAAAATTTGTATTTTAACATCTGCCTCCCCCTCTAGACAGTAAGCTTATTATGGGCAAAGAATGGTCCTGCTAATTCTGTTGTTTTGTACTCTCCCAAGGGCTTAGTACAGTATTCTGTACATAGTAAGAGTTCAGTAAATACCACCGATTGCATGTTTTCCCTACTGCCCAGCCTGATTGCACTTACGATGGGAGCATCTAGGCACAAACTAGCCTTTCCCTTTCACATTCAAGGCCAGTCCAACCTATCCTGGGAGAAGTTTGGGAGACTTTGGAAAAAGAAGAAGCAGGGGCTGGAAGACTTTGAAGGGAGAATAGAGCAAGGATGGGAAACGTTTTTATGCATTGGCCCCTGGAAGCAGAAAGTCTGTAGGAGAGAGCCCAGTGTGCAGCCCCTCCACTGATCTGCTGGATGACCTCAAGCAAGACACTTAACCTTTCTGGGCCTCAGTTTCCTCACCTGTGAAGAGGGGATAATATATCTACCTTTTACTACCTCACAGGGATCCTGTGAGGACAAAATTACTTATTTCATTTGCAGTGTTTTGGAGAAAATATCACTTAAGGTGATATTAAAATAATTGGAATGAGTAGCAGTAATAAGTGAAAACCAGCACCTCTATCTTTTGTCTCAAGGCACGTTTGCTAATGGAGTTGTAGCACTGTCCCTCTCCCACCACCAAAACCAACATTAAACTGCTATGACATAAAACAGGTCCCCGAAGCCTGCCTATAAGAGGCCGGAAATTTCTCCAGAAGCTGAGATCCGTTATGAGTACGGTGCTGCTTCAGAAGCATACTCTCTCACCCAAATTGGTGGATCTGTTAACCATTTACAAACACTGTGAGAACCCCAACCTGCAGTTAAATAGGGCAGCGTTACGTGATTCCTTGGGCCCAGAAACCTCATGAAAGCAAAATTAGGCGCCTTCATCTTTAATTTTCCCATCATTTCATCGCGAGAGGCAGTACACTCTCACACCTCCTGGAGGTTCATCCATCTGTCCGATGCCGTGGGCTCGCCTGGTATTTGGGTATTGTTATTGCTGGGGGGTGCTAAGGAGGGTGGAAGTGCCATCCTGCTGTGCAAAAGGCTGTTTCTCTCTCCGTTGTTCAGACAGGACAAGAAATGGGAGACAGTCGCTCACAGTGGGGAGCCACCGGGGATGAACGATTCTAAACTTTTCTCGCTAAACGGGGCTGCGGCACAAGAGTTTTCCAGCCAGGGAAATATTCTTCCCACTGACTTCTCTCCACCGTCCCCCATTGGTGTCCAGAGGTTTGCCTGTGCCTGTCTCTGCTGCTGGCAGCAGGGGTGATTTCTCTGGGTCTGCTGGATAAGTGCCACTAACCCCAAAATGTTCTAAAATGCTGAACTGAAGCCATTTTCTCCCAAGAGGTGGCATTTTGGAGAGTGCAATCACAGAGTTGGCTTTAGGGGCAGACGACTCCGGAGGTCACCCAAGGCTGCCAATTCCCATGCCTGGTCTGCAAGCGGAGCTGCCGAGAGCGAACCCTCCAAGAGTCTCCCTCCCACCGCCCACCTCTCTTCCTGGCCCAGATGGTGTGGGAATTCGGTGGCCTCAGGCCAGCCGGCATTTAACACGGCACATACCTGCCGCTCCTTCTACCGGTGCCCCTGGCCCAGCTCGGGGTGGCATTTCACTCTGAGATCACGATTGGCCAGCTTTGCCTGGGCTGGGGAGATTCAAGGAGTGGAGCTGCTACAGTAGCAAATAAAACTGCTCCCTGCAAACCCCTCCTCTCTCTCTTTCTCTCATCCCTGAGCCCCTTCCCCTACTGAGCACCGGCTCGCCCTGGGCAGCCAAACTGCCGCTAGCTTTGCTCTGCCAGAACAAGTGCAGAATTATTCATATTTGCCAACAGGCAATCTAGGGGAGGGAGAGGGGAAGTGGTTTGTGTGGCATCCACATGCAGAATTTGAGGCTGCAGTGGAAGGATGTGCCTAAAGAAGCCGACGCTGACTCTCTGGACGCACGTTCGGCGATTAGCTATCACGGTGCTTTAGCGCTGATCTCCCACAGAGATTCTGTTCAGAATGTACTTTCTCAGAAAATGAGAAGCAGCATAGACTAGTGAGCAGAGCACAGACCTGAGAGTCAGAAGAGCATGGGTTGTAATCCTGGATCCTCCATTTGTGTGCTGTGTGGTCTTGAGCAAAGTCATTTCACTTCTCTGTGCCTCAGTTTTCTCATCTGTAAAATGGGGATTAACATTTTGAGGCCCATGTGGGACACGGGCTGTGTCCAACCTGATTAACTTTTATCTGCTCTAGAGCCTAGTATGGTGCCTGCCACACAGTAAGACTTAAATATCATTAAAAAGAAAATGGGTGAGGCAGATGTGCAGAGGGTTTGCAGGCTCAGTTTCCTGTTCCACTGCTGAGGGCCAGAGGCTCAGGCCCGAGAACAGAGTTGAGGGTGGGAGAGGCATTGACCTGCAGGGTCTGACTGGGGAAAGGAGGGAAGGGGGGTTGGGGAGGGGGAAAAGGAGGAGAGGGAGGACTATGGCCTGCACCTGCATTATTACAATTTTGGGGCAGGATTTGTCTGAGGCTGACATGGGATGAGAGAGCTTGGAGGTTGCTAATAATGTAAAATTTGTTTTTTGGTACCAATCAATGGTATTTATTGAGTGATTACTTTGTGCAAAACACTATGTTATAATTTTGGTATGGCTTTGGAGAGTGGAGGTATGTCATATATGAAGGGGATGGGAGTTCCAGGCCAGACGGAGGAGGACAAGGACAAGAGGTTTCTGGTGGGGTAGTTTATATTGTACTCTCCCAAGTGCTTACTACGGTGCTCTGCACAGAGTAAGCTCTCAATAAATATGATTGATTGGGATAGATGAAATCGAAGTATAGGGAGTAGGTGGTGTTAGTGTAGCACAGAGTGGTGGTAGTTTAATGAATACAGCACAGGCCTGGGTGTCAGAGGGTCATGGGTTTTAATCCTGCCTCCACCACTTTTCTGCTGTGTGACCTTGGGCAAATCACTTCACTTCTCTGTGCTTTAGTTTCATCTGTAAAATGTGGATTGAGACTGTGTCCAACCTGATTTGCTTGTATCCACTTCAGTGCTTAGAACAGTGCCTGGCACATATTAAGCGCTTAACAAATATCAGTTAGTAGTAGTAGTAGTAAGAGATCAGTGAGGTAAGGTAGGAGGGAGAGAGCTGATTGAGTGCCCGAAAGCCGATGGTAAGGAATTACTGTTTAATGTGGCCGTGGATGGGCAACCGCTAAAGGTTTTTGAGGATCGGGGAGACACGGGCTAAATGTTTCTTTAGGAAAATGATCTGGGCAGCAGGGTAATGGATGGCCTGGATTGGAGAGAGACAAGAGGCAGGAAGGTAAGCGACGAGGATGATGTAGTAATCGAGATGTATTAGTGTGGTAGCTGTTTGGAGAGGAAGGGGTGGAGAAGCTGAGAACATAAAAATAATAGATTTTGGTGACAGTCTGAATATATGAGTTGAAAGAGAGATGAGTTGAGGATGATGTCAAGGCTATCCCAGCTCTGCCACTTGTCAGCTGTGTGACTGTGGGCAAGTCACTTAACTTCTCTGTGCTTCAGTTACCTCATCTGTAAAATGGGGATTAAGACTGTGAGCCCCAAGTGGGACAACCTGATTACCCTGTATTTGCCTCAGCGCTTAGAACAGTACTCTGCAGATAGTAAGCGCTTAACAAATACCAACATTATTATTATGGGCTTGTGAAACAGGGAGGTTGGTAATGTTGTCTACAGTGAGGGGAAAGTCTGGAGGAGGACTCTCATGGTGTTCAGCTACCTGGACTTTCACAGAGGACACACTGGCTTCCCACGCAGTATCATTAGTGGCACCCACAAGCCATTCTCATCATCACATTCAAGACAGTATTTCTAATAATGGAGAACTGGAATGTGGTCAGCTCGCCAGCACTGAGGCAGTGTTCATCACAGTGCAGCTTCACTGGATGGCACACTTGAGGAGAATAGACAGTAAATCACAGGATCCCCCAGCAAGGGCTGTACAGAAAACTGAAAGGAACACAGGCAAGCGGGGAAGGCAAGACCAATGTTTTTAAGACACAGTGAAGTGCCGTCTCAAACAATATGGGAAAGCAGTGCATTGCTAGGAGACTTGGCAGCGGGCAGACCAACCTGGTAGTAGGCAGGCATGAGAGGAGCTACCTTCCTTAAGCAAAGGGTTCAGAAGGATGAAATTGAACATAGAAACACAGATATTTATATCAGACACTTGCAGGAAAGCAGCATTACCCTGTGGAAAGCACTTAGGCCCAGGGGTCAGAGGACCTGCATTCTAATCCTGGCTCTGTCCCTTGCCTTTTTGTGATTTTGGGCTAATCACTTAACTTCTCTGTGTCTGAGGTGCCTCATCGGTAAACTGGGGATTAGATATTTTTGCTTCCTCCTTCTTAGATTGTTTGCCCCATGTGAGACAGGGACTGTGGTTAACATGTTTATCTTCTATCTACCACAGCACTTGGTTATAGTGCTTGGTACACAGTAAATGCTTAACCAATAGCATTATTATTATTTATTATGCTAGAGCCCAGCAATTTCTGGTTTCAGACTGTCAATGGGAGGCTCTTTTATTTGAAGTGACAGCAAGTCTTCCCCTGGTTATCCATGACCTCAGAGCTGCTGGGTGCAGGTGTCCACTATCCTCACTGCAATAGAGTGGCCCTGTACTTCATCTTGTCCTTCTCAGCCACAAGGAACCTTCGGCAGTTGATCCCTGAGTGTCTTAAATGAGGCTGAGAATAGTCAAGTCTGGGGAATTTTCCTCCAAAGATAAGGCATCATTTTTCTTGGTTTTCATCAAGAATCAAGAGGAAGGGAAACAGAGTTACTTGGCTGAAGGCAAGATTCAGTACAGTCTTGGAGATAATTCCTGGATCATGAGTATGTGGAGGGGCCAGGATTTGTTCTTAGGAGAGATCACACAATCTCCTCCTCTGTCAGTGCTGCAACTCAATGGTTAATAGATGCCTAATACTGACAAGATGGAGTTGAGAGTGGCCCAGTATCCCTTGACCCTAATGAAGAAGGTATTATGGGCTGGGTCTCTGTGGAGACCAATCCCTCTTGCTGACTTTACAGGGAGGCTATATGGGTGAGCTTATTTCAGAGAGTGACTAGGACCAATCCCTGCGGAGACCAAGTTGGAATGTGGCGCATTTCCATTCTAGCAGAAGGCTGGCCCTGGTGTAGACATGTACGTCCAAACCAGAATTTTAATGCAGTTGTTAGAAGAAAATTGCTGTGAGCCTTGATGGTCTAGGAAGGAGCTGAGGTGCAGCTTTACATAGATATAACCTTTCCTGGGAAGAGTCCATTATTATTATTATTAGTTATTATTATTTTTCTATTTCTAGGCACTTACAAAGTGCCAAGGTACTCTATTTAGCCCTGGGATAGATAGAAGGTAATCAGGTTGGACAGAATCCCTGTCCCTTGTGGGGCTCACAGCCTAAGGGAGAGGGAGAACAGGTGAGGAAACTGAGGCACAGAGAAGTTAAGTGACTTGACCAAACTCACCCATCAGTCAAGTGGTGTAGGTGGACCTGGGAGTCAATGGACCTGCGTTCTAATCTCGGTTCCACCATTTGTTTTCGTATGACTTTGGGCAAGTTACTTCACTATGCTTCGGTTACCTCATCTGTAAAATGGGAATTAAAACTGTGAGCCTCATGTAGGACAGGGACTGTGCCCAATATCATTATTGTATCTACCCCAGCACTTAGTATAGTGCTTGGCACTTAGAAAGCACTTAACATTTAAAAAAAATTCTCTGTCCATATCCAAAATGCTATTTATGTCCAAATTCAGGCCTTCCACCCCCATCAGACACCCCAGATCAGATGAAGGTTTTAGGGTGCCTGCTTCCTCTTGTATGAGGAGCTCCTATGCAGGGGCCCCAATGGAAACTGGATGGAGGAAAATCTCCCCTGCAAAGCTGACTGAGAGTAGGGGCAAAAAGCTCTACTGAGCCCCAGCCCTATTGGGTGAAGAGAACCCTTAGGATTGTCTGTCTCTGGCCAACCTCAGAACAGGGACCTGGAAATCACTTGCTAGATCGACTGAAAGCCATTGCCAACCCAGGGTGCTTCTGGAGAAGACAGTTTTTTGTGCTACTACATGGCCCTCTCCTCTTGGGTATGGAAAAGCGTGGGGAGTGAGACTGATTGCTATGCCTCAGCAGCAAAGTCTTCAGACTATTGACTAGCAGGAAGTAATGGCTTGCAGAGGTTTCAAGTTCTAACGAAACCCAACAACTGGAGGATCCTGACAGTAAGCTCATTGTGGGCAGGGAATGTGTCTGTTTATTGTTATATTGTACTCTCCCAAGTGCTTAGTACAGTGCTCTGCACACAGTGAGCACTCAGTAAATATGATTGATTGACCAGAGGAAGGAAAACATGGAACAGGACGGGGTTAGATGACCTGGGTTCTAATACCTGGGGACATTTGGCAGGTCACTCCTCAAGTCCTTGGTTTCCTTGTCTGCAAAATGGGAATAGGTCAATCCCATGAAAGACAGAAACCATATTTGATCTCAGGGTTGTTTCTACCTCAGTGCCATAATAAGAACTATTATTATCATTATCCAATATGCCTGCAGCTCCATTCAGCACAAAGATTAAGGCTGGGGGAAATGGAGTTTGTGGAGGTTGGAAAGCACATGGAAAGGATCTAGAGTTCAAGCCCTCTTGATCATTATGCTTTGTCTATTTAGGAAAAAAATGGTATTTATTGAGTTCTTACTATGTGCCAAGTGCGGGGATAGGTATAAGATAATCTGGTCAGATGCAGTTCCTGTCCCATTTGGGACTCCCTCTCAGAGTGCTTATGGCATTTGTTGAGTGCTGAAGCAGTGTGGCTTAGTGGATAGAGTATGGATCTGGGAGTCAGAAGAATTTGGGCTCTATCTGGCTGCTGTGTGGTCTTGGGCAACTTGCTTCATTTCTCTGTGCCTCAGTTATCTCATCTGTAAATTGGGGATTAAGACTGTGAGCCCCATGTGGGATAGGGAGTGTGTCCAATACAATTTGTTTATATGCACTTCAATGCTTAGTACAGTGATTGGCACATAGAAAGTGCTTTAAAAATACCACTCTTATCATTATTATTATTATGTGCCAGGCACTGCAGTAAACGCTGAGGGAGATACAAGCTAATCAGGTTGGACACAGTCCACATGGAGCTCACAATCTTAATCCCTATTTTACAGATGAGGTCAGAGAGGTCCAGAGAAGTTGTGTCTTGCCCCAGAGCACATCGTGAGCAAGTGGCAGAGCCAGGATTAGAATTCAGGTCCTCTGACTTCAAGGCCCATGTTCTTTCCCCAGGCCAAGCTGAGCAATACAGTATGGGAGAGGAGGGTGGGTGGTCAGGGGGCATTAGGGGTGGTGCAGTAAAGTTTTAACAGTATGAGGCTCTGCTGTTTATCAGAGCCCCATCCAGAGCCCCAGAGAAGCTTGGGGTTGGAGCCCATGGGGGTGAGGAGGTGGGCAGCAGGATTTCCTGGCACAGGAGAGAGCTGTCAGGTGGCTCACCCTCTAGGATCAGGGAAACCGTTTGACAGGAGAGAATCTGTGTTGGCAACATTGCCTGAGCTGCACTTTCAGAGTGGGAGAGACACTAGAGCAGTTCCAGGGGGTGTGGGGAGAGATGACAGGGAAGCTGTTGTCAGAGAAGCAGAGCCCGAGGCCATGCCGCCGCCACCACTCCTCTGCTCCTCTTCATCACCCGAATTGGTGTCTGCACCAGCGCTCAGGAGCACAGCTCTTGATAGCCACTGGGGAGCAGCGGGAGCGGAGATGGCTGTGGGACAGTGGCGGGCCGAGCAGCCCAGAGATGTTTCTGTGCCCACCAGTGTGGCCCAGCAGAGCAGACGTTGGCACTGTCACCTGGAGCGGAGAGGCATTTCGAAGCAGAGCTCCCCGTTGGGTCCCTCCGGCTGAAACCTTCTTTGGCTTGAAAGTCTGGTTGGTGTCCAGTGCTCCAGTCTTTCTCTGCTCTCGGACCAGCCGACCTGGGTGCCCCATGCCCGTAGGGTTGGCAATCTTCAGGGACACCCTGGCAGATTGGAGCGCCTGGCTTCTTCCTGACGACGCAAAGGGCTTCCTTGTTCTGCTCACCGGGCTGTCGCTGGAAAGCTTCCCAGATGAGACATCTGCCCCTTTGACATCGGCTAAGGGGAAAAAGCAAACTCTTGATGCAGTCAGCAAGGTGGAGGTAGGGGTGGGGTGGGGATCTTTCCCGGAGGGATGGGGGCAGGAAGGTCTATCAGCCTGGCAGGCAACAGCCCAAACAGTAGTAACCTGCAGGGAGCTTGCTTAGTACAGTGCCTGGCATATAGTAAGCACTTAACAAATGCCGTCATTATTATTACAGGTCCCTTTCAGGGGAGAGGAGGTAGGAGCAGATTGGGCCTGGAGCCAACATCAGCGTAATTTGTGACAGGCAGCACAGTCTAGTAGAAAGAGCACTGCGTTGTGTGTGAGAAGTAAGAGACTTGGATTCTAGTCTCAGTCTGGTCACTTGGCGGGCTGTGACCTTGGAGAAGTCACAGAAGAACTGCTTTGGGCCTTAATGTTCTCAAATGTACAACAGGGATAATAATTCCTGACTCCCCCCCATCTCTTAAGGATTTAATGAGGATAAAATAAAATCATTTGAGAGTGTTTAGGGAATTTAAGCTATTCTTGGTAATAATAATAACAATAATCATATGGATAATTATCATTACTTTACTCTGAATCTCCCCACTCTCACCAGGGTCCTGGCCACTGTAAAGCCTGGTCTAGAGGGAAGGGGAATGGGGCTGAGACCCAAGACACCTAGGTTTTAAACCTGACTTTACTACTGATTCACTGTAAGACCTCAGGTAAATCACCAAACCTCTCTGGGTCTCTGTTTTCTATTTGTAACATGGGGATCCTATACCTTTCCCCTTTCTAACCGGGCTTCATTTAGGATAGAAGTTAAAGTGCTTTGGGTCTTAGAAGTGGAGGTGATGTAAACATGCCCAGATATCAGTATTATTCAAGACCGCACCCTTACTCTTTCAATCCTAACTCTGAAAGAGCTTATTTTCAAAAAATAGTTCTGGCTCTCAAGTCCCAGGATCGGTATTTCCAATGGACCAATCTCTTACTCCTTTCTCAAGAAAAGACCCAATCCCCAGGCCTGTAGTCTCCTGGAGCACCCTGAAAGGGGACCGTTTCATATCAGGCTCATGGACAGAGAACATTTCAAACACAGCTTGCCTCTAATAACAACTCTAGTGTTGTAAATTGCCTAATGGTGTATTCACTGACTCCCACTATTGGCACCAGTGCCAGAGAGACTCACAATTAGTTAATTAGTTTTATGTTGAATTGACTTGTGCCCCAAATAGCTTGATGCGATATGTATTCTCTGAACAGAAGAAAAAAGATGCAGTTTACAGAACGTGCGATGACCGGTTCTTGCATAGGGCAAGAGAAGAGACCAGCACCAGGCAGCAAGTAATAATGTTTCAGTACACTGGACACCCTTGGAGGTCAAGACAGTATCTTCAGCTTTTGGTTTTCCTACATTTTCTAAAGAGGCACACCTGTTCATCATTGTTTGTCATCTCATCCACTGCTGGCATGGAAGACTCTTTTTTGCCCCAACCTTCCCATCACTGCAGTGTGTTCAGGATAGCCCAAAGATGCATCCATCACTTGTCTCTTGGCTGCTCAAGTTCTGCCCGGGAAACAGAACCCTGGTTCTTGGCTCCTTTTAGAGATCTGATGTTCTGATGTCCCTTGGTAAATGCCTAGAACAGCATAAGGGGGGAGTGGATGGCTTTTTAATGGAGTCAGGGCTCATGAGTTCGAATCCCAGCTCTGCCACTTGTCAGCTGTGTGACTGTGGGCAAGTCACTTAACTTCTCTGTGCCTCAGTTCCCTCATCTGTAAAATGGGGATTAAGACTGTGAGCCCCACGTGGGACAACCTGATTCCCCTGTGTCTACCCCAGCGCTTAGAACAGTGCTCTGCACATAGTAAGCGCTTAACAAATACCAACATTATTATTATTATTACGTGCTTACTTTGTGCCAGGGACTGTACTAAACACTGAGGTAGACACGAGATAATCGGGTTGGGCACAGTCCCTGTCCCACATGGGGCTCACAGTCTTAATCCCCATTTTACAAATGGGGTAACTGAGGGACAGAGAAGTTAAGTGACTTGCCCAGGGTCACACAGCAGAGAAGTGGCAGAGCTTCTGGTTCAAATCCCAGGTTATCCGACTCCCAGGCCTGTGATCTTTCCACTAGGTTATGCTGCTTCTGTTTCTATCCAGAAGCACTTTGGGATAATTGATTATTAATCTATTACTTTGGAATAATAGATTCAAGTCACCCAGTCTACCTTGGCAAAAAGTGGAGTCTGTGAGAGGTAGTGTGGGTTGAGGAACAGGAAGCTCAGATCTAGCCATGATGTGACTTGGTGCTGGTGAGACACTTAACCTCTCTGGGCCTTTTTTTTTTCTTTTTTTTTTTGCAGAGTGGGTTTGGAGAGCCATGCATGTTCCCTATTCTCTGAGGAATGTTATGAGGAGGAAGGGAAAACTGAATCATAAATGGAATACCCTGAGCTCTTCAGGTGGAAGACACTAGGGAAGCACAGTATCATCAGTGACCCTCTAGATGCCATTGATTGACTGAGTGATTAAGCTGGATTCTATGTGCAGAGTGTGAATGTGGGCTTTCCTGGGGAAAAATTCATTCCTGTGCCCTAGTCATCTGCTGAGAAGGTTCTTAGGCTGTGAGACTGTGAACCTGTGAGAACTGGTGGGAAGGGAATGTTCCATGGAAGGACAGGGAGATCTTGGGGTGGGCTTTGGGTTTTGGGGTTGAGATGCAGTGTGGACTAATAATTAATTAATTATGGTATTTGTTAAGCACTTACTATGTGCAGAGCACTGTTCTAAGCGCTGGGGTAGATACAGGCTAATCAGGTTGTCCCATTTGGGCTCACATTTTTTAACCCCGATTTTTGCAGATGAGGGAACTGAGGCACAGAGAAGTGAAGTGACTTGCCCAAGGTCACACAGCAGACAAGTGGCGGAGCTGGGATTAGAACCCATGCCCTCTGACTCCCAAACCCAGGCTCTTTCCAGTAAGCCACGCTGCTTCTCGTGGAAGGAGTCTGGACCTGGGAATCAGAGGACCTGGGTTCTAATTCTGACTCTACCATTTGTCTGCTGTAAGACCTTGGGCAAGTTTCTTAACTTCTTTATTCCTCAGTTATTTCATCTGTAAAATGGGGATCAAGGCTGTAAGCCCCACGTTGGACTGTGTCTGACAAAGTAGCTTAACACTTAACAAATAAAAAAATTAATTCCCTGGGGGCAGTAATCAGGAGAATGGAAAGGTCCACAAAGCAGACAGTAGAGGGAGGGAGGAAGAGAGAGAGAAAGACTTTCTCCACTAAAATGGTATTTAAGTGTTTACTATGTGCCAGGCACTGTACTATATGCTGGGATAAATGCAAGCTAATGGGGTTGGACACAGTCCCTGTCCTGTGTGGGGCTCACAGTCTTAATCCCCAATTTGCAGATGAGGTAATTGAAGCAGAGAAGTTGAGTGACTTCTCTAAAATCATCTAGCAGACAAATGGCAGTGCTGGGATTAGAACCCAGGTTCTCTGACTCCCTGGCCCTTTCCACAATTCTAACTACTCATTTTCTCTGACAATTTACCCCACCCAAGGTTGTGATGGAGATATGTCTGTAGAAATAGCACACTCCAACAAAGCAGTTTAATGGACTGGAGTGCTATAATCACACTGCATTCTGGATAAAGGAAAATAATTATGTCAAGAAATTTAGAGCCCCAGAAACAAGCACTCTCCGATCCTTCGCCCTGGGGGCTGGCAGAGGGACCCTAAAGATCCCAGGGGCTTCTCCCACTTCCTCCTTCAATACCCCATTATACCCCTTCCTGCCAGCCTTCCCCATCCTTGGACTCATCTCCAGGCCCTATAGGGGAAGAGTGTTCCTTCCTGGAATTGTTTAGCAATTTTAGCTTTGGAGTGTCTTCCTTTGGAATGCAATCCAGGTATGATGCCCTGCCCAGGACATTGGTCTTACTGGTCTGAAAGGGTTGTCAGCTGAGTTCTACATGGGCTACTGAAGCAGTGAGCCATCTCAGGGGATTGCTGGGTGGCTCTTGTAGATCCGAAGCAGCTTGGCCTAATGAATAGACCACGGGCCTGGGAGTTAGGAGGACCTGGGTTCTAATCCCAGCTCCGCCTTGTATCTGTTGTGTGACCTTGGGCAAGTCACTTAACTTCTTTTTGCCTCAGTTAACCTCATTTGTAAAATGGGGTTAATAGTGGAACATGGACTGTGTCCAACCTGATTAGCTTGTAACTACCCCAGTGCTTAGTTCAGAGCCTGGCACGTAGTAAGAGCTTAACAAATACCTTTTTTTTTAAAAAAAAGAGCTCTTTGGGCTCCCAGTTAGTTCTGGCCTTGGTCAGTCTAGAAAACTCAGTCAGGGATGGCCTTCTGGGCTCACTGCTGACTCGCTGAGGATGTTTCCCAAGCAAATAGGAAACAGCTTCTCCCTCTGGGGGGTGCAGGCCGACAGTGCAGAAGGAGCAAGTTGTCTTTCTTGGTACATGATGACACCACATGAAACACTCTTCCTCCCACTTCAAACAAGGCCCCAAACCCCAAAACAACCCAAAAGAAGATCCCAGAAACTTTCCCTGAGTCCTCCAGATTCCGGATCTGGGGAAAGGGGCCTTCCCTAGCCTATTAGTTTCTGCATTTCTCATCAAGATGCAACATACTTTAAATAGCATCTGCATGACTGGCTGCTTTTTTCTAGAGGAGCTGATATACAAAGTACGTCAAGTGGCAGCTGTCACCGGTGAGGTGGCATTTTTCTTCACTGATGCTGACAGCAGCTGTCCAGGAGGGGTATGAACGGAATGAAAATGACATCATGTTTATTCAGGAATGACATTCCCAGCTCTGGATCAGTGTCAGCAATATTCTGATAGGTTTGAGAAGGGGAAAACACTTCCTGAAATGTCCCCTGATTTATCCTTTTGGCGGAGTACACAACACAAAAAATAATTGAAGGGGAAAAGCAACAATGGGAGTGGGACAAGGCTGACTCCCTGCATCCTTCTCTCCCCTCCGCCCTCAGCCCCCCGCCCCCTGCAATACCTCATGTTCTGGAGACAGCAAAATAAGCTCGGCCTCTCCCTGAAGGAAACCCTCCACCCCCATTCCCACCCAAGCTATTTTACCCTCATTCATTCATTCAAATGTATTTATTGAGCACTTACTAAGTGCAAATCAGTGTATTAAATACTTGGAAGAGTACAATATAACAGTAAAAAGACACATTCCTTGTCCTCAATGAGCTCCCTACCTCATCCCATCTCCCCTGACAGGCCACATGGAGTTGAAAATTGCTGGGGGTCAGCAATGAGCAAGTGATTTCTTTCCACATCCGCTCCCCCCCTCCACTCCTCAGTTAGGCTGGAGAGATGTAGACAATTGGAAGGAAAACCCCATCAGCTGGCTTTGCTACCTGCCATCTCTCTTTTTAATTTAAATAGTTATTTGTTCACTGCTATGAGCCAGACACTGTTCTAAGTCCTGGACTATTGCATCAGATTCCTTGCTGACCTCCCTGCCTCCTGTTTCTTCCCTCTCCAGTCCATACCTCACTTTTCTGAAAAATTGTTCAGTCTGTAACTCTCCACTTCACTCCTCAAAAACCCCCAATGGTTGTTCTTCCACCTCTGCATTAAACAGAAACTCCTTCCTCTGGGTTTCAAGGCAATCAATCAACTCTCTCCCTCATACTATACTTTGCTGACCTCCCACCCAACCCACACACTCTGTTCCTCTATTCCCTCTGCTTTGATCTCATCTTTCCCACCACCAGCTCCTTGCCTCTGTCCTATATCCCCTTTCCCTTCACATCTACAGTCCACTCCTCTCCACATCTTCAAAATCCTCCTAAAATCACATCTCCTTCAAGAGGCCTTATTTGTTTAAGCCCTTATTTCCCCTATCCACTCTCCTTTCTGTGTTGTCTATGTATGCAATTGGCAGTGAACTCCTTAAAGCACTTTGCTATTCACCCCAGCCCCACAGCACTTGTGTAAATATCCTTATTTCCCTTATCCATAATTTAATGTTTTTCTTTCCCTGTAGACCGTAAACTCCTTGTGGGCAGGGATTGAGTCTTCCAACCCTGGTTTTATTCTTCAAAGCTCTTAGTACAGTGCTCTGCATAGAGTAAGAGTTCAAAAAATGCCATTGATTGGCAAATTTATTGCTGGAATGTAGGTGAGGCAGCCCCAGCCCTATCTCAACCTCCATCCCTTGGGGTGGGAAATATCCAGGAAGCACTTAGTTGAGTGGAAACGGGTTGTGTAGCAGTCAGAGAGAAATGGTCAAACAGAAAATGGGTATTCCAAAGCCACTGAGTGGGCAGGAAATCTGGACTGGAAAGGGTACTGTGTCTGTCCTGGATGAAAGCAGCAGAGGTGAGGCCTTGGGACTGATGGTTAGTGCTGGTTGAGTGATAGCCCAACTGCCAGCCCTGGGCAGTGAGGGACCACTAGGGCCCTGCCTTCGTTTCTTAGCAAAGGGCTTAACCTCACCATCTTCCTCCTTCTTCCAGACCCAGTAACCTTGGGGCAACCTTGTTCCTGCCTGCCTGGCCTCAGATATTTATTGCCTGGGACCTCAGAGCCCAGATTTTGGTTGTAGCCTGTGCATCTGGAGCTAAGAGATGGAGTTCTCCCCTCAGCACTGTGCTCATTTGTATATATTTTTATTACCCTATTTATCTTAACTCTGCCCTCTCCTCCGCCAGGCAAAGCTGCTTCTCCTCCCTCATCGACACCCATGCCCGTCACCCCCGCCGACTGTTCTGGACCTTTAACTCTCTCCTTAGGCCCCCTGTTCCTCCCCCTCCCCCATCTCTCACCCCCAATGATCTGGCCACCTATTTCCTCACAAAAATCAACACGATCAGGTCTGAGCTCCCCAAAGTCACCCCTCCGCCTCTCCCCTCCCCCCCACCAACCCCCTCCCCTACTTTCCCATCCTTCCCTGCAGTATCCTCAGAGGAGATCTCCTCCCTCCTCGCAAGTGCCACCCCCTCCACCTGCGCCTCGGACCCCATTCCCTCTCACCTTATTAAAACCATCGCCCCTGCCCTCCTACCTTCCTTAACTTCTATTTTTAACCACTCAATCTCCAAGGGCTCCTTCCCCTCTGCCTTCAAACATGCCCACGTCTCCCCCATCCTAAAAAAACCCGCTCTTGACCCCACTTCCCCCTCCAGTTATCGCCCTATCTCCCTACTACCCTTCCTTTCCAAAATCCTAGAACGAGTCGTCTACAATCGATGCCTAGAATTCCTTAACTCCCATTCTCTCCTAGACCCCCTCCAATCTGGCTTCCGTCTCCTCCACTCTATGGAGACTGCTCTCTCTAAGGTCACCCATGACCTCCTTCTTGCCAAATCCAATGGCTCCTACTCCATTCTAATCCTCCTTGACCTCTCTGCTGCCTTTGACACTGTCGACCATCCCCTCCCCCTCCATACCTTATCTCACCTTGGCTTCACGGACTCTGTCCTCTCCTGGTTCTCCTCTTACCTCTCTGGCCGGTCATTCTCGGTCTCCTTCGCTGGAGCCTCCTCCCCCTCCCATCGTTTAACTGTTGGAGTTCCTCAAGGGTCAGTTCTTGGCCCTCTTCTGTTCTCCATTTACACTCACTCCCTCGGTGAACTCATTCGCTCTCACGGCTTTGACTACCATCTCTACGCAGATGACACGCAGATCTACATCTCCGCCCCGTCCTCTCCCCCTCCCTTCAGGCTCGCATCTCCTCCTGCCTCCAGGACGTCTCCACCTGGATGTCGGCCCGCCACCTAAAACTCAACATGAACAAGACTGAGCTCCTCAACTTCCCTCCCAAACCCGGTCCTCTCCCAGACTTCTCTATCACCGTGGATGGCACGACCATCCTTCCCGTCTCTCGGGCCCGCAATCTCGGTGTCATCCTTGACTCGTCCCTCTCGTTCACCCCACACATCCTATCCGTTACCAAGACCTGCCGGTTTCACCTCTACAATATCGCCAAGATCCGCCCTTTCCTCTCCACCCAAACGGCTACCTTACTGTTACGGGCTCTTGTTATATCCCGGCTAGACTACTGTGTCAGCCTTCTCTCTGACCTCCCTTCCTCCTCTCTCGCCCCGCTCCAGTCTATTCTTCACTCCGCTGCCCGGCTCATCTTCCTGCAGAAACGATCTGGGCATGTCACTCCCCTTCTTAAACAACTCCAGTGGTTGCCTATCAACCTCTGCTCCAAACAAAAACTCCTCACTCTAGGCTTCAAGGCTCTCCATCACCTTGCCCCTTCCTACCTCTCCTCCCTTCTCTCTTTCTACCGCCCACCCCGCACGCTCCGCTCCTCTGCCGCCCACCTCCTCACCGTCCCTCGGTCTCGCCTATCCCGCCGTCGACCCCTGGGTCACGTCCTCCCGCGGTCCTGGAACGCCCTCCCTCCTCACCTCCGCCAAACTGATTCTCTTTCCCTCTTCAAAACCCTACTTAAAACTCACCTCCTCCAAGAGGCCTTCCCAGACTGAGCTCCTCTTCTCCCTCTACTCCCTCTGCCATCCCCCCTTTACCTCTCCGCAGCTTAACCCTCTTTTTCCCCTTTTCCCTCTGCTCCTCCACCTCTCCCTTCCCATCCCCACAGCACTGTACTCGTCCGCTCAACTGTATATATTTTCGTTACCCTATTTATTTTGTTAATGAATTGTACATCGCCTTGATTCTATTTAGTTGCCATTGTTTTTATGAGATGTTCTTCCCCTTGACTCTATTTATTGCCATTTTTCTTGTCTGTCCGTTTCCCCCGATTAGACTGTAAGCCCGTCAAATGGCAGGGACTGTCTCTATCTGTTGCCGACTTGTTCATCCCAAGCGCTTAGTACAGTGCTCTGCACATAGTAAGCGCTCAATAAATACTATTGAATGAATTGAATGAATATTTTGTTAATGAGGTGTACATCCCCTTGATTCTATTTATCGTGATTATGTTGTCTTGTTTTTGTCCGTCTGTCTCCCCTGATTAGACTGTCAGCCCGTCATTGGGCAGGGATTGTCTCTATCTGTTGCCAAATTGTGCATTCCAAGCGCTTAGTACAGTGCTCTGCACATAGTAAGTGCTCAATAAATACTACTGAATGAATGGCTCCCCCAAACAATCCATCATATTTATGGAGCACTTGTATGCAGAGCACCACTAAGCACTTGGGAAGAGTACAACAGAAAAAAGACATGATCCTTCCCTTAAAGTAGTTTACAGTCTAGCTTATAGTCTGATCCCAATCAACTTCTGCTTCAGGCCTTTGCACCTTTAGTTCAAGAGCTGTTAATTGTGCCTTTACATGCCTGAAGTCTCACTTTATTCCAAGACCAGCCTTAGCTTACTATCAGTTTAGTTTAGCTTACTTTCAAGGGCCTAATGGATTGAGTGGAGTGACAAATATGGGGAAAGGAGGCTTCATCAGGAAGACCCCAGTCTGGAATCGCTTAACCAGGAAAGCCCTGCTCATGCTCTTGCTCTAGGTGGCTATTACCTTTATGCTGAGCCAGGGCCAGAATGAGGTCTCTCCCATCTTGCTGTACAGGAAGCAACTGCCACAAGGTCCTCTAAAATGGCAGCCTACCAACTACTTGTGCGTTTGTGGTGCCAAAGTCTCTTAGGTTCCCTGATAGAGGGGGCTTCACACTTACCAAAGGATGTTGGATTCCCTTTTTCTGTTGCCCTGACAGTTGACCACGTGAACCTCCTCCACCCTCCCTGTGACTCCCTCTCAAACCTCCACAACCCCGACTTCCCTCAACTCCAAACCCAAGTAACTTTTTTCTCAACTTTGCTTCATTGCAGCCACCCTGACCTTCCCCCTCTCTTCTTGTGCCTTCCAAGATTGTCAGTAATGGGGCTGGACTGGGAGTGGGAGGAAGGAGTCTCTTTTGTGGCAAGGACCTGCTCCACTGGGTCACTTTGGCCAAATTACTGTACTTCTCTGGGCCTCGGTTTCTCCCTCTGTCAGTAGTGGTAGATAGATGACAGTGGCATGACTGTGGGCAGAGAACATACCTGGCAACAGTATTGTTCTCTTCTAAGTGCTCACACAGTGCTCTGTACACAATAGGCATTCAGAAAATACCATTAATTGATGAGTGGGTATCTATGCTTTAAATCAGTTAATCTATTTGTGTATTGTGTGCAGAGCATTGTAATAAGCACTTGGAAGCATAAAAAGCAACAGAGTTCATAGACCCAATCTCTGCCCAGAGCAAACTCACAGTCTAGAGGTGGAGACAGACATAGAATTCATACAGATAGGGGAAATAGTATTATTACGATGTTTGATTTGGGGAAGTTTTAATCTTTTCTCAAAAAACTGGCAAGAAGTTCAAGGAAGAAAACTAGAGAGAGAACAATCCCCTTGGGAAAGAGATTTGACTTCTCAACCATCTCATCCTCCCTAGGGTTGGGGCTTTGTGTACTAATCTAGCAGTGGAGTTGAAATGCTCCAATAGAAGAGTCTTATTAGAGTCTCAGAACTTAAATCCCGGTATTCACTGTTCTCTCTTGCTTTCACCCTCTCATCCTCCTGTCCCTCTCAGGATTAGCTCTGTGGCATTTGTATTTCATTAAGGTTTGACATAGGGCTGTTTGAAAAAGAAATGTGGTGAGTACAATCAATGGGCTATGTGTAACCTACCTATAGCTAATGTGGGAGAAGCCCCTTGGGGCAGGCAGAGTAAATAGGTCACTTTCCAACTACCACCTATTCTTGTGGAATAAACGTGAGACCTCTGCATCACCGAGAGCATAAGTTTTTTTTTTAAAGAAAGGTATTTGTTAAACACTTACTATGTTCCAGGCACTGTTCTAAGTGCTGGCGTTAGATACAAGCTAATTATGTTGGACACAATCCATGTCTCACTTGCAGCTCTCAGTCTTAATCCCCATTTTAACAGCTGAGGTAACTGAGGCCCAGAGAAGTTAAGTGAGTTGACCAAGGTCACCAGCAGTCAAGTGGCAGAGCCACGATTAGAACCTTCTGATTCCCAGGCCTGTGTTCTATCTACTAGGCCATGCTGCTTCTCTTTTTACTGATGGGGGGTGTGGTGTCTGTGTTTATGTAGGTGCGTTTAAATATGCATGCAGCTGGAGAATACAGATGTCCTATGAAGCCAAAGTTTAGGCATATCCCAATGGGGGAAAACTTTCAAGATAACTGTCTCCTGGATGGGGGCAGAGAATGCCACTGTACTTTCCCAAGCACTTAGAATAGTTCTCTGCACACAGTAAGCACTCAATAAATACCCCTGAGGATGATGATGGGAAAAAAATACCATGTGGGAAAAAGTGTTGGGCAGATGGCCTGCCATCCATGAGCCAAACAGAGGAAAAGAAGCTGGGGTAGAGTGGAGGTGGGAGGCTCCAATCTCCCTTCCACAGTCCTCTCCTCCAGGAAATTTTCCCAGATTATACCCTTTCTCGCCCTCTGATCACTCCAACTTTCCTGTTTCTTAAACCTGCCTGTTTATGAAATTGTGAGTGTGGGTCTCTGCTGTTTGTACTTGTGTGAACAAGGTCTGTTTTATTCTCTGCTTTCTTTGTCCCTTGTACTTAGTGTGTGCTAGTCTGTCTTTCCACTCCTACTATCAGCCCTCCGAAGGGTAGGGATTGTATCTTCTCTCCACCGCCATGTGCTTCTCCCCGGTGCACCAGGGCAGCATAAGCATCTGTGTGAAGTGGCACAAAATGGGAGGATGTTCAAGGAGGGATTGTCTACATGTGAAAATAGACAGCTTTCAGGGTTCACCCAGCCCTTTCCACTCCTAAATATACTTTGGGCTGATGGACAGAGAGATGCAAGTCCCAGGAGTCTAAAAAAGGACATCTTTTATCCTTTAGTTCTAATTTTTATTAGCAGCCTAATTTACTGTTAGCCTGGTTTTCTTTTAGGCTTAGTCTAGTTTCTTTAGGCCCTGGTCCCATGCTAATTTCCATGGCTGGAATGGGCTCCACTAATCATTCTGCTCCTTGGAACTAGAGGGGGAAAAATTAAAAACCCATAGTAGCTGAAAAATGTTATTTGTTGCACAGTGGTTACCAAATGTTTTTCCTAGATGCCGTTCCTTCATCACAATAAATGGTCAAGAGCAGCTGGTGTGTGTTTCACAGGATTATATTTATATTTAATAAATTCAAGGGGGAAGAATGTCTCCATGCAGTTGATTTGAATGCAAACCACCTTCTCCCTGAAAACTAAGGTTACTTGGGTGATTGCTTCACAACTAGATGTTAAATATTCTAAACAATTTATACATTTTAAATTGTAAGTTTTCAAAACTCAACACATTGTGAGGTTCTACAGATCTTGTTTATAACACATTCATCTAAAATTATCTCTGTGCGTACTGCACACTCCTATAGAACAGATGCTCTTTAGCCCGCAATTCTGTTTTGATCTCAAATCTACGTGTTTAAGCTATTTGTGTTAACTATAAACGAAACTAAGAAAAGGAGAGTGTGTGATTTAAAAAAAAATTAATAATTCTTTTAGATGGTGCTGAGTTTCAGGCCTTGTTTACAGTGACTTTCCATTTCAAGTGTTCTGTCCTGTTGCTTTCCTGGAAATGCTTCTGAAGAAGGCAGGGGAAGATTTTTAAGGGAGCCACTGGTTGGCCTCTTCCAAATGTCTCTAGTTTAGCACATGCATCACCTTGAGTTCCTAACCCCTGTAGGGAGTGGTGTTTTTGCAGGGACTCAACCCTGACTGCTAAGCAGGGACTAACATCGAGAGTTGCCACTTAAATCCCAATTCCTTACCAGTGCGTCTGCTGCTTTTGCAGTCCTCTGGTGCCTTGCCTGAGGTCAGTCCCACTTTTAGAACTTACCTCAAAAATCCACCTCTACCAGGAAGATTTCCCCGACGAAGCCAGCCCCTTCCTAGCATAACTGTGCTCCTCTGAGACCCAAAGGTCCCTCATTTCTGGATCCATATGTTAATAGGTGCTTTATTGGTTGATTTCTTGATGGTCAAGTACTGTCCTATTCAATGCATATGTCTACTATGGGAAGGAGTGTGGTTTAGGGGAAAGAGCACGGGCCTGGGAGTCAGAGGATTTAGGATCTAATCCCAGCTCTGCCCTGTGCTTGTTGTATGACTTTGGGCAAGTCACTTAACTTCTCTGTGTTTCAGTTTCCTCAACTGTAAAATTCAATAGTATTTATTTATTTATTCAATAGTATTTATTGAGCACTTACTCTGTGCAGAGCACTGTACTAAGCGCTTGGGATGAACAAGTCGGCAACAGATAGAGACAGTCCCTGCCGTTTGACGGGCTTACAGTCTAATCGGGGGAGACGGACAGACAAGAACAATGGCAATAAATAGAGTCAAGGGGAAGAACATCTCGTAAAATGTGGATTCAATACCTGTTCTCCCTCCTACAAAAATGGTGACCCCCGTGTGGGACAGGAACTGTATCTGACCTGATTAACCTGTATCTACCCCAGTACTTAGAACAGTGCTTGACCCATAGTAAGTGCTGAAAAAATACCATAATTTTAATTATTATTTCTCCTCCTCATAAATACTACTAATGATGATTGCAAACTCCTTCAAGGTAAGAGTTGTGCTTAAAACCCATTTATGCGTAATGACCTATATTTAAGATACTAAGAATGAGCGGTTTCACTACCTTCGAGATGAAGCTGCTTTGTGGTTCAGATGTGGGCATTTCTTCTTTTATGTGCTACCTGAAAAATTTGGCTGAAAAAACACTTTTTTCCACAGACTGTCATTTCACAGCATGCGTAATATAGGTTGCCAGGCAAAAAGGGGCTTTAACCCAAGCTATTTGGTCTAGTTACCAATATCAGAGAGCTGGAATGAATCCCAAGGGAATCATCTGTTCCAGGCTCCTGCTCCTGGGCAATGCTACAGCCTCAAGGATTCCTGAGTGTTCTCCCATTCTAGGCTCACCATCCCCATCTCCTACTGCAATCTTTCCTCTTCCTCCCCCTCCATCCTTGCTCTGCCTTCTCCCACACCAACTATGGTGTTCAGATGATGTTAGTGGAGGACATTTCTGGTTTGAGCGGCTCTTTGAAGTCTCTTGGGCAACCTTCACATCATCTCTTCATCCCTCATAAGACACCTGGCCCTTCTCTGTGCTTCCCTGGGAGATGGGGTGGGCACAGTTAGCGAGGGAAAAACTGGGTGTTGGCTTGTGAGTCTCTGTATTTCTGCTGAACCTCCAGAGCTTGTTCTGGATTGCAGGAAGAACAGCAGAGGCAGCTACCAAACTGCTCTCATCCTCTCCCTCCAACCCCCTCGGGGACGTGGATGGTGGGGAGGGGGATGGGGGGCCAGACTCTGTTGCCCAATGCTGGGGTTGGGGAACAAAGCCCGGTGGTTTTGCTGGAGTTCCGCCTGGGATTTTTGGGAGCCAACAGGCCTCGTGCTCCAAGCCAGGCTCACTTCGCGGAAAGCTCTCCCAGGTTTGGAGGGGGAGGGGGTGACAAAGTCGTAGCTGCTTTGGGAGCTCGGCTCTGCGGGGTTCGGTAATGAGCCGGAATAGGCCGACGAGTTCACAGGGCTAGAGAGAGGCTGACTTCACAGACCTACTCTGCCTGCATAAGCAGTTTGTCTCAACCCAAAGCAGGCATGTAAATGAGCAGGGCCTTGAGAGATAGTAAATGGTGGTTAAAATAGATCAGGCTAAAGGCAAGCAAGAATCTACTGAAAAACGGGAAAGCAGGGTGCTCCCTCCCCAGTCCCAAGGCTAGATTAACTCCCCCATAAGCCTGAAGCTATTAGATTTTGTGGAGCCCCAGTATACACAATATTTTTCCTAATTTAAGACAAAATGATCACAATTCTGGCATCGGGGCTATTATCCCTATATTAAACTTACCTTTTAATTAATATAAAGCCATTCTGTAGTTATTTTCATTCTTCAACAGATATAATATAGCTTTAATTCAGAATAGCCTGCTTACCTCAGAACAGTTGCTGGATGAATTTCCTTTGGGTTTTCAGTGCTGAGAAACCCCCAACGAGTACTGTAATCCAGTTTTGGAGAGTCTCCACTCCTTAGCCTAAGGCTCTGGGCTGCAGTCGCTGAAGCCTCCGCATGAATCTGGCCCAGCCCACGGACCCAATCCTTTAAGATTCATTTTTCAGAGTGAAGCAGTGTGGTCTAGTAGATAGAGCATGGGCTTGGGAGTCAGAAGGATCTGGACTGTAATCTCTGCCACTTGTCTGCTCTTTGACCTTAGCAAGTCACTTCATTTCTCTTTGCCTCAGTTACTTCAGTTGTAAAATGTGGATTAAGACTGTAAACCCCATGTGAGACAGAGATTGTGTCCAATCTGATTTGCCCGTGTGGACCCGAGCACTTAGTGCAGTGAGCACTTAAACGTTATTATTGTTATTATGCAGCAGGAGAGGAAACAGAAGCCCAGCTAAGGTCTCCCTGGATGACTAAGTAACCGAGAATGGTTTAACATTATTGATTCCGGCTCAGAGAAACATAGAGAACCAGGGGTTTTAGGCATGTATTTAATTTTATGCTTTTTAGATTGTGGGCCCTGGGTGGATCAGTGACTGTGTCTGGTCGCCACGGATCCACCCCAGGACTTAGTCCAGTCCTTAACACATAGTTCGTATTTAATAAATGTGGTGATGACAGGATGTTCAGAAGCCAGGGACAAGTGTGAAGCAATGGAAATGGGTTGCTGACTGGAGGTACCGGAGATAGCCTGGAGTAAAAGGGGATCTTTTTTTGCTCTGATATTGTATAGGCCCCTTTCATAGCTTTGCAGGTCATAGACATGCTCATAGCCAGTCACTCTACTCAGTCAATCTCAGACATCAGGAATTGCCTGCTGGGCACTGGGCATTCTGCTCTCTGTAGTCGGTCATCTAGGATCTGTGAGAGATTTATGCGGTGGCTCAGCTTCCTGGGCCCCAGAGTCTGATATGGAGAATCTTTATGCCAGAGCAAAATCCCTTAAATGGTTAATAAGGGAACCCTGAGCTGAGGAATCTGGTCAATCTGAGGACCTGAATCTTTAGGATTTTTCTTGGGGGAAATTCATTCATTCAATCAAATTTATTGAGCACTTACTCTATGCAGAGCACTGTACTAAGCTCTTGGGAGAGTACAGTATAACAATAAATGGAGACATTCCCTGCCCACAACAAGCTTACAGTCTAGAGGGGAAGACATACATTAATATAAATAAATAAATTACAGCTATGTATATAAGTGGGGCTGGGAGGGGTGATGAACAAAGGGATCAAGTCAGGGCGACACAGAAGGGAGTGGGAGAAAAGGACATGCATGCATCTTCTTGGAGACAGTGGGCTGAATTAGATGGTCTCTTGAAGTCTCTTTGATTTGTGGGATGCTAAGGTCATTTAGCAATCTGTCTTGAGTATATAGATAAGGACAGAACCCTATGAGAGCCCTGGTACCTTCTCTCCTCCTCAACCTCCCCTCCAACCAACATCTTGCACTTTGAGGTGAATCAGTGGTTTTAACTGCTCCTTCCCTCCCCATCTTCGGCCCTCTGCAGAAACTGAGGCTTGGGACTTTTGAATTGCTCCTGCTTTTTTTTTTTCCTACTAAATCTCCAAGATCCTGGCAGTAGGCTACCGTCTCTCACCAGGAGCTCATGCTTGATTTCTTCCCCTGCTGTGGGGATTCAAACAGTCATATTTATTGAGCTCTTATTGTGTCCAGAGTCAGTCAGTCAATTGTACTTATTGAGCACTTACTGTGTGCTAAGCACTGTACTGAGTATGTGGAAGAGTACAATATAAATACACATTCCCTGCCCATGACAAGCTTACAGGCTAGAGTGGGAGACAGACATTAATATAAATAAATGTTACACATACACACATAAGTGCTGTGGGGATTGGAGAGGGCAAGAATAAAGGAAGCAAGTTAGGGAGACACAGAAGGGAGTTGAAGAAAAGGAAAAGAGGGTTTAGGGAAGGCCTCTTGGAGGAGATGTGCTTTCAATAAGTACATGAAGTGCGGGTGGGGGAAAAGTAATTGTCTGTCTGATATGAGGAGGGAGAGCATTCCAGACCACAGGCAGGATGTTTTCAAGAGGTTGGTGGTGAGATAGATTAGATTGAGGTGCAGCAAAAAGGTTAGCATTAGAGGAGTGAAGTGTTTGGGCTGGGTTGTAGTAGGAGAGTAGGAAGGTGAGGCAGAATGGGTCGAGGTGATTGAGTGCTTTAAAGCTGATGGTGAGGAGTTTTTGTTGGATACAGAGGTGGATAGGCAACCACTGGAGATTTTTGAGGAGGGGGGTGATATGTCCTGAACATTTTTGTAGAAAGATGATCAAGGCAGCAGAGTGAAATGTGGACTGGAGTTAGGAAAGACAAAAGGATGGGAGGTCAGCAAGAGACTATGATAAGGCAGGATAGGATAAGTGATTGGATTAATGGGATAGCAGTTTGGATGGATGCAGAGCACTGTATTGAGTGCTTGACAGAGTACAACATATCAGAGTTGGTAGATATGTGCCTTGCTAATAGCTGACAGTCTAGAAGGATGGGAGAGGGAGACAGATTGGGCTCTTACTGTGTGCAGAGTTAGTCAATGGCATTTACTGAGCACTTACCTTGTGCAGAGCGCTGAACTAAGTACATGGGAGAGTACAGTATAACATGCACATTCCCTGCCCCCAAAAAGCTTACAGTCTAGAGTGGGAGACAGACATTAATATAAATAAATAAGTTACAGATATGTACATAAGTGCTGTGGGGCTGGGAGAGGGGATTCCAGTCCATCTCTCTCTGCTGGGCAGGCTGAGTCCTTTCCCCCATCCTTACCGGGCACCACTCTAGCTTCAGTGCAGTCCCAACCTGGAGCTCCAGCTAAAGCAGTAAACTTTAGTAAACAGAATCTGAAGGTGATGCCTTTATTCTAGAGAGCTTCCAGGTATTAAAGCCAATTCTCAATTTTCTGGGGTGGTGGGGGTCATTCTCTGATAATTTTAAAATCCTCAGTTTAGTTGGTAGTTTCAATCTCTTCCCTCATCAGAACTGCTAACAAGGATCAAAATGCCTGGTTTGAGTTTCACTTTCTCTTCCTTTACCTGCTTAAAGAGTTCAACAGGAAGAGGCTTGATATCTATACGCTGGATAATCAAGCTTTGAATAATCCAGGTTTGACAACAGATCTGTGGGACAGAGAAGGGACCAGACTTTTATAACCAATGTACCTAAACTGTGAGCCCCACATGGGAGAGGGACTGTATCGGACTTGATTAAGTTGTATCTATCCCAGTGCTTAGAACAGTGCACAACACATCACAAGTGCTTAACAAATATAATAATAATACTGAGCAAACCTAGAATCAGAGTGATTAGTGATTTGCTTATGATCACACGGAAAGTCAGTTGTAGTGCCTGGATTCCTAGCTCAGAGCATTGTCCCCAAGGATACCTTTCCTCCCATGCCCTGCTGTTAGTTCAGTGGAACGTGTCCTGCTCTGAGAAAAGGAGACCAGGATACCAGTTCTAGGCTTTCCTGTAGCTGGGTGGAAACTACCAGTGCACTTTCCTGCACCCCTGCCTTTCTGCTTGCTCGTTGCATTTGTCAGTGAAGGAATGTGCTGCAGAATTCACTAAGATCAATCCCTTTGTCCAGATTCTTGGTCCTGAAGTCTCAGGACCGAGGATCATCTATTGTTCCTTGTGAGAGATTTATCATCACTTCCTCCTTAGAGTTCTCTGAGCAGCTCTGTGGCTGGGAGTGTGGATCCGCATTTGGCTTCTTTGGCCACAGATGCTCTCAAAAGTGAACTTCACCATCAGTAGTGTCTTCAAATAGAAAGTACAACTCTGTAAATATGTATATATTATATATGTGTAAATATGTGTGTATATGTGTTTAAATATATAAAAATATATACACATGGCTTGATAAGGGTGTTGGGGGATGGGGGTAGGGAGGAATTAATCCCCACAGACTTGCTTTCAAACCCTGCTCATCAATCCATTAAGTGATAAGCATCTTGTCAACAAGGAATGTATCTTAGGCTTCTGTTGTATTTTCCCAAGTGCTTAGTAGGTGCTCAATAAATTCATTTACAGTTCTCTCTAAATTTCAGATCAGTGGGTTTGGGCAGGGATCGCCTCCACCCGGTATCTATGCTATGGAATAACTTTACTGAATGCTGGTCTCAGAGCTCATCCAGGAAACACCAAAGGGGCCTGGCAAGGGGACGATCAGGAAACGCCCAGACTCACATCCAGGGTTGTCATCAGGTCTGGATGGCTGAACCGGGGGGGTCCCAAATATGTGGACAGGAGATCCTTTGGGAGGATGATGGTGGTCTCCCCCAGTGGGGGCCAGGAGGGGAGGATGTTTGTTGTGTGAGTGTGGGAGTACGCCCACGCACGTGCCTTTCGCCTACCACATCTCCTTTCCGTTCTTTATTATTTCCTCGCTGGGTTTGATGTTGTTGGTGTATAAAATTTAAAGAGCTCTAAATTTTTTTTTAAAGAGCCCTAAAGGAACTGCGCTTTTTGTGTGAACGTCATTACCGTGAACACCTGTGAACTGTTGAGTTTAATTGGGCTACAGCTGTTGGGGAGTGAGAGGGGATTTATTGCTTTGATTGGCTGTCTCTCTTTGGTCTCTCATTGTCATATCCTACCCTTTAAGGAGTTTCAGGAACATCTTGGTCCCTTTTTTAACATATGGGATCATGTGAAGGGCTGAGGTCCCAGGGAGGAGGAGGAGGGAACTGACCCCTGCTGACCTGAGTTGGGGGTGGAAATTTGCAGTCTGATTCTCAGACCAAGCCCAGCCCATCCCCCTGGGATGGACACGGGGAAGGGACTGACCCCCTGCTAGGACAGCCAGTTGGATAATGCCAGTATGGTGGTTTGAGGAATTTTCAGAAGACGTAGGTGGTCTGCTCCAGAGAAGCATCACTTCTCTTCGCCCTGGTGGACATTTCGACATCAGCTGAAGGCGAGGTGAGTTCCTTAGTCCAGGGTCAAATTAGAGTTGGGGAGGCCTAAGAAAGGTGGGGGAGGAAATGGGGGGATGAAACAGCATGGCTTAGTGGATAGAGCATGGGCCTGGGAGTCAGAAGGAGCTGGGTTCTAATTCTGACACCACTACATGTATGCTGTGTGACCTTAGGTAAGTCACTTTATTTCTCTGGGCCTCAGTTATCTGTAAAAGGGGGATTGAGTGTGAGCCCCATGTCGGGCAGGGACTGTTTCCAACCTGCTTAACTTGTATCTTCCCCAGGTCTTAGAATGGTGCTAGGCACATAGTAAGTGCTTAACAAGTACCACAATTATTATTTTATGTTATATAATAATGCAAGATAATCAGGCTTAGGAGAGAGAACAGCCATTGAATATCCATTTTGCTGGTGGGGGAACTGAGTATAATAATAATGTTGGTATTTGTTAAGCGCTTACTATGTGCAGAGCACTGTTCTAAGCACCGGGGTAGATACAGGGTAATCAGGTTGTCCCATGTGAGGCTCATAGTTAATCCCCATTTTACAGGTGAGGTAACTGAGGCACAGAGAAATTAAGTGACTTGCCCACAGTAACACAGCTGACAAGTGGCAGAGCCGGGGAGTCGAACCCATGAGCTCTGACTCCAAAGCTCAGGCTCTTTCCACTGAACCACGCTGCTTCTATAGAGAAGCTGCTTCTACAGAGAGTATAGAGAAGTCACACAACAAGGTAAAAAGAGCTGGGGTTAGAACCCAGGTTCTTTAACTACCAGGTCTGTGCTCTTTTCACCAGGCTACACTGCTTCCCTAAGGGAATATAGCTAAGGGGGACTCCAGACTGAGAAAGATTTCCCTGTCCATCCTGCTCCACCTACCTTTTTCAGGTTTCTCTGCCCAAGTCTGAGTGTGAGTGGAGAGGCAGTAGGGGGAGAAGAAGGAAACAAATGAGGGGAGGGAGGGAGATGCAGCATGACCTAGTTCATTCAATAGTATTTATTGAGTGCTTACTATGTGCAGAGCACTGTACTAAGCGCTTGGAATGTACAAATCGGTAACAGATAGAGACAGTCCCTGCCCTTTGATGGGCTCACAGTCTAATCGTGGAAAGAGCATGGGCCTGGAAGTCAGAGGTTGAGAGTTCTAATCTCAACTCTGCCACATGTCTGCTGTGTGGCCTTGGGCTAGTCACTTAACTTCTCTGTGCTTCAGTTACCTTATCTGTAAAATGTAGATTAAAACTGTGAGAGATGTGTGGGACAGGGACTATAGATTACTTTGTATCTACCCCAGTGCTTAGAACAGTGATTGGCACATAAGTGCTTAATAAATACCACAGATTATTATTATTTTAGTAGCTGAGGAGGGTGGACAAGAAGGGCCAGGCCTGGTCAAGTGAGGCTAGTTGAAAGGAGGCTGGAACTCACTTGTGGGCTAGGGAAATGGGAGGGAGAATGAGTGGAGGCGGTGCACATCTGTAGCCAATTCACTGTTTCTGGATGAGAGTCTCTCATGGACTTTTTAAGTAAAGGTGTACAGGGGAAATGGTTTGGAGTTCCCATGGAGACACCATGCAGGAAAGCTGAGCGGGTGACTTGGTTTCAGCTCCCAGCAAGAAGACTCTGAATCTTTCACTCTTCATATGGTAATCCCTTCCCAGTTGCCAGGAAAAGTGGAGGATGAGTGGGGGGAATAACTGCTCAGGGGCCCAGCATGAAGCGACACATGGTTCTCTTGGCTCAGCAGCATCCTCTCCAGATGTTTGAGGAACTGCTTTCAGGCAGTCACTGGTAACAGCACTGGAAGGGTCTCCCCGCTTCAGAAAAGCCCTAAGGTCCTGAGCTCTTCTGGGACCAATCTACAAGTTGACCAGCTCCAACAGCACACTGTCCAACCCCAATCCCCAAGACCGATAATAGAGATACCAAAGGAACCTATACAAGATTCAAACCCAAGTGCCTTTGGGTTTCAGGGACTTGAGGGTGCTAGAAATTTCAATGGCGGGGAAACTGCCTAAGTTGAAGCTTAGATAGGACTCTGCAAAGTCACCCTCTCAAACTCTCTCATCTTTCTTAGCCATATCTCAAGAGGAGAACTTCTGCCTGCTTTCAAAACGTAGCCCCTACTGGTGCCTCTGATTTCATCCCTTCTCACTTTCTAAAATCATTTGCTCCTACCCTTCTATCTTCCCTGACTGCCATCTTTAATTGGACACTTTCTGGATGGCTCTTTCTCCTCTGCCTTCAAACATGCTCAGTTGTCTTTTCCTAATAGTCTTTTTTAAGAACTTATATGCCAAGCACTGTATTGAGCCCTGGGGTGTATATATGAGGTCAGACACAGTCTATGTTCATTCATTCATTCAATTGTATTTATTGAGCTCTTACTATGTGCAGAGCACTGTACTAAGCGCTTGGAATGTACAATTCAGCAACAGATAGAGACAATCCCTGCCCAACAACGGGCTCACAGTCTAAATGGGGGAGACAGACAACAAAACAAAGCAAGGGGTCAGGAATCAATACCATAGAATCAGATATATGCACATCATTAATAAAATGGAGTAATAAGTAATATATATTATTATGCACAATTGCTGTGGAGAGGAGAAGGGGGAAGAACAGAGGGAAAGAGTAGGGGGAATGGGGAGGGGAGGAGGAGCAGAGGGAAAAGGACTCAGTCTGGGAAGGCCTCCTGGAAGAAGTGAGCTCTCAGTAGGGCTTTGAAGAGGGAAAAAGAGTTAGTTTGGTAGAGGTGAGGAGAGAGGGCATTCCGGGTCAATGGTAGGATGTGGGCTAGGGGTTGACAGCGGAAATTAGCAGCAGAGGAAGTTAGCAGCAGAGGAGCAGAGTGTAGGGGGTGGCTGTAGAAGGAGAGAAGGGAGGTGAGGTAGGAGGGGGCCAGGTAATGGAGAGTTTTGAACCCAAAAGTGAGGAGTTTTTGTTTCATGTGAAGGTCTATAGGCAACCACTGAAGGTTTTTGAGGAGGGGAGTGACATGCCCAGAGCATTTCTGTAGAAAGATAATCCGGGCAGCGGAATGAAGAATAGACTAGAGCGAGGAGAGACAGGAGGATGGGAGATTAGACAGGAGTATGATGCAATAATTAAGTTAGGCTATTATGAGAGCTTGTACCGGATGAGAGCTTGTACCGGCAAGGTAGCAGTTTGGATGGAGAGGAAAGGGCAGATTTTGGCGATGTTGTGAAGGTGAGACTGGCAGGTTTTGGTGACGGATTGGATGTGTGGGGTGTCTTAATCCCCATTTTCCAGATGAGGTAACTGAGGTACAGGAAAGTTATGTGATTTGCCCGAGATCACACAGCAGACAAATGGTGGAGTCAGGATTAGAACCTAGGTCCTCTGACTCCCAGGCCCCTGTTCTTTTCACTAACTCATGCTACTTGCCTGGTCTTCCTCCACTTCTCAACTCCTAACTGTGGGTATCCCCTCCAGGCTCTCTTTTGGGTCCCTGTGTCTTCTCGCTTTACACCTACTCCCTAGAGAACTCATCCACTCCCACAGCTTTAATTATCACCTCTAGGCAGATGATTCCCAAATCTTCCTCACTAGCCCTGACCTCTCTTCTCTGCAACCTCACATTTCCTCATGCCTCCAGGACATCTTTACAGGAATTGTCCCACTAGCACCTCAAACTCAATATGTCTAAAATCGAACTCCTCATCTTCTCTCCCAAATCCAGTTCTCTACCTAACTTTCCCATCACAGTTGAAAACAACACCATCCTTCCCATCTTTGAACTCTGCAAACTTGGTATTTTTTTTCAATCACCTTATTCAGTCTGCTGCAAAATTTTGACATTTTTTCCTCTGCAGCCAATCAGTCCCTGATATTGATTGAAACCTACTCTGTGCAGAGCACTGTACTGAGCCCTTGGGAGAGTGCATTGCAATTCAGCTGGTAGACATGATCTTTGTCCTCAGGGAACTTAGTGTCTAGCAGGAGAGAAAGACATTAAATAAATTGCAGAAAGAGAGATGGCACAGTCTAAGGATACGTACAAAAGTGCTTTTGTGGGGTGAATATCAGGCACTTAAAAGAGTGCAGAGCCAAGTGCATAGGTGATGCAGAAGAGAGGGTGAATAGGGGAGAAACTAGGACTTAATCAGAGAAGATTCTTGAAGGATTTGTGATTTTAGAAGGACTTTGAAGAGGGATAGAGTGGTGCTCTATCAGAATGAAGCGGGAGGGAGTTCCAGTCTTAGGGAGCCTGAGGGACAAAGCTTTAGCAGTGGGAAAGACAACGTTTTCTGGCTCTGTCCTTTTCTTTCTGCCCAAAAGGCCACCATCCTGGTTCAGATACTTTGCCTAGCCTGGATTGACTACTGCATTAGCTTCCTCACGGGTCATCCTGACTCCAGTCTTTCCCCTCTCCAGACTATTCTTCTCTGCTGCTGGATAATTTTCCCAAAATCTTTTTCTGCATGTCTTCGCATTCCTGAAGGCCTTCAGTGGTTACTTATTCTTCTCTGCAACAAGCAAAAACTCCTGACCATTGGCTTTAAGGCACTCACTCCGTTCTTTCCCACTTTTTCTTTTCTTTCACACTCCTTTCTTATGGTATTTAAGTGCTTAATATTGCCAGGCACTATACTAAGCACCTGGGTACATAGAAGTTAATTGGGTTGGACACAGTCCTTGTCCCACATGGTCCTTGTCCCCTTTATTCATCCCCCCTCCCAGCCCCACAGAACTCATGTTCTTATCTGTAACTTCTTTATTTATGTTAATGTCTGTCTCCTCCTCTAGATTGTAAATCCACTGTGGGCTGGGTATGTCTGTTTATTGTTTTATTGTATTCTCCCAAGCACTTAGTACAGTGTTTTGCACCCAGTAAGTGCTCAATAAATACAACTGACTGATACACAGGGCTCACAGACTTAATCCCCATTTTACAGAAGAGGTAACTGAGGCACAGAGAAGTTATCTGGCTTGCCCCAAATCACACAGTAGACAAGTGGCAGAGCTGGGATTAGAACCCAGGTCCTCTGACTCCCAGGCCTGTGATCTTCTTAATAGGCCACACTGCTTCTCATTAGACTATGCTGCTTCTCAATCTTAACCCACTTGTCTCACTCTAATCCCACTGTGCCCCTGTTTGTTCTCTTTGTTACTCTAAACTTTTGACTAACCTACTCACTGTACCTTGCTCTCATCTCTTCCACTTCTAACCCCTTGATCACACCCTTCTCCAGCCTTGCATTCCCTCCTCTTCATATCTGCTGGACCACAGCTCCCCCCATCTTCAAAGCTCTCATCAGTGCTTCAAACAGTGCTCGGCACATAGTAGTGCTTAACAAATACCATTATTATTTTAAGATCACATCTCTTCCTGAGATCTTTCCTGATTAATTTTTCCTCTTCACAGGTTTTATCCCTGCCAATTACCTCCCTGGCACTTTGTGCCAACTGTGTCCTTATGTTCTCACTTTTGAACATGTGCTATTGCTTAAGCGCTCATCTAAATACCCATTTTCCTTCCTCCCATCTACATTATATTTTCATGTTTCCCTTTCTACATTTTAAGCTCCTCAAAGACAGGGACTATGCCTAATAATAATAATTACGGTCTTTGTTAAGAACTTAACAAAGCATCTGAAAAGCAGCAAGACTTAGTGTATAGAGGACAGCCCTGGGAATTAGGTCCTGGGTTCTAATCCTGGTTCTGCCATATGTCTGTTGTGTGACCTTGGACATGCCACTTATCTTTTCTGTGCCTCAGTTGCCTCATCTGTAAAAGGGAGATAAGAATGTGAATCCCATGTGAGACAGGGCTGTGTCCAATCTGATTAGCTTGTATCTACACCAGCACTTAGAACAGTGCATGACACATAGTATGCACTTAGCAAGTACTATTGTGATTATTAACTTACTGTGTGGAAAGCACTTGTACTAAGTGGTGAAGTAAATACAAGATAAATAGGTCAGACACAATCCCTGTCCCACATGGGGCTGCCAGTCTAAGTGGGAGGGAGAACAGGTATTGAATTCCCATTTTACAGATGAAGAAATGGAAGCACTGAGAAGTTAAATGACTTGTCCAAGGTCACACAGCAGGAAGAAAGCAGAGCTGGAATTATAGCCCACACTCTGACTCCATAGGCCTGTACTCTTCCCACTAAGCCATGCTAATATGCTAATATTAATAATAAAAATAATAATGTTGGTATTTGTTAAGCACTTACTATGTGCAGAGCACTGTTCTAAGCGCTGGGGTAGATGCAGGGTAATTGGGTTGTCCCATGAGAGGCTCACAGTCAATCCCCATTTTACAAATGAGGTAACTGAGGCACAGAGAAATTAAGTGACTTGCCCACAGTCACATAGTTGACAAGTGGCAGAGCTGGGATTCGAACCCATGACTTCTGACTCCCAAGCCTGGGCTCTTTCCCCTGAGCCACAATATCATACTCTACTGTGTGCCTGCACCTAGTAGGTGATCGATGAATTCAATTGATTGAGATTTGGCTCTATTTAATAATAATGTTGGTATTTGTTAAGCGCTTACTATGTGCCGAGCACTGTTCTAAGCGCTGGGGTAGACACAGGGGAATTAGGTTGTCCCACGTGGGGCTCACAGTCTTAATCCCCATTTTACAGATGAGGGAACTGAGGCACAGAGAAGTTAAGTGACTTGCCCACAGTCACACAGCCGACAAGTGGCAGAGTTATCTGGGTAACATAGGATCTGGGGACTCCTTGGGCTATTGGAGGGATCTCTTGATGGATGAGGGGAGGGATTGGAACATCACTTATTAAAGAAAACTGATGAGGGTGACACCTACCGATATGGAGTTGGGATTAGAGAAACAGCGTAGTGCAGTGGAAAGAGCACGGGCTTGGGAGTCAGAGGTCATGTGTTTGAATCCCCACTCTGCCACTTGGCAGCTGGGTGACTATGGGCAAGTCACTTCACTTCTCTTTTACCTCATCTGTAAAATGGGGATTGACTGTGAGCCTCACGTGGGACAACCTGATTACCCTGTATCTACCCCAGTGCTTAGAACAGTGCTCTGCACATAGTAAGTGCTTAACAAATACCAACATTATTGTTATTAGAGAAGCAGTGTGGCTCAGTGGAAGGAGCACGGGCTTGGGAGTCAGAGGTCATGGGTTCGAATCCCAGCTCTGCCACTTGGCAGCTGGGTGACTGTGGGCAAGTCAACTTCTCTGGGCCTCAGTTACCTCATCTGTAAAATGGGGATGAAGACTGTGAGCCCCACGTGGGACAACCCGATTACCCTATATCTACCCCAGTGCTTAGAACAGTGCTCTGCACCTAGTAAGCGCTTAATAAATACCAACATTATTATTGTTATTATTATTATGCTTCTTGCAGGAATGAAGGATGAGACATGAAGAGCTGGATCTGGCCAACAGATGGCGCTGCTATGGCTGAAAACCCCGGCATGCCATTACATGTAAATGAGGCCCAAGAAATGGGCTGCTGGGAATCATCTTTTTATAAAGTTTGGCCACAGCCTAGTATGCAGGAGAGAAGCTCACATCTGTTCAAGTTGGGTTAGGGGGCTTTTTGGCCGGAGGTGATGGCGGCTTGCCATCTTTCCCAGGCCAAGGATTCACAGATGCTGTGAAATCCCCTGAGAGTTTCGTTGGGATTGAAAGGGAGCTGGGTTGCCAACCATTGCCCAGCAGGGAAGGTCCCAGGATGCCAGTGTAAGAGATGATCTTGGCTCGCTCCACAAACTGTCAAATCAACTCGCAAGGGTACAACTCACCTCATGGGAGTGGCACTGCCTCTGAAAAGTCACTTCACCTCTCTGGGCCTCAATCCTGAACTGGAAAAAACGGACCCATCACGGACGAAATTGTGCACTGATCTCAACTGCTCACCAATCTCCCCCTGGAAGCTCCTTGAGTCTTCTGCATCACTCCAAAAGCAGAAACCAGATTATTATGATAATGGATTTGTTAAGCGCTCATTTTGTGCCAAGAACTGTTCAAAGTGCTGGGGTGAATATAAGCTTATCTGGTTGGACCCACATTCCATTTCCCACCTGGGTCTCACAATCTTAGCAGGTTGGACACTGTCCCTAGTGGGTTCATGGTCCTAATCCCCATATTACAGATAAGGTAACTGAGGCCTTGGTAAGTGAATTGACTTGCTGAAGGACACACACACACAAGTGGCAGAGTTGGGATTAGAACTCAGGTCGTTCTGGCTCCCAGGCCCATGGTCTATGCACTATGCCATGCTGCTTCTTATGAGGGAACAGCAGGACCTGAGAGAGGGTACACTATCTCATCTATGTATGGGGCCTGGGCATTCCTCAGTCCTGCCCTGCTCCCCTAGTTAGGAAAGAAAAGCCCTAGACTTGTCTCTCTTGGGAAGTTTGATATGCAGAAGTTACATCTTGAAAGTGGTTTAGTATAGCAGGTGTCCTGGACTTAACAAATTGTCTTTCTAGATTGGCTGAGACCCTAAATGTTCCTGGTCAGAAATCATGGCCTCTTTCTTGCCTGAAATGGATGGAGAGGTACATCTGGACCTCAGAGCCAATGGGCCCCAACTACTGCATGGACTATCTAGAGGTCAACTGGGCAGAGTCATTACTTCTAGACTTTGCAGGGAAGAAAGCTCAAATAAGAAAATCCAAGGTGGATGATTCTCTACTTTCTACCCTTGGCTCCTCATTGGCAATGCAGGCAATGGGACTGACAGGAATGACAATTAAGGGGATGAATTGTGGTTTCGATCACTTTTAACCCCACCATGCAGGGCTCTCTCCATCACTCGCTCTCTTCACCATGTTTGATGCTCAACTTATCCAATGGAGTTTTGGAAGTAATGCTTGCCTCAAGTCACTCGATCCATCAGTCGTATTTATTGAGCGCTTCATTCATTCAATAGTATTTATTGAGCGCTTACTATGTGCAGAGCAATGTACTAAGCACTTGGAATATGCAATTCGGCAACAGATAGAGACAATCCTGGCCCAATGACAGGCTCACAGTCTGCAGAACACTGTACAAAGTGCTTGGGAGAGTATAACAGAGTTGGTAGACAGCTTCTCTGACCACAATGAGCTTACAGTCTAGAGGTCCCAGATCTCATTTATTTGTCTCTTTGTGGCTCTCTGAGTGTCTCTCCGCAACTCTTTCCTCTGTCCTCCCAGCTACTACCTTCCTCCCCTTTTTGGGATGAAGGCTATTTTTATTTTATTTTATGAAATTTGTTTTTTGAAATAATTAACCACCTTCTCACAGCAATTTTTCTTCACACTGGAATGTAAAATATGTAAAATCACATAACACATTGGAATATTTTTTTAACACTAGCTTTAAATTATGCAGATGCTGTATTGTGATAAATATGCCTGTGAGTTGGGTTCTGTGTATTTCATTCTAGGGCTCAGAGCCCATGGGAAATAGGTCTCAGCCACCCTTAGTTGGACTGTGGATTCCAGTTCTTCCCTTTGGTCCTTGGGTTGGGGTCTGTCTGGTCGTTTGGCAGGGCAGGCTAGTGGTTGTCTCTCCACTCCTAGGGATTGCTCTCTGTGGGGCTTGGAGAAGGGACAGAAAATAGAGCTGAACTCCTCGAATTGAGTGATGAGGTTGGGAATGGGATAAACCTTGAGGAGAATGAAGTAAGAGCTGGGAGGAACAATCAATTGATGGTATATATTGAGTGCTTATTGTGTGTAGATTATTTAGCTAAGCGCTTGGGGAAATACAATACAACAGAATTGGTAGATGAAACCACTGCCTACAAGGAGCTGTAATCTATAAATTTATAGGCTTATAGACATTAAAATGAATTAGGGATAGGGGAAATAGTAGAAAAACTCTCTAGAAGGAGTAGGAGTCAGAATGGCCATATCTCTGGGAGCCTTTTCTTTCAGCATCCGGTTCCAGAACCCACAACAACAACTGGTTTGACATTTGAAAATCCAGAATGTTAAGGTAGAAGAGAGTCCACACAGGTCTCTAGCTCATCCCCCTGATCCTGTTTTCCCTTTCCTGGCAAAACAGAAATATTGGTGAAATAGTGTTTCCCATGAACATCATCCCTAAGCTTCCAGACAACTAACCCTCCCTTTTTTTTAGAAACCACTGATGGACCACCACAAGCCACTGATGGGGAGATGCTATGGTTGCTTGAGGGTGTAGTTCCTGGGGCTAGAGTTACAATCGCTCCTGGTCAGGCACTCACAGAGCTGGAGATGGAAGTTTCACTCCTCCAGCATTTCTCCTTGATTGGATTTTCCTTTGGATCCTACAGTACCTGGCATGACCTCCTTGACTGACCCTTGCTCCTGCTTCAAGAATAATAATTATGGTATTTAAGTGCTTACTATGTGTCAGGCTCTGTTCTAAGTGCTGGGGTAGGTACAAGATAATTGGGTTGGACAAAGTCCCTATCCCTCCTATGGCTCACAGTCTTAATCCCCATTGTACAGATGAGGGAACTGAGGCCCAGAGAAGTGAAGAGACTTGTCCAAGGTCAAGTGGCAGAGCCAGGATTAGAACCCATGATCTTCTGACTCCCGGACCCATGCTGTATCCACTAGGCCACTCTTCTTCTCTTGGGAGTTGTCAGCCAAGAGAAAATCAAATCGCCAGGTGCACACAAGCTACCCACCCTACTCCCAACTCTCTTTCTCACACATATGCAATCACACACACACAATTTTCCCTGTCCTCCTCTTGGTAGCTGATCAGCTGTTTCCCATTACCCAGCATCACCATTTCAACACTTAGTGGTTTCCTTTGCTCTCCACAAGAATTGGTTGCAATCCAGGGTCCCATCCTAGTGGCTCGCTGAGAGATGGGGACACAGAGGTCAGCTCTCAGGCTCCAGTAATGCTTGCTGGGTGGGGAAATATACACTCATGGAACAGAATGAAGCCTAGTGCATCCATTAGTCAGTGGGGGAAAAGTGGACGGAAGGAGAATTCCAGGGATTAAAATTTCCATCTCCGAGAGAGCACCATTGTTCCAAGCGACTGATGTGCCCCAGCTAACTAGGAGAAAGCCCTTCTAAATGTTTCAGTGGAAGAAGAGCTTTCAGAAACCACATCAACATTAGCAAAAGCTGTCCCTTGGATTTAGATTTTGAACTTTTTTCATTAGCAGAAGCTTTAGTCAGTGAGCAAAAATAACTATTCTAGGAAAAGGTAATACCTTTGTCGGTCTGACTCTCTGACTCTGTTCTTCTCCGGCTCCGTCTTTCTGTCTTTCCCTGTTTCTGTGTCTTTCTGTCTCTGACAACTCTCTGCCCATATCTATCTGGTGACTAATTCCTCACTGCTGCTGCAGCAGCCAATGAACCTGGGATTTTGAGTTGCCAGGACCTGCTCTGGCTGCACAGTCCCAGTCCTGTAACCTTTGACTTCTGCTCTAACCTTTGACTTCTGCTCTCTTGTCCTTCTCTGGAAGTTGGTAAGAGATGACAACCACCAGCACTCGCTTCCAACACCCGGCTTCCCCAGGTATGGCCTTGGTCTTACCCACGCATAACAGATCATGATGTTTACCAAATGTTTGGTACAGTGCTCTGCACATAGTAAGTGCTCAGTGAATATGACTGATTGACCAGGATTCTCTGGGTTTTCCTCTCTGAGATCTGCTGTAGAAGGGAAATAGCAGTCATGGGGTTGGGATGCAGTCTGCATCCTTGTCCTGTCTTCCCCAAGCCCTGGCTCTCTTGGTGCTAATGCTGACCCAGAAGGGCCCAAGAACCTTTCTCTTCCCAGCCAACATGTTCTCTGAAGGTGGAGAATTGCCCTCAGCAGGGGATAGAGATGATGCTCTTCTTCCCACTCCCACCCCATCGTCTCTGGACAACTCACCTTGTTCCCTATGCTGTCCTGGGTCTGAGGGCACATTTGAGAAAGAAGCTCCTGTAGGATTTAGGGAGAGTTAGATATGAACCAATCCAACTCTTCATAACTGCCTAAGATGGCCTCATCCTCCCTCTCCCCAGAACCCCTGTTGGCGAGAGGCATTTCCAGCCTCTCGGAGGCTCAGGCAGGCCAACACCACTTCTGACTTTCTAGGCCCTTAGCTGTAATTAAAAAGAATAAGATACATGAAAAAATCCTCCTGAAATCCCTTGGAAACTGTCTGATGTACAACCTGGAGTATCACAACTCACTTTCTTTTCAAATATACTTTCCTTATACACCTAAAAACAAGTTGTGAAACTTACCAAGTGCCAACAAATGAGCAAGTATCTAAGTCTGAGACTTGGGGTCTAGGCTAGGAATTGACTCCCGCCTGAACCCCAGGTGGTGTCTTCAGGGAAAGACATCTCAGAGCTAGGGAACTGCTGGAGGAAAGCCGTTTCTGGCAGTTTCTGGCACAAGGAACCCCAACAAGACCCAGAAACTCCAGAAGGGCAAAAGCAGTGGAGTGTATACACCAGACCACCACTCTCCCAACCTTCAAAGCACTCTTTAGGCCACATCTCCTCCAAGAGACCTTCCCCAATTAAGCCCTCTTTCTCCCGGCTCCCTCTCTCTCCTGTGTCATCTATGTACTTGGATCTGTGACCTTTGGGCATTTGATATTGGCCCCAACTTCATCCTCACAGCACTTATGTGCATATTTTTATATTGTATAATATAAATTATTTATTTGTATTAATATCTGTCTCCCTCCAGACTGTAAGTCAGTTGTGGGCAGGGAACATGTCTGGAAAATCTTTTATACTGTATTCTCTCCCGAGCGCTTAATATGTTGCTCTGCACACAGGAAGTGCTCACCACTGATCGAATGACTGATAGTAAACCAGAGACCAAGGGGCTTGTGGGGCTGAGATGCTAAGGAATCTGGCCTGGAAGCAGAAAGACGGTGGGGGGAAAGAGGAGGAACCACATTTTTGACTCAAGTGGCATTTGCCTCCTGTTCTTCATGCCCATTCAAAACTACATTTCTCCAGCACATGAGTTGGGTCCCAAGGGGTTCTCCTGGCCCAGACTTCAATTACACTAGAGTTTAAAGAGATTGATTTTTTGTTTCAGTTGAGTGATCGGCCTATTACAAAGTGGGAGGTGTGAGAAAGTAAACTAAAACTGGGGAATGTATTCCAAACATCCTTTGGCCTTCCTTTCCCTTCTTCCCCCCTGCCCCCAGCCAAGTCCCCAGCTGGGAAGTGCTGCCCACGGTGGCAGCTTTGAACGGAGGAAATAGAACAATTCAGAAATGTTCCTCTCAGAAAAGGGGTTGCATTTCCTTCTTCTGTCCCTTTTATTTGCCTGCCTTCCAATTAATAGTCTTACTAAGCACTTACAACATGCGAAGCACAGTATTAAATGCAAGGAGGAATTCATGGACATTGATTCAGACACTGTCCCTGACCCTCAAGAATTCACAGACTAAAATGGGGGAGGGCAGGCAGACAGGAGAAAAATCAGGCAACACTGGGACAAGCTCTGTCACCAGCTGTGGCAAAATTTTCCTCTCTAGATTGTAAACTCCTGAAAGTCAGAGATCACACCCTTTACTAGAGAAGCAGCATGGCCTCATGGAAAGATCACAGATCTGGAAGTCAGAGGACCTGGATTCTAATCCTGACCCTGCTGCTTGTTTACTGTATGATCTTGGGCATGTCACTTAACTTCTCTGTGCCTCTATTTCCTCTTATATAAAATGGCAACTTAATACCTGTTCTCTCTCTTACTTAGAATCTAAGCCCCATGTGTCCATCCTAATTATCTTGTATCTATCCCAGCGCTTAGTACAGCGGTTGGCAAATAGATGCTTAATGAATTCTGTAATTATTATAATTATTATTTTGCATGTTCCAGATCAGACACCATCCCACAGGATTTACAGTCTAAGGAGGAGGCAGAACAAGAACCTTATCCCTATTTTAAAAATAAAAAAACCGAGGCACAGAGCAGTTAAATGACTTGCCCAAAGTCACACAGTAGGTAAGAGTTGGAGGTCAGATCTTCTGGCTCCCAGGTCTGTGGTCTTTTTACTACCAGGCTATCTATCAGGCTGGATGGGAAGCAGGGGTTCAAGGTAATTGAGGACCTTTCCACCTCCCAATTTAGCCAAATATGGGTGAGAGATATAAACCTGGAGGCTCTGTTCACCTGCATTAAAATGGCATTCTTTTAGAAGGACCTGGAGAGACAGTGGGCTGGGGAGAGGAAGAAATTAGCAAATGCTGCTGATTTAATCCCATTTCTTTCAACTCTGGAGGGTCTGATGAAGGGTTATTGGACCAAGGGACTACTAGGACCATGAGTGGTGGTACTCAACCAATCACTTTTTTTAGCAGGATGAACTTGTGGAAAGAGCACAGGCCTAGGAGTCAGAGGACCTGGATTCTAATCCTCCATCTGCCACTTGACTGCTATGTGACCTTGGGCAAGTCACTTAACTTCTCTGTGCCTTAGTTCCCTCATCTATAAAATGAAGACTCATTGCTTATTCTCCTGCTAGATTATGAGCCCTTTGTAGGACAGAGAGTGGACACAGTCTGATTATCTTGCATTTTACCTAGTGCAGTGTTTGGTATAAAATAAGTACTTAAGTATGGTAATGATTATGATAATAATGCCAATCACTTGTTGGATGCAGAGTTTAACTTTCCTAAGAAGGAGAAGGAGGACACAAATGCAGAGGGGTGTTTTACCATTAAAGCTTTCTACTTCTTGGAGTTTCTGATTTAGTTCTCCATATTGGGTTGTAACCGGTATGTTTTTCTGGGGGCAGAGGGAAAGACTACAATACTGAAGAAAGCTCTCCCCAAACCCTAACCTCTGCTACTTAACCCTTGCCAAACTGGGACTGGAGAATTTACAGTTAAATTCTTTGCTTGAATTTTATCCCTCAAAGAAGAAATAAATTGAAGAGACTTACCTTCTTGCTGCTGCTGCTGCTGCTGCTGCTGGATCCCGGGCCTGGACCAAATGTAGCTGGGGTCTGTCCACTCCTTAAAGGGTCATGGCTCTTTTTCACTGATGCTGCTGTACAAAAATCTTTACAAATCTCAGGGTTAGGGCAGACCAGATCTGAACCCTTCCATCCCTTTCAGGCAGGCCTCCAGGATGGACCTGGATGGAGCTGAAGCTGTTGAGCTCAGGTTCCTCAGGGAACACAGGAAGGGGGAAGAGATAGGTCCATTGTGATGCCTGGCTCCCAGGCTTATCTAATAAAGAGCAGGGCCCTCAGCCCTTCTCCAAAGCTAGAGAGCCCACGCCTCCAGCAGTTTCGTCAGCTTCACCAGAAACCTTCATCATCCTCAGGTCCGCAGTCAGTAGCCCTGTTTGTCTGTCCATCATGGGTGTTTATAGAATGCCATTCCCAAGGGAGAGCCAGCACCGGCCTCCCGTTGATTCAAATGTTTCTACCAGCACACGTGATTCACTTCCTGTACCTCCCTGCCCCTACCGCTTCCCAGCACTCTCTTGGATAGGTTTGGGGGCTCAGAGTGTCAGGCCTGTCCTCAGCAAGCCTTCTCTCCTGGACAGATAGTCCTCTCCATATCTTCCTGAGGTGGGTAGCTGAAAAATCAATCTTTATCCATCCCCTGGACCCTGTCATAAATGTCTTGAGTCAGCGGGCATTTTCCAATCTGCCCATTTCTTAGCCAGAATAGGAGTAATGAATGCTCCTCGGCCCTTTCTCCCTCCTCTGGGAGTCCCAGCTGACTGCAGAAACCAGCATTCAGTAGATTTCATAGCATAGTGGATATAGCACAGGCCTGGGAGTCAGAAGGTCATGGGTTTCAATCCTAGCTCTGCCATCTGTCTTTTGGGTGGCTTTGGGCAAGTCAATTAACTTCTCTGTGCTTCAGTTACCTCATCTGTAAAATGGGGATTAAGACTGAGCCCCATGCTGGACAGGGACTGTGCCTGGCCCAATTTGTTTATATCTACCCCAGTGCTTAGTACAATGCCTGGACACATAGTAAGTGCTTAATAAATACCACAATTATTTAGAGTGAGAGTCTCTTGGTAGGTGAAGGGCTCTAGGGTGATTTCCTGGGGAACAACCAGACTTTCCTAGAACCCAGTTCAGTTCTCTGCATCCTGCCAGAAAAGCCCGTAGGCAAAGGGAAGGAGGAGGAGAAGTTAGGGGACAAGGCACTTGGCTTCAGGAGAAGAGGGACAGTGTCCCATCTGAGCTCTGCCTAGGACATTGCATGCCTTGGACATATTGGGTCAGTATCAAACAATCATATCTGAGGAACAGAGTGCCTCAGGTCTCCTGGAGGGGAATGCCACATCCATCTTCTGCCCAGAGAACAAGAAATGTGGGGACATTAGGGATAGGGCTGACAATGGTGGTAAATTCATTCGCCGTCTGTAAAAATGTGCTAAAATTGGCCGTGTCTGAAAAGTCTATAAGAAATATTTGGGTGTTAGTAAGTGCAGGTGCCTTCCGCCCAGGTGTAATAATAATAATGAAGGTATTTGTTACTTACTATGGTGCTTACTATGTGCCAAGCCCTGTTCTAAGCGCTGGGGTGGATACAAAGTCATTGAGTTGTCCAATGTGGGGCTCACAGTCTTCATCCCCATTTGACAGATAAGGTCACTGAAGCCCAGAGAAGTGAAGGTCTAAGGTCACCCAGCATACAAGTATTGGAGGCGGGATTAGAACCCACGTCCTTTGACTCTTAAGCCCAGGCTCTTGCTCCTAAATGATGCTGAGTGATTTCCCAGGACAGGAGCCGCCTGGGGGTCATGTAAGCTCGTCTCTCTAGGCTGTAAGCTTGTCGTGGGCAGGGAATGTGTCTGTCTATTGTTACATTATACTCTTCCTAGTGCTTAGTACAGTGCTCTGCACAAAGCAAGCACTCAGGAAATAATAGAGAATAAATTACCTCCGTCACCCCAACTCCTGTGTTCCATGCCTCTGCCATCACCATTGCATTTGGAGGTCACCAAACAGCTTGCCGTGCATCTGTCCGGCTGCGTCCATGGGAACAACCACTGCCTCCCCGTCCTCTGCAGCTTTCAATGATTTGTAGAAAAGTCTAAAAGTTGGTAACTTTTATTCATACTGTTCATAAAAATGGTTCTCAGCAGATGACTGAGAATCAGGTGGACCCTGATAAGACAAAAGATAGAATTTTGTCCTTATAAAATCTTAGTTTTGAACACTGTCAGGCGGTGGGAGCATTTGGCCTTGCCCTTCCCACCGCACTAGACCAATGAGCTGTGGTGCTTGTGACCTGTGTGGGGCTTCCTCCCCCTGCACGGTCCCAGAGCTCTGCTCCTGAATGGCTTGGCCTGAGCTGGGGGGATGGGGGAGAGGAGGAGAAGGTCTGGACCTGGGGCCGTTCTGGCTCTCAGACTCTGCAGGATCTTGTCTGAGTTTGAGAAGCCTGAAAACAGCTCCTTCAACTGCAGTGCCCCAGTGCTCTTATTGTGTTCATCCTTGTCCTTCTGTTCTTTTTTTTTGTGTGTGTGCCTTTGTGTAGTCAATCTTTCCTTACGTGCCCCTCAACTTTAGATTTTGAGTCCTACTAAGGGCCAGAGACCAAATCTTGTTTTTCTTTTATTGTCTTCTTCCCCAGAACTTAGTCTAGTTTTACAATAGTAACTATTATTATAATATTTGTTCATTAAGCAGTGCAGCACGGTTTAGTGGAAAGAGCATGGGCTTGGAAGTCAGAGGAAGTGAGTTCTAATCCCAGCTCTGCTACTTGTCTGCTGTGTGACTGTGGGCAAGCCAACTTAACTTCTCTGTGCCTCAGTTACCTCATCTGTAAAATGGGGATTAAGACTGTAAGCCCCACGGGGGACAACCTGATTACCTTGTATCTACCCCAGTGCTTACAACAGTGCTTAGCTTATAGTAAGCGCTTAAATACTATTAATATTATTATTATGCATCAAGAACTATTCTATATACTGAGGTAGATTCAAGTTAATCATATTGAACACAGTCCCTATCCCACTTGGGGCTCACAGTCTAAGTAGGAGGGAGAACAGATATTTAATCCACATTTTACAGATGAGGAAACTGGGGCACAGAGAAGTTAAGTGACTTGCCCAAGGTCACATAGCACGCAATTGGCAGAGCCAGGATTAGAACCCAGGTCCTTCAACTCCCAGGCCTGTGCTCTTTCCACTAGGCCATGCTGCTGCTTCTTGGTGTTTTGCACACAGTAGGCTCTCAGTAAATACTATTTGAATGACTGAAAGAATCCATACCTGTTATCCTGTGTGCAATTCTGGCCACTGCATCTTTGGGAGGATGGAGTAGAGCTACCTGGAGCAAGAGCAAAGAAAAACAACCAAGATGATAAGGGGGAAGGAGAAGCTTTTATATGAGAAGAGAGTAAAAAGATCGGGATTCTAGTCTGAAAAGACGAAGGCTGTGAAAGAAAGTGATCAGCGCTTACAGTCTCCTCAGGGTGGGGACACAGCAAGCGTGGAATTGTTGTTTCCTTAATCCCGTACCACCATGACGGGAGAAGGCATCGAAGCTAGAAAGTAGTTGTTTCAAAACAAGGAAAAGGAAACACTTCTTCACCCAGCGGGTGGTAACATATGGAATTCGTTACCACAGGAAGTTACGCCCGCTAAAAGTATCAGGAGGTTCAGGGGAGGCTTGGTTAGATTCTTAGATGAGAAATCTGTGATAGGCTGCCAGAGGGAATGTTAGGGTTATTAACTTCAGGACAGATGCCAAAGAATCTATAATAATAATAATAATAATTGTGGTATTTGTTAAGAGTTTATTATGTGTCAGCCACTGTACAAAGTGCTGGGATAAATACAAGCTAATCAGGTTGGACACAGTACCTGTCCCCACATGGGACTCGTAGTCTTAATTCCCATTTTACAGATGAGGTGACTGAGGACCAAGAGAAGTGATGTGACTTGCCCAAGTTCACAAAGCAATCAAACGGCAGAGCTGGTATTAGAATCCATGTCCTCTGACTCCCAAGCCTTGGTCTTGCCACTAGGCCATGCTGCTTCCATCTTATTCTTCCAAGCATCTGATTGCCACGATAGGTGATCAAGCTTCAGGCTGAGTTGACAGTTGGTCCAACCAAATACTGGTACTGCTTCTGGTCTGATTTTATTGTAGGATAACAAAAGGGTACCAAGCTTAGCCGACTTTGGAGACAAAGGTTCCTCCAAGGAGTTTTCGTTTTACAGGCTACAGAGTTTGCCAGTGACTACAGGAAATCTGAAATTCTAAAACATAAAATCTTTCTCCCAACATTAAAAGAAGAAAATAGTTTCATCTTCATTGCCCTTTCAGTAGGACATTTCCCATGAAGCCCAAGATCATGACTGTATAGAATCCAGCCTGTCTGCCCTGCGGAGAGATGACTCTTCCCTGCCTCCCCACATCATCAGTCAGAGAGACCTCCCAGACCCAGGGCATCATGCCAGGTCCTGACCAGAGGACCCATAAAGGAAAGTTTTCTGTACAGCTTTTTCACACTGCTCTGGCTTGCTGGAGCTTCCCAAGTTTCCCGGCTGAAGCTGATTAGGAGTGACAAATTGTACTACTGTACGAAAACCCGGGAGGGTCTCCACATCCCTTAAGAAGGAAAAAAAAACTTGATCTGATATTGCCATTTTGTTCATGACCAGGGGCACATCCCCAATGGTCCTGCCTATTCCCACTTGTTTGGGAAGTATTTCATTCAAAGGCTCTTCTAGCATGAACACGACTCTCCCATAAACCCCTTGGACCCCCGGCTTTGCTTCAATCCTGCACTCAGATATCTGCTTTGGATGTAATTCTTTCTCATTCATTCATTTAATAGTATTTATTGAGCGCTTACTATGTGCAGAGCACTATACTAAGCGCTTGGAATGTACAAATCGGTAACAGAGACGGTCCCTGCCCTTTGACGGGCTTACAGTCTAATCGGGGGAGACGGACAGACAAGAACAATAGCAATAAATACCTGAAGCACATAGCCTTTTTAGCTAGCTCTCTAACTTGGAGCCTGAGTCTCCCTGTTAGGTTGCTGGCATTAGTAGGGGAAAGCCATCAGCTTGGCCACTTGCCATAAGATTCTCCTCCCAGTATATTCCGGTTGTTGCTAGAGCACTTCGGTTCCAACAGGAAGAGATGGGTGGCTCAAGAGTGAATGGCCATCCCCCTGTCTGCCTTTGAGAGAGCTTCTGGGGTCATGGTGTGGGAAGGGCAGTTAAAATGGGACAGTAGGGTTTGAAAGGATGGACATTTAGCCAGTTGGGATAGTACAACGATTCTTGCACCTCCAGATGTGCAGGTTATCAACAGTCACAGAAATATCCTGACCATGGCGTTCTGCAGGCCCAGCATTCTCATTTCTCAAAGGTTTAAATAGAAGCATAAGATGGTTGAAAGGAGGGAGAGAAGGAGGCAGTGTGGTCTAGCAGAAAGAGCACAGGCCTGGGAGGCAGGTGACCTTGATTATAGCCCTGGCTCTGTCACTTGCCTGCTGTATGACCTTGGGCAAGTCATTAACTTCTTTGTGTCTTAGTTTCCTCATTTGTAAAATGGAGATAGAGTACCTGTTTCCCTTCCTCCTGGACTGTAGCCCTACCTAGGACAGGAACTGGATCCGATCACCTTGCCTTTCACCTCCCCCTACCATTTAGCACCATGCTTGGCACAAAGCAAGCACTTATTAAGTACCAGTGTTAAAATAACAATAATAATTGTAGTTCCCCATGACGATCAATTCTTCAACAGTTTCTAAAATGGTAACCTTTGAGCACTCTGGTGAGTTTTCTTCCTCAAATAAGTCATCCAAATGTTTGGATCCTTTGCCCATAGCAAGCATATGATCTCCCTTCCCAGTTTTCCCTTAAGCTATCCTTCGGATTTACACAGCCACCCAGGAAATCAGTGTTGGTGGGATGCTGTTTGCCGGTAGGAGGGTGGTGGACACTACAGCTGGGCCTCTGCTGAGAACCCGATCTTCACATCCCCAGAGATTCAGAGTTTCTATGAATGACTGTTTAAATATCACTATAGGGGCTGTGGGCATTTTTCCCCATGGGAAAAATGGCAGACAGGTCCATTTGGGGACCAAGCAAATTCATTTACTCTTCAAATGTTTCCCTCCCCTCCATTCCTAGATAGTAAGTGGGGACTACCCTCTCCACACCCCCTCCAGACCCCACAGCCTGAGGTGGTAATACGGAGCCAGGCTGTAAACCTTTTGACTAGGCTCAGGCTACAGAGCACGCAGCCCTGTATGGGAGTGAGGAGGTTGGCGCCCCTTAGTCATTCGGGGTTAGAGATCTGGAAATTGTTTAGGGTATGAGGGAGGGAGTGGATGAGATTGAAAGCACAGCCTCCCCAAGAGACCCCACGCTGCCCGCAAAGGAACGCAGAGACCCAAGGAAGCCAGGTTTCTGCCCCACTCCTGCTGATGGAGCAACCCATAGAGGTCCCAGGTTTAAACTTGTTGGCATGCTGGGCTGCCTGAGCTGTTCCTCCTCTTAAACCCCTCTGATTTCTATGGCCATCAGGCATCTGTTTCAGCAGAAAGACATTGGAACAGTGCTCAGTGCTTAGAACAGTGCTCAGTACTTAGTGTCTAGTGCTTAGAACAGCAGTTCCTCTAGACTGGAAACTCATCCTCCAGACCGTAATCTTGTTATGGGCAGGGAATGTGCTGGTTATCAGCATGGCCTAGTGGCCTGGGCTTGGGAGTCAGAGGTTGTGGGTTCTAATCCTGGCTCTGCCACCTGTCAGCTGTGTGACTTTGGGTAAGTCACTTCACTCCTCTATGCATCAATTCCCTCATCTGTAAAATGGGGATTAAGTCTGTGAGCTCCCAGTGAGACAACCTGATTGCTTGTATCTACCCCAGTGCTTTGAACAATGCTTGGCACATAGTAAGCGCTTAACAAATACAGTTATCGGCACTTAGAACAGTGCTTGGCAAATAGTAAATGCCCAGCATTATTATTATTATATTTTTGCGTCGTACTCTTTCAAGTGCTAAGTACAGTGGTCTGCATACAGTAAGTGCTCAATAAATACGACTGATCGACTGGCATGGAGTAAGCGCTTAAATTCCATAATGATAAGCATGAACTACTGGCATCGTAATGAGTCCCTCCAGTTCTAACTCTCTATTTAGTGTCCTGCTGTATGACTTTGGGCAAGCCACTTAATTTCTTTCTGTCTCAGTTTCCTAATTTGTAAAATAGAGATAGAGTACCTGTTTTCCCTCCCTCCTGGACTGTAGCCCTACATAGGACAGGGACTGGGTCTGATCAGCTTGCCTTTTACACCCTCCCACTATCATTTAGCACCATGCTTGGCACATAGTAAATGCTTAACAAATACCATCATCATCATCATTATTATACTGTGGTGTCGTCCTGTTTCAAGTGCTAAGTACAGTGGTCTGCATACAGTAAGTGCTTAATAAATACGATTGATAGATTGGCAAAGAGTAAGTGCTTAACAAATTCCATAATGAACTACTGGGTTCTTAATGAGTCCCTCCAGTTCTTATTCTTAGAGAAGCAGAGAGGCTCAGTGGAAACAGCCTGGGCTTGGGAGTCGGAGGTCATGGGTTCTAATTCAGGCTCTGCCACTTGTCAGCTGTATGACATTTACTATATGCCAAGCACTGTTCTAAGTGCTGAGAATTGTATTTGTTAAGCGCTTACTATGTGCCAAGTCACTTCACTTCTCTGTGCCCCAGTTACCTCATCTGTAAAATGGGGATGAAGACTGTGAGCCCCACGGCGGACAACGTGATGACCTTGCATCCCCCCCAGCGCTTACAACAGTGCTGGACACATAATAAGCACTTAACAAATGCCATCATCATTATTATTATTACTCTCTATTTGGTGTCCTCCCACTTGGAAAAAGAATATGAACCTTTTCAGAGTCAAAAACAAGGGCCTGGAACCTCACCCCCTCCCCAGTTTTTACCGTGCCACTTGAGGGTGCATTCCTAGACTGTTCTCTCCCCTTCTTCCTCTCCCAAAGTGGGTTTAATAATAATAATGTTGGCATTTGTTAAGCGCTTACTATGTGCAGAGTACTGTTCTAAGCGCTGGGGTAGACACGGGGTAATCAGGTTGTCCCTCATGAGGATCACAGTCTTAATCCCCATTTTACAGATGAGGTAACTGAGGCACACAGAAGGGAATAATAATAATAATGTTGGTATTTGTTAAGCGCTTACTAGATGCAGAGCACTGTTCTAAGCATTGGGGTAGATACAGGGTCATCAGGTTGTCCCACGTGAGGCTCACAGTCTTAATCCCCATTTTACAGATGAGGTAACTGCAGCACACAGAAGGGAAGCGACTTGCCCACAGTCACACAGCTGCCAAGTGGCAGAGCGGGGATAATAATAATAATGTTGGTATTTGTTAAACTCTTACTATGTGCAGAGCACTGTTCTAAGCGCTGGGGTAGATACAGGGTCATCAGGTTGTCCCACGTGAGGCTCACAGTTAATCCCCATTTTCCAGATGAGGTAACTGAGGCCCAGAGAAGTGAAGTGACTTGCCCGCAGTCACCCAGCTGACAGGTGGCAGAGCCGGGATTCGAACTAATGACCTCTGACTCCCAAGCCCGGGCTCTTTCCACTGAGCCATGGGTTTACCCTCCTCGCCTCCTAAAGTCCCCCCCACCCACAATGACCCCACCATGTCATTCAGACCTTTGGAGGGCGAAAAGCCTGGATGTCCCTGGGGTTGAGGTTTGTTGTTCCTTGGAGCTCTGGAGCTTCTCTCCTTCCCCGACGCCCAGACCTTGTCTTGTTCCGACTCTGACATCGCCATCTAGCGGCCGTTCTGTCCAACCGGATTGACCTAAAGAGGAAAATGGTCCAGTCTGCCCTGGATTTGGCCTTCAGAAATTAGACGGGAACCCCAATCCAGCCCCTGTTCTGCACGCTTTTCCTTCGGTTCTCTGGCCCAGTCAGTGTCCAGAGCGTTGGAGGCTCCCCGGCCAAACCACAGGGCCCCGGGCCCAACAGCTGTTCCAGCCTTGGCACTGGGGCCTGTCCGGATCCTGGGGTCAAAACTGTCCCTCCTCGGGCAGCTGCAGGTGGGACATGGAACACGTGAGCGAGACTGTGCTGAACATCACTTAGTGGGGACCGTGATGGGAAATCAATTCCTATCACACGAAAGTGACTGCCTTCTTTCTCCTTCTCTGAGGAGAGGTGAGCTTGTGGGGGTCTGCTTCCCCAACAACCGCTTAATAATAATAATGCTGGTATTTGTTAAGTGCTTACTATGTGCAGAGCACTGTTCTAAGAGCTGGGGTAGATACAGGGTAATCAGGTTGTCCCAAGTGAGGCTCACACTCTCAATCCCCATTTTACAGATGAGGGAACTGAGGCACAGAGAAGTTAAGTGACTTGCCCACAGTCACACAGCTGACAAGTGGCAGAGCTGGGATTCGAACCCATGACCTCTGACTCCCAAGCCCGTGCTCCTTCCACTGAGCCACACTGCTTCTCAAACAAATCAAGTTGGACACTGCCCCGTCCCATGTGGGGCTCACAGTCTCAATCTGTATTTTACAAATGAGGTAACTGAGTCACAGAGAAGTGAAATGACTCGCCCAGGGTCACGCAGCAGATGGGTGGTGGAGCTGGGTTTAGAACCCATGACCATCTGACTCCCAGGCCTGTGCTCTGGCCACTATGCCATGCTGCTCCCTCTGCACCTATGTCTGATGCTAGTCAGGACCCCCAACAATTTATTGGTGGGCCTCAAGATTGAAAGCTTGTGGGTGGTACGTACAGTTCCAACCTGCAGAAATCTCTAGGTCAGTCAATCATATTTACTGAGCATCTACTGAATGCAAAGCACTGTACTAAGTGCTTGGGAGAATACGATATAACAATTAACAGACACATTCCCTGCCCACAATGAGGTCACAGTATAAAGTTTAGGTTGCCCTACCTTTTATGATGCTGGATCCTGTGGGACAATGGGACTGTGCTGCATGAGGGAGAGGAAATAGGGTTGTGGGCAAATGAAGTCCTGACCTTTTCAGGTGGCCTTAGTGTCCCCATCTATATTATGGGGAGAATAATCTCAATGCCCAATTTATGCCTTCATGGAAAAGCTGAGGACAGGAGGGTGGGTCTTTCAGCATTTGTTAGACATAGTCCCTTCTCTCGAGGAGCACAGAGTTGTTAAAAGATGAGAAGGATGCTCAGCCCCTTAAGGAAAAGATGCTCCCAAAGTTCAAGGCATCATGCTATTTCTCAGGAATATTGGGGCCTCTTGAACCCCATCACTGATTTCGTAGCAAGGAGCTAAGCAGTCCATTCTTCAGTTGCTCTTCCTGGACTGGACTGAAAATGGCCAGATTGCGGTTATGAAGATTGTGTGCCTTGTTTCTGTGGGATCTTGGTTTCCTGGTTTTCACACACAGTCTGCTCTAGCAACATGGGAAATATTTACCAGGAAGGTAAAACCCTCAGACCCAGGCTCACTGTTACAGGCACCACATCATATATCCCCACCAGCAAAATGGAGCTCCAACTAATTTCTCAGAGCTTTCAGCCTTCTGGGAAGCAAATCACATTCCAATGTTTGGGATTTTTTTAGAATGGAAATGTTGCCTGTTTTACCGCAGCTCTCAACCACAGTGCCAGTTGAAGAGGATGGCAGATGTGCAGGTGCAGAGACCTACCTTGGGCTTGGGTGAATATTGGAGATCAGAGAGACTTTGTGGGGTGTTTGTCAGTTCTGTTGTATCAGGGACCAGGGCTAATGGGTTTTGGTGGAGTTTGCTCTGGGGGCCTGACAATAGCTCTGGAGCCTGTATTTCTAAGATAGGGGCTTGCAAAAGAGAAATCAGAGAGCCCCTGAGACACAGAAGAAATTATCAGTGATGGTGCAAAGCATTCAGACATTTCAAATGGTCTTTTGTACCATTTCCAGGGAGATATTGGCTTGAATCTTGGACCCACCACTTGCCTGCTGTGTGACCTTGGACAAGTCATTCATCTGCTCTGTGCCTTAGTTTCTTCACCTGTAAAATGGGGATTCAATAGTGGTTCTCCCTCCCACTTAGAGGCTGAACCCAAGAGAGACAGAGATTGTTGCCAAAATGATGACTTTGTATCTACCCTAATGTTTGATCCAGTGCTTTTTGCATAGAAAGAGCTTAACAAATACCACCTTTTTATTATTATTATTCAATCCATCTGTGCTCATCTGCTCATTTGTATATATTTTTATTACCCTATTTATTTTGTTAATGACATGTACATCACCTTGATTCTATTTACTCCTATTGTATTAATGAGATGTCCATCCCCTTGATTCTATTTATTGCTATTGTTTTTGTCTGTCTTCTCCGATTAGACTGTAAGCCCATCAATGGGCAGGACTGTCTCTATCTGTTGCCGATTTGTACATTCCAAGTGCTTAGTACAGTGCTCTGCACATACTAAGCGTTCAATAAATATTATTGAATGAATGAATGAATCCATCAGTAGTATTCACTGAGCACCTAGTATGCGCAGAACACTGGACTAAGCAATCAGGAGTCTCTGCACAGAGTTAGCATTCAATAAATACCAAATGATTGAGTACAATGCAACCAAATTAGCAGGCATGTTCCCTGTTCCCTGCAAGCTTACAGTCTAGAGCAAAACTAGCTACAGTCTATTATTACTATCTTTCCCACTCTGCTAAGCAGAAACAGGAATCCATAGTGGCAAGGTGAGCTCTAACCAGAACCCATTCTCTGTCCATAGCTGGGGGCTCAGGATGTCTCCTTGGCGGGTAAATCAAGAGACCCCTAGTCCCATGGTCTGAGTTCAGACAAACCTTTAACAGATATCTGACAGTGAGGCTGGACAGGCTACAGCCCTGCGATAGGGTTCCAAAACAAAAAAACTATCTTCAGAGAGGGTGGGGTCTCCTCCACACCACAAAATAAATAAATAAATAAAAATAAATCACTCTTTTCCCAGTCAATTAGATGGCTTCATACAAATGAACTCTGGGTTTGCCAGCATCTTCACCTTTGACTGGAACTACTTGGTGGTACCCGAGGGCTTAGAATGGGCTGTGCTTCTCAGGGATGGGAGGGGCCTTGGGTCCACAGGCCCCAGTCCGTGCTGAAGGAATGAGAGATTGGCTGCTACTCTCTTTCTACCCACCCCACCCTTCCTGGTTCCCAAGGAAAGCAGTCAGTCAATCAGTGGTATTTATTGAGTGCTTACTGTGTGCAGAGCATTCATTCATTCAATAGTATTTATTGAGCGCTTACTATGTTCAGGGCACTGTACTAAGCGCTTGGAATGTACAAATTGGTAACAGATAGACAGTCCCTGCCCTTTGATGGGCTTACAGTCTAATTGGGGGAGACAGACAGAGAAGAACAATGACAATAAATAGAATCAAGGGGAAGAACATCTCATTAAAACAATAGCAAATAAATAGAATCAGAGTGATGTACATCTCATTAACAAAATAAATAGGGTAATGAAGATATACCCTAGGGTAATGAAGTTGAGCGGATGAGTACAGTGCTGAGGGGATGGGACGGGAGAGGGGGAGGAGCAGAGAGAAAAGGGGAGCTCAGTCTGGGAAGGCCTCTTGGAGGAGGTGAGCTTTAAGTAGGGTTTTGAAGAGGGGAAGAGAA